>NC_057917.1:61080808-61406230 GCF_018873765.1 Telopea speciosissima | reverse complement strand
GGTATTTTCTGAATTTATAAAATACTTAAAAAAATATAAAAAATCTGATTTTTCCATCTATACTCTTTCATTATAGTTTGATAAAATGTATAATTGGCTGAAATAGAATCAAAGACTTAGATTCATATATATAGTACATTATGTCATTTTTTTTAATTATTTAAAAAATTAAATAATGTGTAACTAGTTGTAAAAAATATAAAAATGTTTAAATATTGTTTAGGGCAACTTTGCTAGGTAGTAAATAAAAGAAGATGATGCAATGCATGACATGCATCATAATGTGTGTCTATACTTGTATAAATAATAAATTATTTATGTGTGGATTTGAATATTGTTTAATGTATATCTTATATAGTTATCTACTTTTGTTTGGTATTTAAGACGATGCCGCGACAACAAGACATTGGGTGGTCTTATTGTACTAAAATAAACAATAATAGATTGCATACACAGTGCAACTTCTGTGACACCCAAACATCTTGGAGGTGGGGTAACTCGGCAAAAAGAGCACATGGCGAGAGGATATGGAAATGTTTCCAAGTGTACACGATGTGCTGTAGAGTTAAGCCAGGCAATGCAAAAACACCTTAGAGATTCCAAAAAAATCCAAGCAAGCACATGATGATGTTGATGCATTGGTGAAAAATTTGATGGAAGATTTTGAAGATTATGAAGGATCGGATATGGAAGCAAAGGAGGACCCAGAGTTGGCATTGGCGATGAAACAATCAAGACATGAAGCAAAAGAGCAACAATGGAGAGCTGAGCAATTGATTAGAAGTCAATCAGCTCGACCCAGCCAAGGCCCTGTAGATATTGGTGTTGACTCCTCTTGTCGTCCATCTCTAAGTAAGGGTAAGCAGCCTGTTGGCCTTAGTAGAGCAACCAGTGTGAAGGGGATGTTTGACCGGTTTACAAAGAGTGGTAAGGGTAAGAGAAAGAAGAGCCCAGATATCAGAGACATGGATCCTAATGTCTATAGAGCAAGGGATGCCAGCCAACAGAGGATTGAAGAAAGCTTTCAACCCAAAACACTTAGTAAAAGGATAGGCAGAGCAATCTCCAGATGATTCCACAGTTCTATGATTCCACCACATAAGGCCAAAGATCCCCACTTCAAGGCCATAGTAAAGGAGATTCAGCTGTGTGGGAAAAATGTTAAGCCACCCACACCTCATGAGATTGCTGGGCCTTACTTGGATGATATTGTCCAAGAGGTGCATGAGTATGTAGAGAGGTTCAAGGAGAAGTGGTCACTATATGGAGTGACCATCATGTGTGATGGATGGAGTGGACCAACAAGATTATCCATCATCAATTTTCTTATCTACTGTGATGGAAGGACGATCTTCCACAAGTCGGTCAATGCATCTAGTGAAATCAAAGATGCCAACTACTTGTACAAGTTAATGGATGAAGTTGTGGAGGACATAGGAGAAGAAAATGTTGTCCAAGTAGTAACTGACAATGCAGCAAATTTCAAGAAAGCTGGTCAGTTGCTTATGTTAAAGAGGCAACATTTATTTTGGACACCATGTGCAGCTCATTGCATAGATTTGATGTTTAAGGACATAGGAGAATTGCCCAAGGTCCAAAAGTTGGTTGATAATGCAAGGAAAATCACCAACTTTATTTACAACCATAGTTGGGTTTTGGCATTGATGAGGAGTTATACACAAGGGGATTTAGTGAGGCCTACAACAACAAGATTTGCAACAAATTACATTGCAATTGATAGCCTCATTTCCCGAAAGCATGGGCTGCTACAGATGTTCACCTCTACTGAGTGGTTGACTAGCAATTATGCAAGGTCTGAAATTGGGAGATTTGTTCAAGATCTTGTCACCTCCTCAAAGTTTTGGGCTGCAATGGGCCGACTTTATAATGTTATGATGCCACTCTTTTGTCTGCTTCGAGAGGTTAATGGGGATAAAGAGCAGACCATGGGTAAGATGGTAGAGGCCATGGGATGTGTGAAGAGAAAAATACATAAGAATAACCCAACATCAAACAAGAAGTATTTGAAGATTATATCCGATCGATGGAAAAATATGTTGGTTCAAGATGTATATTGGGCAGGTAATCTTATAAGTATATGACTTTGGTTTCATTTTAAACACTTAGTAGTTAGTAAGTTACTATTTATTTATTTATTATTAGAATTTCTAGGTTTCTAACCATCCATTACAAACCATGTGCAGCATTTGAATCCGGATATCCAATACTCCAATGATATAGGGTGTAGACCGGATCTATTGCGTGCCCTAAGGAATGTTGTGAACAGAATGGAGCCAGATGTAGCGAAGGCCACACTTGCCATGGATGAGGTTAGAACTAAATTGGTTGTATAAATGATTGAAACCAAGAATAGAGTGATTGGTGGAAGTGGAACTAATATATATATTTTTTTAATACCTCTCTAGGCTAAGTATTTTCGGGAGGCCACTCGTGGTTTTGCTGATAGAATAGCTATCCATGCTAGGAGCACACAACGCCCAGGTAAGTTAGGTTTACCTAATTTATTATATCATTTAAAATTTGTTTTAAGGTTTTGTCTTTTAATATTTCATTTATTATTGTGCAACTGATTGGTGGCTCAATTATGGGGGTACTAGTGCTCCACACTTAACCCGAATTGCAATTCGAATATTATCCCTGACGGCGTCCTCTAGTGGCTGCGAACGTAACTGGAGTACATTCGGGTTGATACACACCAAACCCCGGAATCGTCTCAGTTATTCAAAGTTGGAGAAGCTAGTGTATGTCCATTACAACATGAAGCTGAAGCTTAAATATTTAGAGCTGGAAAGAGAAGGAGATGATGTAGATGTCAACCCAATCGACATCAACCACCTACTTGACGATGAAGATCCAGTTAGAGCATGGATAGAAGATACCGATAAGGTATTGGTGATGGATCAATTAAGTGAGGATCGCCAGACAACCAAACCTGATCCAGTGATAGAGAGCATCATTCAACAGATGGATGAGGATGCAACACAGCACCCATCACAAGATCCTTGTCCTAATGTTGAAGAAAATGAAAGTAGCTCTGAAGAAGGTTTAGTCAGGAGGACAAGGTCAGGTCATCCGTATGGAGGAACTCAACAACATGTTGATGATGAGGATGAAGACGACGATGGTGATGGTGATGGTGATGGTGATGGTGGTGGTGGTTCTGTTGCTGCTGCTGCTGATGATGATGATGATGATGATGATGATGATGACGATGATGATGATGGTAGTGGTGGTGGTGGTGGTGGTGGCCATGGTGCTGGAGGTAGTGGTGGTGGCCATGAGGCTTCACAACATCGTGTTGGGGTTCAGTTCACATGTGAGGCAGGATACACACATACTACCCAAGATATGGATCATGGTGCTGAGCCTGCTGGCCATAAGACTTACTCGCGGAAGCCGCATAAGGGCAAGTCTGCCAAGCGCTCCCACAATCCATATGATAGTGATGTGCTTATGAGTGGCATGGAGTCACTTAGCATTAGTTCTGATTATGCTGGTGCTTCATCAGGCCATGGGCATTATGCATCGGTTCTTCTTCAGGCTATGGACATGGGGCTTCTGTAGGGTATGGAAGTTATGGATACGGAGAGAATCAAGCACAAGCACAACCTAGTGCTGTCGTGACATTAGCCACTCCAGAGCAGTACACACGATTCTACTATGAGTGGGAGAGTCACTACCATCAGTATTTTGACTGGGCTCAGTATTGTGCTTATGTTCGGACAGTACACAACATCATCCTAGTCGCTCCTATTGTTAAAGACCCTTACAGACATGACTTTGATCCACCCCGACATTCTTCATGGCAATAGAGTGACTCTACATGTAAAGAATTTCATCTTTTAATCTTTTATAACAATTTCAAAGTGCTACACTTGTCTGGTTATTGATTATTCACAATTCTTAGTATATATGCATGATACATGACACAAATTGCTTGTTTATATTGTTTTTTGTGTCCAAAAGTGTATTTTCATGTGTATTTTCATCATTTTCATACGTTTCTGCACCGATCGATACGTATCTCCGATACGATACGATACGATACGTCTCTTAAAATCGCCTGACCGATACAATACCCGATACCGAGACTTAAATCCTTGGTTACAGCTTTGGAAAGCCAAGCTTTTATCCTATGCAGGTCGCCTCGAGCTCATTAGATCGGTGCTCCAGTCTTGCTACATTTATTGGAGTGGTGTTTTTGGCCTCCCAAAGGCTACCATCAAGGCAGCTGAATCCATTATGTGTGCCTTCCCTTGGAAAGGTGTGGACTCTGCCAGGTTCCTTCATTCTATGAGCTAGGCTTCCCTTTGTGTCCCCAAATCTGAAGGAGGCCTCGGGCTTAGGAGAATAAAAGATGTCAACATTGCTGGGTCCATCAAGCTTATTTGGAAGATCCTCACCAACAGAACCACCATCTGGACTTCTTGGGTGTATGCTGGGCCCCTCCATAGAGATTCTATTTGGTCTATTAGCCCAAGGACTGACTCCTCCTGGGTTTGGCACAGAATTCTCTAGGTGAGGCATTTAGCCAGGGACGCCATTTCGTGCAGGATTGATGATGGTTCGACCACCTTGCTTTGGCTGGACAAGTGGCACCCTTCTGGTGTCCTCTCTTCTATTGTGAGCCCCCGAGATATCTACTACTCCGGATTGGACAGATCTGCTCTTGTTGCTGCTATCATCGCCAGAGGCTCTTGGTCCCCTCCCCCCCTCCCCTCCCCTCCCCTCCCCCCCTTGCCGACCTTTGGAGCTCCCTCCCCCCCATCCCCCCTGGGCATCGAGGTAGAGGTGACACCATCTTGTGGATCCCCTCCCACTCGGGCAGATTCAGCTCTCACTCCACTTGGGATTTGGTTAGACATAGAGGGACCCCTTGTCCTTGGCATAGAGTTGTTTGGTTTCGTGGCCACATAGGACTGATCCACTCACTCATGCATATCTAACACACAACCAAACAACTCTATGCCAAGTATAAGCAATTGATAGATCAGTCCAAGTATCTACATATTAAGTGACCCAACACTCTATTTGTGAAGACCACTGCTTGCTCAGTTGGTTGGTAACCCTGACTGTAGTTTGCAGGGGTACCAGATGGTCGAGGGATCAACTCTCCTCTCTTCACCGAGCGCATTAAGGTGCTCCTGCAGGCCATACTCTCTTTCCTCTCTGAATATTGGTGTCCATGTGGCAGTCCGGTAGTAATAGTAGTAAGGATTACACTTCAGCCAAAAGAATCCTTATTTGTGGCCAATGCATATCCTTTAGGGGCTGGACCATACACCAGGTATTGTTCAAAAATTCAGTGTTATTACACAGCCCATAGTTGTTACAGTGCCAAGGCGACCCATGGCGTTGGAGGGGGCCTGGACGCAAGGCGACGCCAACAATGCACCTAGGCGACCAAGGTGTCTGGGGCCCTGGATGCCTAGGCGACATCTTGACAACTATGACAGCTTTAATGTGACCCTATTCCTTAGGATTACTTGTCTAATTTATCCCCTTCAAAACCAAGTACCAGATGCAGAGCATAACCAGGAGTTTTGGTCAGGGAGTCAGACGGATTGGGCTTTCCAGACAATAGGTTTTGGTTAGAAGCATCCTGCAGGGCCTAGCATGATGTGCAACTGACATATCAGGTACTTTTCCTAGCATTTCTTTGAGTTGTATGTAGGGATATTTATTTTCTTATAGAAAAAGTTGGCTTTAGCTATAAGATGTGTATCAGTAGTACTGATATAATAGAAAAAGTAGCTATTTTCTCAAGAAGCCATGTTTAGATAGGAACCCAAGCAGGAAAAGTAACCGGAGTTGATTCAGGTTATATTCCATGTCATGTCACGTCTCAATTGCCGGTGAGAGAATTCTCAAAGAAAGTGTCATCACTGAGATGCAAATGAAGAATGACTGGTTCCTGAGCACCAAACTTAAAGTCTTCACATATTGACATTTGACACCACCCACCCCCATTTTTTTTCCTATGATAAAGATCATGTAAAGCCTAAATCACAAAATAAAAGGAGAGGGAAAGAAAGTTACCCTGATAAAGTTCAATGATGACGTGTTTTATTAACTGCTGGTCCCAAACCCTGGTGAGGGTTTTATAAGCGATGGTAGTTCACATAAAACATATAACAAGACCCTTCAAACATGAATTTTAAAATCTAATTCCTCTGACTTTATAGTGGAGCAAACATGGCCTAAGCAGAGAATAATTTATGAACAGCGTTCACTAAGCCAACCCCGAGTAAGCAGGATAAGGCTTAGTTCAGTCATACAAGGATTCTTGTTATAGGTAATAAAAACTAATCAGCAAAGCTCATCAGAACAGGGTTCTGATGATGGTAAGTGAATCAGCCATCTCCTAGCACATATATTGTTTTTCTGTAGTGGTGCATGCATGGTTTAAAGTATCGACCAATACGATATGATACGGACCGGTACGTATTGGTATCGGTCGATACCGATACGATACATACCGATACGTCTCCTTTTTTAAAAAAATGAACTGCCTCGAATTGTATCGACCAATACAACCGATACGTATCGATGGTATCGATACGTCCAGTAAAGGGTTCTGTGGGTGGTTTAATACGTATCAATACATATCGACCGATACGGCTCGATACATACCGATACATACCGATGCGTACCGATACATACCGATACGTACTGATACCATCAATACATTCCATAAAAAACCATTTTCACTCACAGACTAGATACAACTTCTAATCTAACAAAAAAATGAAGGAAAACTCTCAACCAAGAGTCTAAAATTTTGCATTTAATCTTGGTTTTTCACACTTTTAAACTAAAAAACGAATCAAGGAGTGCTACAACATGATCCTTGCATCATCCAATACTCTTCATCGCTATAGACGATTACAACATATAAGAAACCTCATCTTTTATAACAATTTCAATTTAATGCACTTGTTTGGTTATATATTATTCACCATTTTAGGTTTTATGCATGACACTTATTATATATTGCTTATTTATATTGTTTTTTGTTCCAAAAGTGTATTTCCATATGTATCTTGACCGTTTCTATGTGTATCTGTATTGTTCAATACGTATCTCCGAAACAATACAATACGATACGTCTCTTAAAATCACCCGACCAATACAATACCCGATACCGATACTTTAAACCTTGGGTGCATGTGCATGAATGTTAATCAAATAAGATCACAAATTTTTGCAAACTTCTACTAGCTAACCTATTATAACTCATCTGGCTAATTCAGACTCACAGTCAACAATGCTATGGACCTCCGGTTTGTACAACACCAAACTCAGCCTTATCCCAACTTAATGGGGTTGGCTACATGGATCCAAACAAAACACAGTAAGGAAACTGAGGTCTAAACAAAAAAGGGGAATGAAGATATGGGAAATGAGATGAGAAATGGAAAATGACAATTGAAAGATGGAAAATAAGAAGAAAAATGAACGCCCAACAAGTCAGGAGAATCTCAGATAAATGGGATCTGGTACATGGATCCTTGCCCTACAATAGGCTCTATCTGAGGTCATACTTGGTACAAGACCTAGACATGTCCTTCCTCACAACTTCTCCTATGGTCATTTTAGGCCTGCCCCTAGCTCTTTTAGTTCCTTCAATCGGAATCATATCACTCCTTATTGGGGCGTCCCTAGGCCTCCGTTGAACATGACCATACCAACTCAAACAACTCTCTCAGAGCTTGTCATTGATCAGGGCAACTCCCAAGTCAGCTCTTATACGTTCACTCCTTACTTTATCCTTCCTAGTTCATTCTTCTAGTTTGTAATCATGTTATTAGATTCCAAAAAAAAAATCTATCAATCAGATCATTAAATAAATTTGAATTTGAAGATAAAAACTGTAAATGAAGTTTCCTTACCTCTGCCCATAAATTCCATGTATGATAACGTATAGATTTGAGACCAGATTTAGTCTATGACAGAAATAAGAAGACAAGGAAGATAGCATACCATTATTGGATTCTTTGTCATAGCCCACACCTCCACAGGTGCATCACGAAACAAAATTAGAAGATACCTGAAATAAGGTTTGAGTCATACCAAAGAATATTCAACTCTACAAAGCAAGATAACAAACCAAAGTAACAGCAAACATATATACCATACAAAGTAAATTAACCCTAGGACCAATGGCTTCAGAGTTTGAGGGTTAAACAATCATTTATGAAGAAGAATTATTCAAAGCAATTTTTAAAGTAGCAATAATTGTTTCATTCTCAGTAATTTTAAAGGGAAAATCTTGTTGTAACCAAGGTTGGTTACAACAAGATTGTAACCTTACTTTTTTGCCCTTTTAGTAGATCACACTTTTTTCTTTCAATGAGGGCAAATCCTGTCATTTCACATAAAAACTGCATTAAATACTGCATTATATGACTTCCAACTTTTTAAAAACCCTTTTTTAACCTTGCATTAAATGCAGCAATAAATAACTTTTGGGAATAAGACAAGGGACAATTAAAAGAAGGTTACAACTTCTTAGTTCACCACTTTGGTGACAACGAATGGTTACCAATTTTAAATATCTTGGTCTCACAATGAAATCTAATTAGTCACACAGAAGGTGACATCTTTGGAGAGAAGCCGCCGGTGAGAAGAAAGGTGGTAGCACTTATAGCCTTTGGTAGAGGAGTACCCAAGAAAAATACACTTAAGAGCTTTGGGGTCTTTAGTCCGAGCAGACTTGTTGACATGGATATAACAGACATAACCAAACACTTTGGGGGGAAGAGAGAAGGCAAGAACCTGAGGAGACAATGTGTCCAAAGGGGATTTAGAACCAAGAAGTTTAGTGGGCATGAGATCATAGTTGTCACGGCGGTTAGGCGACCCAAGGCAATGGAGAGGGCCAAAGTTTAAGGCGACACCAACTAGGCGAACAAGGCGTCCAAGGCGACCGCCTAGGCGACCAAGGCGCCCAAGTCGACCAAGGCGCCTGGACGACTAGGCGGCGCCTTGACAACTATGCATGAGATTGATGAGGAAGGCAGCAACAAGAACGGCATCCGCCCAAAAGGTCTTAAGGACATGCATGCCAAATAGTAGACTCCTAGTGACTTCCAAAAAATGGCGATTTTTCCGTTTAGCTACCCCATTTTGTTGGGGTGTGTCAACACAAGCTAGCTGATGGATAATGCCATTATCAGTGAAAAAGTTTTGGAGTCCACCATACATGTATTCCCCCTCCCCCCCCCCCCCCTTTTATCAGAACGAACAATTTTAATTCTAGTATCAAACTGAGTACAAATCAGTTGATAGAAGTTCTTGAAGGCATCAAATACATCACTTATGTTTCATCAAAAATGTCCAAGTGGACCGAGAATAGTCATCAACAAAGGAAACAAAATAACGAAAACCAACTAAGGAAGTAGTGGGAGAGGGTCCCCAAACATCAGAATGCACAATATGAAAAGGAACAGTGGATCTATTACCATGGCAATTGTTTTTTTCATAACAGCAAAAGAAGGGTGGCCTAAACGTCGATGCAAAAGCATCACAGAATCTAGGGTACGGCTATCACTCTGTCCAGACACATAGGGCTGGGCCACGACCCACAGGCAAAAAGGGGGTGCGCAGTTCAAGAAGGTAAAGGCCTTTCTCCTCACTTCCACTGCCAATAATCCTCTTCGTCACCAAATCCTAAAACAAACAATGAGGGGGAAAAAAAGTGACACAACAGTTCTAGGATTTGGTAAGAGGGCTAACAGAGAGAAGGTTAGTGACAAAATTAGGAACATGAAGGACAAAGTAAAGAGTAATAAAAGAGGTCACATGAACGCTGCCTTTACCAGAAATGGAGGAAAGGGAGGTATCGGCGACCCTAACCTTATCGCGACCAAAACAAACAGAGTAGAAATCATAACACTGAGACATACCAGCCATATAATCGGTGGCACCAAAGTCAATGACCAAGGAGTAGTAGAGGGAGCTGAGGTGGAGACTTGCAGGGAAGAGCTGCCCAACTGAGACATAATCCTACGAAGTGTTGCAATGTCGTCCCCAATAAAGGAACAATGACCGGTTTGCAGGCCAGATGGATATGCCATTAGGTTAGGCTCAGCCATCACAATATGTGCTCGAGCTCCCCCTCACCTGCCACCACGCATACCACTAGGACGACATGAAGGACCCAACACCTCTCTCTAGTGTGTCCAAGTTTCCCGCAGTGATCACATCGAAGTCTATCTCTATCATCCCCACGGGTAGGCCCTAGGCCTCTACCACCATTATGCCAATCTATGAAAGAGATAGAAGTAAGAGCAAACCGCTCAAGAGACAAAACTGGTTCCATGGCCACTCGTTGAGTCTCCTCACTTTGCAGGTAGCTACAGACCTTATCTAAAGAGGGAAGAGGAGACTGGCCTAAATTTCTTGTATGCAGATAGGTTCATAGTCAGGGTTGAGTCCACCAAGCAGAATGAGAACATGTTCCTTCCCAAGAGTACGGTATATCTTAGCTTCATCCTCAGGATTGGTCAATTGAAGGCTTGTTAGTAAGTACGCATATTATATGCGTACCCGAACGTTTAGATGAAAAAAACCTCCGTCCCCATATTTTCCCGTATTTTTACAAAAAAACGCGTTTTTTAAACGTGCAAGTATTAAACGCGTATAATTCGGGTATTATACAATTTTATACTTTTTAACCCTAATGTTTTAAAATATAAAAAAAAACAATCAAACGTTTTACTTTCCCTTTCTCCATCCATTCTCTGCGTTACGAACTGCCGAACTCGAACCCTAGCAGCTGCCCCCCAATCTTCAATCATCCTCACTATCTCCGTTCAACAGCCACCGGCGATCATCAAATCCTCGACGGCGACGGCAACGGCAACGGCGACGGCGATGGCTTCTCTTCTCAACGGTTCTCTTCTCTTCTCCATGATTGGGTCTCTTCTAAGAACTAGAACCTCTACTCTGCTGCTCACTCTTCCAAATTCCTCTTCATCTAATTATTCCTTCCTTGTCAGTTTCAGATGGGAGCCTCTGCAATCTTTCAAACTGTGTCTGAAAGCTCTTTGAAGCGCTCCTCCAGTCCCAGTGTACGAATTTGGAGTCAGCAAGGGCTTATTTTCATACTCCAAAATTTTAGGTATATGTTGCTGTGAATATTTGGGCTTACTTTCCTTAAAATCTCCAATCCCCCCCTTTGTGGTTAGTATATTTATTGATAGTTTTGGCTGTGGAGAATCTCCACTGGAGATTCGTGTGACTTCCTTGGATTATTTGTTTTACACTCCATGCCATCTCTTAAATTATCAACCCATATCAGTACCCAAAATGACAATTAAGGTCACCACAAATTAAGGGTATTATATCATATGGAAGTAAAGGTAATATACCAAATAAGGAATGCATCCAAGACTTGTCTAATTCTCAAAATCTTCTCGATTGAGACCTTCAAGATTGATCGATCCATCCATTGCTTGAAAAGCTGTGCTGAGTTGTTGTTTTTGTTTTGTTGGTAGGGCTTAATTAGAAGCCCCAAGAAGATTCATTGAACTGAATGGATCGAGAAATATCAATTGAAATGAAAGAAATGATTATTATGTCTATCACCTGAAAATCCTAAAGTGAAACCATCTCTATCCATTTACAGTTTTAAACTCTCTGCTATTGATTCAAACTGAATATAGTTCAATTCACTTGTTCTTCATTCATCAGTTGTACATGGTGATGAGTCTTCTCTCTTGAAACCCACCTCCCAAACATTGGTTCATTGGCCCCTCTTTCAAACATTCGATGAAGTTATTGCCTCTAAATTATATTGATTGTCAAAACTTTCTGGTTTTAAAAACATGCATCTGAATTCAAACAGAGGACCTGGATGATATGACTCATAAATGCATAGAAATGCTTACTTGATGGTGGTGAATGTATGTTACATAATGAATATATGCCCGTTTTTTTAAAAGTATTATTGCCGTCTAGGCCGTATTAAACACGTATGAAACGCGTATCGTATTATTGCCGTATGCGTTTTATTAAGCCGGATTTTTGAAGGTCCCAATAATGGTAACATTCCTCCCAAAGACCAACAAAAGTATTATAATACTCATAAATTGTCCTATCACCCTGCCTCATGGTGATAAATCTTCTGGAGATATTGGTAAACCTTGGCAGAGTCACCCACCCTATCAAAAATCTTGAAACAGTATCCCAAATGTACTTGCCAATTTCCGTGCACATAAACCTTCTCCCAAACTCAGGCTTCATCGAGAAAATCAGCCAAGTTATAACCAAGGAGTTTTCCGGTCTCTCATTTCTGATATGTAGGAGAACTAGTAGCTGGAGCTTGAATGATGCTAGTAGAATATCCAAGTTTCCCTGCACACCAGAGGGAAAGCTTCACAGAATGAGCCCAGACTAAGTAGTTGGTGTTATCCAACTTCACAATAGAGACCTGAGTGTTGGGGATTCTCAAATGCTAACTGAGTTACCAGTAGTGGGCTGTGAGTTAGCCGAATCACTACTGGAGGCCTCTGTAGATCCATTGACCCCAAACATAGTGTAGAAGAGCACTCAACGATATATACAAGAGGTCCAAACCAAATGGGGAGTACACACTCAACCCAAACACATAGTTCCACCACAAAAAAATCCAACAAGGGAGAAACAAGCTCCAATATGAGAAAACTCCACTCAAACAAGCCCCTTGATGGGTAACAACATCTCATGACAACTCAAGGATCCATATGAGGCATTCCACAACCATTTCATAGCTGAAAACATCATACATTGCATTCCAAATGCGAAAAAGAGGAAAAAAATTGAAAATGGCTGTACCTGGCAGTCCACACGAAAATGAGTTGTGTTCATACAACTCTTGCCTTCAACCATGGAGACCACATAGCCCATTCAAAGGACCCTTGGGCGATTCCTAGGAGCTGAACCACAGCTCCAACAATGGTGAGAGAGAGAGAGAGAAGAAGCACCAACTCCAAATGGCTGGCGGTAACTTTGGGTATTGTTGGTGGCGATTTTAGCTTCAAGAGAGGTCATACTCTCACATGAGATCTTCTTGTAGGCTTCATTCAAGATCTATCTCATGCTTCTTCAATCGATTCACATAGTAGCCTCTGCCTTGGAATCCTTTGTGCCCTAGGATTCCAAAGAGAAGGGAAGAAAGAAATGAAATACAACTCTCCAAACCGTAGAGCTGTGATACCAAGTTGGAATTTAGGAGATGAAGATGAGAAAGACAGAATGAAGAAGAAGACAAGGAAAGGGAAGAGAGTGAGTTTGGTGGAAAGTTGGGAGAGTATTCTCAACTCTCCCGTATATTCATTCACTTAACTTCGAAGGCCAAATTACATTTTTGCCCCCCATGCTAATATAAGATAGCTAAGGAGGTAAAAGGAAAAAGGAAAAGAAACACATTACATCAAATTACAACATAATGGGCATGTGCCTAAAATACGCCTATTAATTCTAACATTTTCATCCAAATCTGTTTCAATCCATGATGTAAGCACTGTAAATCCCCAAAACATGTTGAAATGGTGAAGATTAGGGTCATTTTTTGTGTTAGATGATTTCCTCCCACTCATATCGAAGAGATACGAGTTTCCAAGGCCTTCGGTTGCTCTCAGTTTGGTATCTCACTCACAGTTTCTGTTTTGAGGTTTAAAGGAGGCGTATCAAGTGTATATTACCTGTATCAGACCGTATTGAACTATATCAGTCCCATATCGGACCACATTGGCCCCATATCAGTCGATACAATTTTTTTTAAATAAGCATCGTATCAGTAATTATCATATCGTTACCCACTGATACCGATACGATATGATACTTACCGATACTTAAAACCATGTGTATAAGGATGGTTTTAAAAGCAAAGCAAATGAATTTTTTTTTTTTTTTTTGGTGAATAAAAAATGTATTACCAAAGCCCAAGGGGGGAGAGAAGGAGAAAAAAAGGGGGGAGGGGAATATACAACGAGGGAGAAGGGAGGACCCTTTTTTAAAAAGAGAGATGAACATTTAATTACCTACAAGAGTGGGCAGCATGCAAGCCAAATAGATTTCTTCCTAACCAGAAGGTCTGACAGATTATTATGTAAGGATTGTAAGGTCATACCGGAAGAGTACTTAACCACCCAACATAGACTGGTGGTCTTGGATATGTACCTTGGTACGAGACACCGTAAAAAGGCGAAACAGGTTTGTCCTAAAATAAGATGGGACCGGTTACAAGGAGCTCTCCTAGAATCATTTACCAAGAAAATGGCCTTGCAAGGGAGGTGGGATTTTGAAGGAGATACAAACGAGATGTGGATTAATATGACGACTTGTATCAAGAAGGTTGCTAAAGAAGTACTTGGGATTTCTAAAGGTATGCGTCTGGGCCCTAGAGAGACTTGGTGGTGGGATGATGAGGTCCAAGCAGCCATTAAGACTAAAAAAGATTGTTTTAAGACTTGGCAAAAGACTAACGAGGGAGAGGATAAAGTGAGCTATTATTCGGCCAGAAATGAAGCTTGAAAAATTGTGGGGAAAGCACGAGCGAAGAAATATGATGAACTTTATGAAAAGCTTAATACAAAGGAAGGGAAAAATGAGATCTATCGGATAGCTAAAATAAGAGAAAGGAAGAGTAGAGATTTGGACCATGTTAGATGCATTAAGAGCGAGGATGGTAGAGTACTAATACGGGATGCAGACATTATGGAGAGATGGGGTGAGTATTTTTATAATTTGCTAAATGGAGCTACCTCGACTAATGGGGTCACTTCGGACGTGGAAAGTAATAGGCTTGAAGCCAACATACACCATGGACAGCTCCAACGAGTTGAAGAAGCCGAAGTTAAAGAGTCTCTACGAAAGATGAAGGTAGGCAAAACACCAGGACCGGATGAGATCGCAATTGAAGTGTGGAAGAGCTTAGGAGGAAGGGGGGTATCTTGGCTAACCAATTTGTTTAACAAGATTCTAAGTACAAAGAAAATGCCACATGATTGGAGGAGAAGTACTCTAGTTCCGATTTATAAGAACAAAGGTGACATCCAGAACTGCAATAACTATAGAGGCATTAAGCTAATGAGTCATACCATGAAACTTTGGGAGAAAATCATTGAAGCTCACCTAAGAAGAGATACTGATATATCGGATAACCAATTTGGTTTTATGCCATGGAGATCCACGACAGAAGCTATTTACCTTCTAAGGAGGCTTATGGAAATCTTTAGAGCTCACAAAAGGAATCTATATATGGTCTTTATCGACCTAGAAAAGGCATATGATAGAGTGCCTAGAGAGCTCATTTGGCATGTCCTAGGGAAGAGAAGGAGCTCAATTAACTATGTGTATATTGTTAAGGACATGTATGAGGGTGTGGTGACAAGTGTCAAAACTGCAGAGGGACAAAGTAGTGAATTCCCAATTACAATTGGGCTACACCAAAGATCAGCTCTAAGCCCCTATTTGTTTGCACTCATCATGGATGATTTAACTAGACATATTCAAGATGAAGTCCCTTGGTGTATGCCATTCGTTGATGATATTGTTTTGATAGATGAGACAGTGGAAGGGATTAATGCAAAGCTGGAACTATTGAGATCAAACTTGGAATCAAGAGGTTTTAAGTTAAGCAGAACAAAGACAGAATATATGATGTGTAACTTCAGGCAAACCAGGAGAGATGATGAAGTGGTGAAACTTGAGGAGAGAGAGCTACCACAAAGTGAATGCTTTAAATACCTAGGGTCAACCTTTAACAAAGAAGGTGATATAGAAGATGATGTTTCCCATAGAATTAAAGTAGGATGGTTGAAATGGAGAGGAGCATTAGGAGTTTTATGTGACAAATGTATGCCTATTAAGCTTAAGGGGAAATTCTACAGGACAGTAATAAGACCAGCGATGATTTATGGGGCGGAATGTTGGGCAGTTAAGAAGAGTCATATAGATAAGATGAGTGCAGGGGAGATGAGGATGCTGAGGAGGATGTGCGGCAAGACCAGGAGAGATAAAGTAAGGAATGTTTGTAGTAGAACCGAATTGGGAGTTGTACCAATCCAGGACAAACTTCGGGAGAGCCGCTTGAGATGGTTTGGTCATGTACAAAGGAGACCCACAGATGCACCAGTAAGAAAGAGTGACCAGATTCAATTGGAAGGAACTAAAAGAGGTAGGGGACCTAAAATGACTATTGGAGAAGTGGTAAGAAAGGATATGCATATGGTAGGGCTAGATCCCAGTATGACCGCGGATAGAGTTGTTTGGAGGTCAAGGACCCGTGTAGCCGATCCCGCGTAGGGGGAAGTTCCTGGGATGCTGCTTTGACTAATGCTTAAACCCCCTTTTTTTTTTATTATTATTATTTTATTTATTTATTTTTTTTTTTTTTTGGCCCTTTCGGATCCATGTAGCCGACCCCATTTAGTTGGGATAAGGTTATGGTTGTTGTTGGAGAGGGGGGGACCCGAGACCCGACTAAGGGCGGGAATGGGAAAGCAAGAGAGCACTATCTAAACCCCAGGATACAACAATATGCCTATTCATTGGGGTATCAAAAAAGCCTTTTGGGGAACAAAAGTAAGCTTAGAGGAGACATCCCAAAAGATGGCTTTGCAAATCAAGTCAAAAGAGCGAGAGTTGGAAGTCCATCTCCTCAGGTTTCTCTCCATCCAAATGTGGTAGAGGGTAGCACCAAACATGAGCTTGCCTATAGTGTCACAGATAGTACAGCCAGGGAAAGTCATGATAAGCCAGAGCCATTCTCGAGCGAAGGGAAGGTGTCTTCTACTGCGAGGCCAGATAAACGACAGGGCTTTTTTCCAGATGGTAGAGGTGAAGGGGCAAGCAAAAAAAAGGTGGTCAATGTCTTCGGTACCATTCCAACAAAAAATACAGGAAGGGGGGACTGGGATTTTTCGGAGAGTGACGAAAGCTTGGGTAGGGAGGCAAAGGGTAAGGGTTCTCCACGCAAGAAAGCTGTGGCGGGGTATGTGGCCTTTGAACCAGACTAGCGTGTGCCAAAGAACAGAGGGGGCTTGGTGCCTAACTAGGTTCCAGGCAGATCTAAAGCTAAAGAGGCCATTTGAGGAGGGAAGCCAAGTAACCTTGTCCGCATGAGCCGGGGGGGGGGGGGGGGGAGGGAATTCCAAATCAATGAAATTTTATTTCACTGTTCCTAAAATTGAAAAGATGAAACGCCCTAGCAGATTATCTAGCTAAGGAGAGAGAATAGAGAGGAGCTGTAAAACTGAATGATATGAGAGGCATGGTCTGGTTTTGTTCTTCTAAATATTTTGTAGATGGCCCCTAAATAGGGGTAGATATGCCACATTTGTACATAGCTGATCACATCATTTATCAACCTTTTTTGACACAATGAAATTCTGTTATTCTATTGAAACAATTGAAAAGATGAAGTAAAAAAGTTCAACAGTTTTTACTCAATAATAAGTTGGATACACACTTCACTTTCTAAAATTCTGCCATGTCGAAAACCAATAGTTTCTGTTTTTTTATATCAGCCTCTAATTTCACAGCAGGTTCCTTGCCATACACTGGAAACGTGACTGGTTCCATTTCCTAACTTTCATGGCAATAGGTGGTAATGTAGTCCTAGGTTTTAATATTCAAACTAGGTGCCAATAACCAGGATCTGATCTGAACAGGTAGTTCGGCTAGGTCAAAATAGGTGATTTTGGTCAAATTAGGGTTAGGGTTTGATGGTAGGATTAGGGTAAGTTGATGTAGGGGAGTCTTCCAGTGAAGGTCTCGTTAAGTTTTAACAAGTCTAGGGTTGCTAAACAAAATTGACAGCAAGTTTGGTTGGGTTAGGGTTAGGTTTAGGTTTTTGACA
Source organism: Telopea speciosissima (assembly GCF_018873765.1). Classification (NCBI taxonomy): domain Eukaryota; kingdom Viridiplantae; phylum Streptophyta; class Magnoliopsida; order Proteales; family Proteaceae; genus Telopea; species Telopea speciosissima. The sequence goes on along the minus strand of NC_057917.1, from coordinate 61,388,361 downwards.
AGGGAATTATGTGGATATTTAGGGTTTGAATGGTCAGATGGGGCTGCAACTTGGATCGAGTTTCCTATAGGATGAGAGGAGAGTTCGATCCAATTGTGGGGCTGTTTCAATGGCTGGTTAGTTCTGGGCAGTGAGGGGACTGTGGAAAAGGGTTAAAAGATGGAGGGGGTTCTAGGGTTTGGATGTTTAGAAGATTAGAAGAAAGGCTAGATAATGTAGAAGAGGTTCAGCTAAGAACCACTCTACAATAGGATCGATAAACCTACAAACCAAAATAGCAGTAGAGGGCAGAATTAGAAAGTAATTGATTCTGAGCAAACCAGCTGTGAGAACAGTCTCCAAGTCTTGATCGAATGTTAGCCTTGATGTGGTGAAGATGTGCTCCAAATTTGGTCCAAGTCTGGTGGTCAGCAGAGGAGATCTGAGTTGGTCTTGAAAATAGAAGGTAGGTGCTGTAGACAGCCAGCAGTGGGGGCTGAAACTTGGATCGAGTGGAGGTCTGGTTGGGGGAAGGCTCTGCAGCAAGTGTGATGTAAACCTGATGAAGGGTGGTGGAATTATGAAGGTGTACTGCAAATAGAAGGTTTATGGTTATGGAAGGTTCCAGCCAAAGGGGTGGTGTAGAAAGGGGAATCGAATGGAGTGGATGGTGGGTGGAATAATGTTCAAAAACCCAGCAGGGTTTGGAGGAGGGATAAGGAGTTATCACACCCAAGAGTTGCAGCAGGATTCCAAGTCCAAGAACAACAGCAGCCTGTACTTGAATGAGGAAGACAGTAGCAGCAACAGCCTTGATTGTTGGTGTGATAGCAGCCTTCAAGAGGGAACTCCAGTACTTGCAGTAATCCAGCAACAGTAGCAGCACCAGGGAATTTCAATTGGAGATGGAGAGAATTGGGAAAGAGAGAATTAGAAGGTAGGGGGGATAGATGGATTAGGCTCTCTCAGCCAGGCTCCTTCAGCCCTTCAAGTCACAACCAATTGGACATGAGAATATTCACTGCATTCAAGCAAAATTTCATTCATCAACTAAATCGTGGGGATGGCTATATCAGCCTTACAATTAAATAGAAGTAATACTTGCTTCCCAAGAAAAGACAAATAGAAACTAACTTATTGACTCAACCTTAAGAATTAGAAACTACTCTAATTAACTAGGACTGAAATAAAAATAGAAACATAACAAAATCTTCTAAATCTTCTTAAGTCTTCGAATCTCCTTGTGGGACCCACTTGGATGACTTAATTGTTGCTGCCGAAATCTCCAGCTTGTGGTCCCCATCAGTTCAACTTATTAACTTTAGAAGAATGACAAAATTGCCCTTCACTTAAGGACTTGAATAACTAATACTTAAAAGACTAATCTGCTCCCACAATTTTCAAGGAATATTCTCACCAAGCCAAAAATAAGGGTTGTGACACTGTTCACGTGAACAGTGTTTTGGCCTCTTCTTCAGGTTTTGATCTACATCACTAGGGTTTGGAATGATTCAAACTTACTAGTTGTTGAAGTAGTACATGGACAGCAGCTTGCTTGAATGAAAGATCCTTGAAAAATCAGAACTTGAACAATTTGAATATCAAAGAGAGTTTGAACGAACCACCCAGGCTTCACACCGCAAGGTGTCGATTGGATCAAACACCAATCCCACCAGCCTTGATCAAACACAAGACAAAAAACTTCAATGGAGAAGAAGAGCAGCAAAAAGCTTTTCATTAATCAAAATTTGTGTTCAATGCTTGCCCCCCTTACAACCTTATATAAAAGACTCAAAAATAGACTCCTACACGAAAAAAGAAAGGCCTAACCCAATCCTTAACCTATTAGGTAACCTAAACTGACTAGGAAAGTGAAATGCTGAAGGAAATAGATTCAACACATGGCTGGACTTATAGAGTCCTAATCCAGCCCAACTTACAAAACTATTAAATAGTCACATGACCACTTAACCAAGTCACATGATCACTTAAGTGATCACAACAACAACAACAACACAGCCTTATCCCAACTAAATGGGGTCGGCTACCTGGATCCTTTCAAAAACAAGGAAAGTAAGAGAAACTTAAAAGAAATTGGATCAGAAACGTAAGTAATGGCAAATGAAAGATGAAAGTAAGAAGAAAAAGGATAGCCTAGGAATTCAGGAAAATCTTAGCTACATGGTGTCGACAACGTGGATCCTTACCCTCCAAAAAGATCTATCTGAGGTCATACTTGGTACAAGACCCAGACTATACATGTCATTCTTCACAACCTCCCCTATGGTCATTTTAGGCCTGCCCCTAGCTCTTTTAGCTCCTTTAATCGGCATTAGATTACTTCTCCTTACTGGGGCATCCCCAGGATTCCATTGTACATGGACAAACCACCTCAGACGACATTCTCAGAGCTTGTCGCTAATGGGGGTGAAGGGCCCACAATAATGATAGAGCGGCCCGAATAATCGACCCGTTTACCAAGCAGAGTCTTGCGAAATCTTCCTTCTTTGCCTTCAATTACATCTGAAAACAATTTGTAAACTTTATTATGACCATCCCTCATTGGTACTCCCACATCCGCTCTAATACTTTCATTCCTGATTGGGCCATAATTATTCATAATAAGTGTTGTCTAATTTGTGATTTTAATTGAATATTCATGATTAAATTGATATCACTTTACAATTTTTATGATTGTAGACAAACAATGGCAACCCAAAGATTTGAAGCATATTCGCATGTTTAAAGATGTTCGCAGATTCGGCATCAATGTGCGCGGATGATGAAAGCATAGGAAAGCGAACCTGATTTGATTGCCAGACTTAGTCTTAGAAATTTTGGAGGAGAAAGATGTAAAAAATAATAATATTATTAAGATTGAGGGCAAAGAGGGTATTTCAGTTTAGGAAATTAATTTTTTTTAGAGAAAAGAGGGGTGGTGGTGAAGTGCTCTCCACGTTCTCCTCTCCCTCTCAAATCCCTCACGGGTCCCACCTTTCCTAATTCTATTCCACTTTTCTCTCTCTTTCCTCTAATATCTCTCCAACTTTCTAATCCCTCACGTTTCTCTCTCCCAATCCCTTTCAACCCCAAATTCTTTTCTACTTTCTAGGAAATACCTCATGGTCTCCTCCTCAATTAATCTCTCTCGGTTTCCCCTCCTTGGAGATATATATTTGAAATCTGCCAAAGCCAAGGGACGATTCGATTCTGGAAATTTCACCGTACAGCAGCACCATTACCGAACCAGCAGAGCATCTCCATCATCACCTTCTTCCAACGTTTTTTTCCTGGACAGCAACTCGCAGAGGTCGCCAAGCACACCTCCATCCAGCGCCTCCATTGAGCACCATCGATCAACATTGCATCAATTCAGCCTCTTGCGTTTTGACTCCATGGATCATCGTCTCCAAAGCGTCCTCCTGTCGACTCGCACCATGAGCGGCTAAGTCTCCTTTCTGTCCTTACGTTTATATAAAATTTTGGTTTATTATTATTAGATTTCTGGTTGCAAAGCAAACTTGAATGCTTGATGTTAAGACTTATAATTTTATTTCACTGAATGGATTTTATTGCTAAATCTAGTTTAGAGAATTTGTCTCTGTGATTCATCTTCTCTATTCAAGCAATGGTATTCATGTGATTGTAATTGAAACCGATGATAGTCTACAACTGACCGAACTAAGCGTGCTAAGCCAAAAGCGAAAGACAATAGCGATCGGTAAGATAGGTTATAACTAGGTCAAATTGCGATTTATCACTCTGTGGTGTCATTAGGCTTGTAGCTATAATGAACCGAAATGTGCACCATTAATTAATTAATAAAGATCAATGTGGATTCGAAACCTGAAGACAGTCTTCTCTCATCGTTTCTACTTCTTCTTTGTTGATTTTTATTTGTTCATTAGTTCTTAGTTTATTTTTAATTGCATTCTAGATAATTGTTTTCGAAATCACTTTACATCATCTTAAGTAGCTTAGCCTTCCAGTTCCCCGTGGATTCAATCCCTTCTTACCACTATTCTAACAGTAATTTAGGGTTTATTTTTTATCTCATAACGACACGATCAATTCCTCACTTATTATCCTTCCTAGTTTTGCTGCACATCCATCTTAACATCTTCATCACTGCAACACATAGCTTCGGTATATGGCACTTCTTAACTACCCAACATTCTGCCCCATACATCATAGCCGGTCGGACAACAGTCCTGTAGAACTTTCCTCTAAGCTTTAAAGGAATGTGTCGGTCACACAGAACTCTGGTCGCACCTCTCCACTTCATCCATCCTACTTTAATTCTTTGTGAAACATTATCATCTATGCCACCTTCTTTGTGTATAATAGACCCCAGATATCTGAAATAGTCACTTGGCGGTATCTCTCGCTCCTCAATTTTCACCATGTCATCATCCATCATAGTGTGACTAAAGTTACACATCATATATTCCGTCTTTGATCTACTAATCTTAAAGCCTCTTGTTTCCAAGGTCGATCTCCCCAACTCTAACCTAGAGTTAATCCCTACTTTTGTCTCATCCACCAAAACGAATAAATGATATCATTAGCAAAGAGCATACACCACAGTACCTCATCTTAGATGTTCTTGGTTAACTCATCCATGATAAGCGCAAACAAATAAGGGCTTAGGGCGGATCCTTGATGTAACCCAACCGTCATTGGGAATTCCTTGCCTCGGCCCCCCACAGACCTCACACTAGTCACCACTCCCTAGTACAGACCTTTAATTACCTCTATATACTTACTCGACACCCCTCTCTTCGCAAGAACATGCCGGATTAAATCTCTAGGTACTCTGTCATAGGCTTTCTCCAAGGCTATAAAGACCATTTGGAGATTCTTCCTGCTAGCTCTACATCTTTTCATGAGCCTCCTCAATAGATAGATAGCTTCTGTCGTGATCACATGACCACTAATTACATAAAAACAAAACTAAGGAATTAAAACAGCTAATCCCGTATACAACTCTATTACCCATACTTTAGGTCCATAAAAGTGACCTATTACATTGAAAACCCATGGGATCAAAGGCCCAACATGTATAGAACCCAACCCTAGACTTATTCCTTATAAAACAAGCTTATTTTGAAGATGGATCTGCATCAGGTGGCCAACATGTTGCACCAAATGCGTAACTGATAATGCAAAACTGTGACAAATAAACAAAAAAGAAAGTCAAAATCTGAAGGAACAATAATCCCATGCACAAACCAAGCCTTCAGATATTATGTAATGTAGTCATACAATGGCTCCTCTTCTAAAATGTAACCCACTTATATCCATTGATTTTAGGAGCACAGGTGCATACAATGAAAATATTATATATATATATATATATATATTAATAAATAATTGTAAATGGATCTAGTAAATTGATAACATGAAAAACCTGGTTTCAGATTCAAATCAACCTTCCAGACGAAGAAGCCCTTAAAGCTCTTATTGGAGCACGTTCTGGCTTTTGTAGGACTCGAAAAGTTCGATTAAGACCACTTCTAAGACAGGTGACAACAAGTTTATTAGTATACCCTCCAGCTTTTTCATTCACCTGAACACCAAAGTATTCAACATAGTGAATAATGATGAGTGAAGAAATAATATAAAACATATTTAAGGAAACCTAGAAAAAACGAATATGCACAAAACTAAACTGGATGGTATGCACAAACAGTCATGAGGTAATTTTATACATGGTGATACAAAATCAGAAGTTCTTTTTTCTTTCTTCTTGAAATATCAATAGCATGAAGAATTTTATCAAGTAAAATAAGAATGTTCAAGGCATCAACCAAAGGTAAAACTGATAGATAAAGTTCCATCTGACAGCAAATAACTAAGTATATGAGAATGAATCTAAAAAACGATAGATAAGATTTAATCTGACAGCAAATACCTGAGTATATGAGAATGAAACCAGCCGAGAGTTTCCAAGCCATCTTAATCCCCTAACAATGCTACTATGTACAGAAAAGCTAGCGGCTACAGCATTGGCAGAAACATCAATGACGTCAAGTGTTCCATTTTGAGTTCCTAAAGCAACCAGAGGAACAGCTGGAGCAGGATGGTTCCCCCCACCTTCAGGTTGAAGCACACAGTTCGATCAACTAATGAGATCTTTAAAAAAGAATTATTGAAATTACACCGAAAAAATATCACAGGCAGTGAAAAATCAATAAAAATGTAAAAGACAGGAGTAAAAGATGCTGGACATACGGGCCAAAGTAGCCATTAATGAAGGTGACGGCACCGCTAGCGTCGTTACTGTCGAAGAAAGAAGATGAAGCTGGCCAACTAAGTTGATCTGCATCAGTGAACCAAATTACATGGGAGAAACCAAATGAGCCCACCCCCCCCCCCCCTAATGAGTTAACTATGCAAAGACAACAAGAACCAGAAACAGTTTTGCCACCAATGGGTATCTTGCTCTCAAAAGACACTCAAGTAAAACAGCATAACAGAATAATGACAACAAAAACAATAATAGTACTAGTAATATCAACAACAATAAAGTGAAAACCAAAGATACTATTAGTGAAAGTGAAAGTGAGAACCAAGTAACTCACACAACAGCAGGTGCCAACAATTAAGTTAAAAAAACCTCAAAATAAAATTCTACCCAAAAAAAAAAAGTTCAAGAAACAACTACAACCACTACGGCTGTCAAAGGATCAGATCTACATCCAACTTGATTATGGCAAATTGATAAGGCATTGATCCAATCCAGTTAGTAATCATAATATGTTTGATATTTCCTTGACCCAATCTAAATATGATCCAACCAGATCGTGAAGGACATCTTGGGTCGAACCAACCATTCAATGGAAAGATCTCCATTTGAATTAGCCACATGTCAAGTTTCAGGTTCTATCTCCCTATGTGGCCCTACATGTTAGAACGCCTACTCTACTATTTTCAGCTGTAAAATAAAATTACGCCAAAAATGCCAAATTTTAAATGTCAACCGAAATTTATACCTTCACATCTCCATATTGAAGAAGTGGATTGGGCCAGAAGTTTCCAAACTGATAGATGATTATGTGGCCAGTGTTAAGATACCACAGGTGGTGTTCTGTGTTGGTTCTTTTCTTATCAGGGACTTATTAATTACACGTAAGTTTTGTCCTTGCATGTTATTATTCACAGTTTCTATGTTATAAATATAGCATGGTGCTTACGGTTAAAACTATAATCAGTTGAACCGTGAGCCTTAGTTTTCTTCTTCTCTCCTCGCTTCTTCCTCCTTTCTTTCTTCTTTCTTTCTTTCTTTCTTTCTTTCTTTCTTTCTCTTCTTCCTTTCTGCGCAGGTGTTGGTTTTCTTGTTCTGGTTTTGTCAGACAACTAGTGACTGTATACCACTAGTGCTGTTTTGATAGTAAGCAATCGTGGCTGTGTGCAGCATTCCTTTGCTGCTGTTCTTGTTCATGATGGCCTCTCTTGTTCGCTGATGTGGAAGTTGTTTTTCTGCTATGATGATGCATGGATGATCTTCAATATAACTTCTGTTATATGATCAGAATCAGTTTTCTCTGCAGAATTATAGCCTGCATATACCCTGCTTTAGGATTTTCCTGATCTGTTTTTGAGTATGTTATTCTGGAGCATCCGACCATCAGATCTGCCCGAGACTTTGTACACTTGTTCTTTGTTCTAGGGGAGGAAATCGATCACAGTTTGGCCTTGATCTGACCTACAGATCTGAAGTTCTTTGAATTCCTATTTTTCTATCAAATTTAAAGGGTTTATTCTGTATTTAAGTAGTAAATTCGACCAGATTTTTAGGGCCATCAGGGGAGATTCGCCCTATGTGATTGGTTTTCTCTTGGCATTGAAGTTTTCTGCCCTGCAGTTTGTTTCAGAATTTTTTTTATGCCCAACAACTTCAGTCTCTGATCTATTTATGACTTCCTCCTCATTGTTTTACCCAGTTGGTGATTATATATGCTGATAGATTAGTTTGGCTCTTGGTATGGTCTGGTTATTGGTTCTACCCTGCGGCTGTTTCTAGTTCAGCCTTACTGATCATGTTCTGTGATTATGATCTGATTCTTATTATCGTGATCTAGTTGTACTCAGCCTATTGCCCTCACTTTACGGCTATAATCTGATTTCATTATTGTGGTTTTTTTGGTGCTGCGACTATCTTTGTTTTGATATAATGGGTGACTCAAAACCTATTGTGGACTTTGTTAATGTCCAAATTACTGCTATCAAATTAAGTGGTGCTTCGAATTATTTACTGCAGGCTCAAGCTGTGAAAGTTTATATTAATGCTAAGGGCAAATTAAAGTATTTAATCTTTGCACCTCCATTTCCTAACTCCAAAGATTATGATGAATGGATGTGTGAGAATGATACATTATTGGTTTGGTTATGGAACAGTATGGAACTATGGATTCATCCATTGCAACAAATTTTACATTCCATACCATAACCAAAGGTGTTTGGGATGATTTAAAGGAAAATTTCTCTCAAGATAAAAATACGTCCCGAGTTTATGACCTCTATGAGAAGATATTCACTTTCAAGCAAGGTGACAAATCTATGTGAGCATACTATAGTACAGTTGCAGGCACATGAGAGGAACTGAATATCTACCAACCGCTTACCATTGATTTGAAGTTGCTGAAGACGCAGCGTGCAGAATTTCAGGTGACAAAGCTTTTATTAGGGTTGAACTCTGACTTGGAACCCATCAAAAGCCAGCTCCTGGTTAGTAAAAAGGTTCCTTCTATGAATGAATCATTATGTCATATTCAGCACATTGTTTTTCCCTCCTTCAATAAAACTGAATCATCTTCTTCTTCCAAGGAGAGTTCAGCCTTTGTTACTCGCAGTGATGATCGTGGGCGTGGTTCTGATTTCCCAAGAAGAAGTCACGGTTCAAGGGGAGGTTGAGGACGTGGTTCGGGTGGCCGTGCAGGACAACAAATTGACCAACCCTTACGTAAAATGTACGCATTGTGGAAAACTTAATCATACTATTGATAAGTGTTGGGTAGAGTACGACAAACCTCAATGGGCCAACTGGCCAAGCAGTTTGCAAATACATAGCGTCATTTTATGATGGACATTCTGACATAGTGACTGATAGTGTCATTTAATGATGGACATTCTAACATAGTGTCATTTAATGATGCTAGTCTTGCTTCTTCGTCTACAGGTGGTCAGACAGCTTTTGTGTTTCGTGATGATCCAGTCAACCAATTACTGAAACGTGGTCAGCAACTTTAGTCATCCACTTCCTCATCCACTGCTACACTAGCTCATACAGGTAGTGCAGCGCTTCTCGCTTCTTCTCCTTCCACTTAGGGTTATTGATTCTAGTGCTTCATCTCATATGACTGGTAAGTCAAATGTATTTTCTACTTTCCACAAATCTAGTCATCCATCTCGAATTATTCTCGCTAATGGATCTTCTACCCAAGTTCCTGGTCATGGTATAGTCTCTCATACTTCATCTTTATCTTTATCATTTTTTCTTCATGTGCCTCAGTTACCTTTAAACCTTTTTGTAAGTTAGATTAACAAAGCCCCTCCCCAGACCCTGCAGTAGTGGAAGCCTCGTGCACTGGGATGTCCTTTTTATTAGCAAAGCTCTAAATTGTTTTGTTACATTTTATCCTTCTTATTGTGTCTTCAGGAACTTAACAAGGAAAAAGATTGGTGGAGGGCATAAGAAGGATGGTATCTAGTTATCTACTACCTTGATAGTGATTCGTTCTCTACAGCTGCTTCTGCTACTTCTAGAGGTGTTTCTCCTCTTCATTGGCATTATCGATTAGGATACATGTTGCTCTCTAAGCTTCAACAGATGGTTCCCAGTTGCAAGTCTACTTCACATATTGATTGTGAAGCTTGTGAGCTCGGAAAACATCATTGTATACCTCTTTTCCATACTGTGATGCCGCTAGGAGTCCATCGTTATTTTCTTTTGTTCATTCTAATATTTGGGGTACGTATCATATTAAGAATCGGTATGGTGTTCTGTATTGTTTTATTTTTTGTACAATCATTCTTGGTTTATCATAAGTGTATTTGTTAAAAGATCGTCTTGATGTTTTGTCTGTTTTTAAGGAATTTTATAATGAAATAAAAACTCATTTTAATATTTACTTTTAAATTCTTCGCTCTAATAATACTCGAGTATACTCGACGTGAACATGAGATCTCCTCATTTTGTTCTAAACTTGATATTATTCATCAAACTAGTTGCTCTTATACTGCTCAACAGAACGGTGTGGTTGAACGCAAAAACAGACATTTTGTTGGAGATTGCTCGCCCTTTGTTGATTACTAGGGATGTCGTTTTAACTGCTTGTTACCTGATTAATCGAATGCCCATGTTTGTTCTTCAAAATCAAACCCCTACATCTGACTCTTTCCTAATTCTCCATTATTTTCTTTGCCAACCCGAGTCTTTGGTTGTACTTGCTTTGTGCCTTTGTCCATAATTTAAGACTTGGAATTGATAAATTGTCTCCATGAGACAATCAAATGTGTTTTTTCAGAGTAATTTCACACTCAAATGGGTACCAATGTTATGATCTTGTCCTCAATAGTAGTTTGCTAGTTTTAATGTCACCTTTTTTTAAAGTACTCCATATTTTTCTGCTAAGAGTCGTGTTGTGGAATCTGAACCTTTCGGTTCTCCTATTCCTTCGTTGTTTCCTCTTGCAAATTCTCTGCCTCCTCAGCCAGCACCACTACAAGTGTATCGACGTCGTTCCGACCCATCTCCACCTGTTGTTGTTGCTCCTTCTCTACAGCCCTCTCCACAACCTGATTCTTTATCCGGAATTTTTGCCAATCCACTTTGACTTCAGACTTGTTGTTTCTCTTTAGAAAGGTACTCATTCATGCACTCAAAAATCTCTAGTTGCTTGTCCTATTGACAAGCATATTTTTTATTTCACATCTTCCATCTTCCCTTCACTGCTTTGCATTGTCCTTATTTGCATATTATGTTTCCTAAAACCTATCAAGAAGTGCTATCTCATCCTAGTTGGCAGTTGGCTATGGATATGAAATGGATGCCCTGCTTGGTCGCCAGACATGGACTCTGTTTGATTTATCTCTGGGTAAGGACCCGTGAAGTGTCGTTGTGTGTATATAGTGAAGTATAACCCCGATCGATCTATTGAGCGTCTTAATGCTTGCCTGGTGGCTAAAGGTTACGCTCAGACATATGGTGTTGATTACTTTGAGATGTTTACTCATATTGTTCGTCTCAACTCTATTCGAGTCCTTATTTCTCTGGCTGTTAACCTTGACTGGCCTTTGTCTCAGCTTGATATTAAGAATGCATTTTTGTATGGTAATTTACTTGAGGAGGTTTATATGGAGGAGGAACCTCTTTGGTACGTTGCACAGGGGTAGTGCACAAAAAGTATTCACAAGGCAATTTATGGTTTGAAGTAGTCACCAGAAACATGGTTTGATAAGTTCAGCAAAATTGTTTCTGGTTATGGGTTCATTCAGTGCTACTTTGATCACTTTGTTTTTGCTTGTCGCCAGAACTCCAATGTGATAGTTTTGGTTGTTTATGTCGATGATATTATCATTCTCTGTCAATGATTTGGATGCTTTCTGGTACTTCCTTGGGATTGAGGTTGTTAGCAGTAAGAAAGTTATTAGTCTGTCTAAGAGGAAAAATGTCATTGACCTTATCCCTTAGACTGGTATGTTGGGTTCCAAACCTGCTGATACTCCGATGGATCCTCATTAAAAGTTTAGTGATTGTAACAACAAGAAGTTGGTAGACAAGCATCAATATAGGAGATCGGTAGGTAAAACCATCCACCTAAATGTGACTGGACCTGACATCTCGTTTGTCGTTGGTGGTATTAGCCAATTCATAGAGAAGCGTAAGCAGGCCCACTGGGAGAAAGCATGTCATATTTTGAGGTATCTTAAGGGTTTTCCAACAAAGGGTCTTATTTATAAGCCTAATAACCATACTGATCTTGTTGGGAACTCTGATGTTGACTGGGCTGGTGCTAAAGGAAATAAAAGGTCGACTAATGTTTACTGTATGCTTGTTGATGGTAATCTCATTACTTGTGCTAATCAGGTTGCTATCTATGATGCTAGTAATCCTGTATTCCATGGACGGACCAAGCATATTGAAGTTGATTGTCACTTCGTGTGAGATGATGTGATGAAAAAGGTGATCTCCACTCTGTTTGTCAGCTCTGCTAAACAGCTTGCTGAGTTGTTTACCAAAACCTTGTTTCAAAATCTGTTTTTTAAGGGTTGTTCCAAGCTGAGCATTAGTGATATTTATGCTCCAGCTTTATGGGGGGAGTGTTAAAGTTACCACAGAGGTGTTTTGTAATGGTTCTTTTCTTATCAGGGACTTCATGTATAATTACACATAAGTTTTGTTCTTACTTGTAATTAGTCACAGTTTCTAAAGAAAAAAGGAGTACCAATGCACGAGCCTACCACCACTGCGCGATCTGGGGAGTGTCATAATGTAAGTAGCCTTACGGCCCTTACCCCGCTTCGTGGAGAGGCCATTTCCCGATAATTATTCAGTGTTTCTATGTTATAAATACAGCATGGTGCTCACTGTTAGAACTAAAATCAGTCTAACCGTGAGATTCAGTTTTCTTTCTCGCCCCTCTTCTCTCCTTTCTTCCTCCCTTCTTTCTCTTCATCCCTTCGGCGCAGGTGCTGGTTTTGTCACAGACAGCATGTCTACAAAATTTGAATTGTAATGGAGATGCCATGTGGCAGATATTTGATCTGTGTGGCGAGGCCCCTAAACATAGGGCCGTCTGAGCAAGTTTTTAGTTTCAATTTCTTTACAAAAAATCAAAACAATACAATATATAACAAGATATTATATTATCAAATCGGATGGATTTGAATTCAAATCACTGTGCGAGTGATCCATCAGTCAATCAGCTCCTAATTGAATTCAAACCAGAGAAGGGTGATCCAACTTAAATACAACCAGTTGATAGCCCTAACAAGTAGCAACCACAAAATAGATGCTAGCACAGATCTGGTCTAAACGACTTGTAAAACCAATGCTAAAAGAAACCTTATGACCATAAAATCACGGAAACAATGTAGCATAGATTGATCAAAGGACAAATTGAAATTGATATTTCCAAAAGATTACAAGATGACTTGAACCTTATATAGTCTAAGAGATGAAAATTCAGAAAACAAAAATAAGAGGATAGATGTTGAACTCCAGCTGTGGGAGACGAAAATCTAAAGCAATATTTTTTACGGACCGGCAATATCCTTGCAGTCCTGGCTTCAGTTTTGGTTGAAAAGAACATTACATGCTCTCTTCCACAAGCCAGAATCAGCACAGAATAACAACTTAAATAAAGCTTTGGTTTTTAGAACTATAAGTAAAACCCATATCATCGTATAGAATAAAGGGATACAGTTCACAAAATCTCAGTTCAGACTACCTTTGTGTCATTTATTTAGTGTTTTCTTCCCTCCTAAAGACATGCAAATGTAGAAATTGTATGCCATACAGGTCAGAGAAAAGTTTCTTTACCAACCTTAAATGACAAATCTGCATTGGTATGGACCGATTTTGATTTGGGACCAAAACTTCTATTGACAAGCTCTGATTCTTTTACTGCATTAAATTCATATCCACGGGTGGAAGTATCAACTGAGCTAGTGCATCTTTCTGGAACTGTGACGTCACTTAAATCAGCAAAAATGCTTGAATTCTTTATGTCATTCAGAGCATCTATAGCCCCTTCAGCAGTAAGCAGCCAGTTCCATATTTTCCCATCATCAGTAATGGAGATCAAATATGTCTTAGAAACAAAACAATGTTTATGCCAATCAAATGGAGCATCAGAATCCAGAGCAAGTGAAGAAGCATCATGTGGATCAGAATAAAGCTTGCCAACATTTTGGAGGGTAGCTTCAGATTGAGAGGGGACAACAGCAAGAACAGAAGGAGACGGAACAGTTGTTCCAATTGAGGGTAATAATTCTTCCTTTGAACACATCATGTGAACCTGTTCTCCACTGCAATAATAAGCACATAAATAAATTTCCTGAAGTCCAGCAAAAGTGTGCTCCAAGGAGCTTCAATATTAAATGAGCAACAATTGATTTTTTTTTCCTTTTTTTTTTTTTTTTTTTTTTTTTTTTGTTGGGGGTGGGGAGGGAGGCATAGAGGGCGGGTGGGAATCAGCATAGCAACTTGCATTAATCAAAACAGCAACAATCACCAGAATACCAACATTGCTAGAGAAAATACTAAACCTGCAAGTAGAAAGGTTTTTCATGGTTTCTAGCCAATAGATTCTGTGCTGCAATATCTCCCAAACTATGTAAACAGAAATAAATCACAATGTAGTGCTGAAATTTTTAGCAACTTCATTGATGGCAGCTATACTTCAGAAAAACAGTAGAAGGCACCATATCAAATTCCAGAATGTAATCAATCCATGACCCCTTTTTTGTCTTTAAAGCCTCTCTAGACAACTAAATCCCTCAAAAACCAACTGTTATTAGCTGATTTTAGCACAAACGATCACTCTTCCCAATCTTTCGTAGCAAAACCACCTGCTACAGAGAAACCAAAGATAAAAGCTTGGATTTCTTCAAGTCATGTGTCTTTTGCCCTTTATTATTCCCTTTCCTCAGCAAATTTTTTCTCCACATTAAGAATCGTGGATTCATGTGCTTACAACAGATCCGTTTATTAAAAATTGAATTTATTTGGTGAAGCAGAAGATCTGAAATTCCTACCCTAAATCTTAATATTGACAGCTCACGAAATCATATTTCATTGCTTGAAGGCCTATCTAAAGATAGGATGAAAAAAAGTTGTTAGAGTTATGTATTAAGGGTACTTTGGGAACTAGTTTATTTACTTATTATCTTACATTGTATTTGTCCTTTTTTTACTTTCCACTCCCTAGGGAGTTGTATGTGATTCTACATATTATGTTAGTGAAGTATTATTGGTGTGGTAGAGATCCTTTTCTCTAACACAACATCCTACCATCATCTCTCTTCTTCAAACTTCTACTCTCATCTCTCTCCTTTTTCTCTTCCAAATTGGTATTAGAGCACACTTTGTGGGTTTGAGAGTCGAGTTACTTTCTTGTTCTTTTTTTCTCTTCTCTTTGGAACCATAGGTAACAAAGGGGTTCCAAGGAAGGGACTAATATGTGAAATGTTTGAAGAAATCTTGTAAGGAACGTGAACGAAGACCATGGAGACACCAAGAGAAGATCTCATTTGAAGAAATAGGCACTTAAGAGGTCAAATCAAGCAAAACCCAGTCAAGTAGCAAGTTATTGCGCTCTCTCTGCTAGTATTGGAGCTGGAATTGAACCCTTTTGGATCGCCCTAGGGTATACTTCCATTCCCCCCATGGCCTTGTTCTGAGATTTTACAAGTTGTAACTCCACAACTTATTTTTTTCTTGGATTGTATGGTACCGCCAGTCCCTGTTTTTCTCTGTTTTACTTGTGATGTGGGGATGTGATGCTCCCAGCAGCTTTGTGTTGGTGAGTTATTTTGTTTGAGCCTCTCAAGTTGTTGTGTGATGAAGAAGCTATACCTTGAAGAATATGGTTGAGTTGAATTTCTTTGAGTTGTTTGTGGTTTGCTTGCTGGACTTTGTTTCCCAGTGTGGGAAGGATTTTTTGGGTTGAGAATATACTCCCCATTTGACTTTGGGTATTACCCCTACCCTGTAAGTGTGTTTCTTCATCATGTCTAGGATTAGTGGATCGACAGAGCTTGTTTCGAGTAGTGCTCCTCCTACTCAGGTGGTTTTTGAAAACCTAAATACCCAGATTTCCATTGTGAAGTTGGACAATATCAACTACCTGGAGTGGGCACATTCTGTGAAGCTTTCCCTCTGAAGTAGGGGGAAGCTAAGGATGTTACAGGCACCATAAAAGCCCCCAATCCCAATGACCCAACGTATCCAAAATGGGAGACTGAGAACTCTACGGTTATGACTTGGCCTATCTTCTGTATGAAGCTTGAGATTGGGAGGAGATTTATGAGAAAGGAAACTACCAAGGATATATGGGATAGTGTTTCCAAAACTTTTGACCGAGTTGGCGACTCTAAGGTGTATCAACTTCTCCAGAAGATCATTACAATGAAGCAAGGGGATAGACCTATCTCTGAATTTTATAATACTATCATTGCTCTTTGGGAAGAGTATGATCATCATAGGGATCTCCAACTATCCAACCCGAAAGATGAAGCTACGGTTTACCAAACCCTGAGAAGGAGTGTGTTCTTATTCTTCTTGGTGGTTTGAACCCGGAGTATGAGCCCATCTATATACAAATAGTGGGCGGTATCATCTTCCATCCCTAGATGAGGTGTGCAGTTATTTGCAGAGTGAGGAGACTCGGAGGGTAGTCATGGAACCTGCTTCCTCCCTTTAGCCGTCTACTCTTTCTTCTAGCTTCCAGAGAGATTGGCGTGGTAGTGGCAGAGGCCAAGGGCCACCCCGTGGAGATGACAGAGATAGGCCCAATGATGTAGATCAAAACCTGAAGAAGAAGAGGCCAAAACACTATTCACGTTACTGTTCACGTGGACAGTGTCACAGCCCCTTAATTTGGCTTGGTGAGATTATTACTAGAAGAACCGTGGGGTGCAGTTTTTCAATGTCTTAAAGTCTTTTAAACAATGGAGACAACTTAAAGGGTGGGGACCACAAACAATGGAGTTCGGCTGCACCTATTAAGCCACCTAAAGTGGGGTCCACATGATTCAGTTGAAGAGATTTGAAGGCTTTAGAATCAATTAGCATTTAGTAGTTTCTATTTTCATGTCATTCCTAGTTACTAAATTTTATTAGTTTCTATTTTGTTAAAGCTTGAAATGCAAGCTATGCTTTTATTTATATGTAACACCCTTAGAGGCTCCCCACGATTCGAAGAAGATGAATGAATATGAGTTTGCCTCGAGTGCAACTGAGTTTTTTTATCATTGTATGGATGAAGGGTTGAGAAACCAGACTGAGAGAACCGAAGTATCTTTATCCCTCCCTTCTCTTATCTTCTTCCTTCCTCCTTCCCTACTCGAGCTCTGTTGGTAACTGCTGCTTTGAGTCTTCAACTGCTCTGCTGCTATACTTGTGTCAATATTATTCCCCTGCTACATCTGAGAAGGACCAGAAGTCATTCCAAACCACTGCTGGAGCTGCTGTTGCTGATCAGAGACAAGAAAGACCATATACACACCTGCGGCTGCACTTGTTCCTAATTCCCTGCTGCTATCATTGAAAGCCTTAAACTCAGCAACCTTCCTCCCATCAACAGTGATATTTGGAGGGCTAAACCAGACCTACAGGAGGCCCATTCGATCCCTGGTTTGGAGTCCAAACTCCTGCTGGTTAGCCAGATCTCATCAAACCTTCTATTTTCAAGTCTGTCTCATATCTCTGTTGTTAGTCCTTAGAATTGGCTGAAATTCAGAGCACACATTCCCCTCAAGGACTCCTCCACTCGATCTAATTTTTAGCGAGTTCTGTTGGCTAAATTGCCCTATTCTCCATAACCTTCTATTCTCATTCCACCCCCATAACTTCACTTCTACCCATCAGAATTTCACCAAACTTGCAGCAGAGCCTTCTCTCTATAGTACCTACATTCGACCCAAGTTAGAGCCCAAACTGGTGGCTGGTTTGGCCTGCAGAATTTTAGTTTCTATTTTTGTGTTGCTGCCATATCTTCCAATTCATCCATCAGATTTACTTGAAACTATCAGCAGTGTCTCTACCTTATGCCAGCATCATTCGATCCAAAGCTGGGAGAATTCCTTTGACTGGTTTGGTTGATTTCATAAACTTTCTAATTCTGCCACTTATTTCTATTTGGATTTATGGGTTTATCGATCCCACTGTAGAGTGGTTCTAGCTGAACCCCTTTCTACATTACTCAGATGTAACCATTGAGGGAAACCTGGGCACACTAGAGAGAGGTGTTGGGTTCTTCATGGCCGTTCCTTGGTACACATGGTGGATCTACTACTACGGGTCGTGGCCGTAGAGGGGGAGTTAGAGCACATTCTGTGATGACTGAGACTGATACTATGGAGTACCCACCTAGCATACAGGCTGATTCCAGCTCACTCACCAAGGAGGATATTGCAGCATTCTGCATGGTCATGTCACAGTTGGGTAGCTCACCCTCTACACCTACAGTGCCATATTCCTCATCTTCAGCTTCACAGGCCTCCACATCTGCTCCTACCATAGCCCTATCTTGGGTCCTTAAAACCTCTGATGTCACTGACCACATGACTGGTACGTCCCACTTATGATTCCTATTCCATTTGCTCTGGTAGGGATAAGGTCAAGGTGACTGATGGCTCCCTTTTCTCCATTTCTGGTTAGGGCAGTATTCCTATTACATATTCCATTTCCCTTGATTCCGTTTTTCATGTCCCTAACTTTGCCACTAATCTTATATCTGCGAGTCACTTAACTAAATCCTTGAATTGTTGTCAATTTTTTTCCTTCTCACTGTCTTTTTCAGGATTTGGTGACGAAGAGGATTATTGGCAGTAGACGTGAGGAGAAAGGGCTCTATCTTCTTGAACCTCGACCACCCATTTTGCCCACAGGTCAGTCTTATGTGTGTGTGGATGTAATGATAGCAATTCTGTTGATTCTGTAATGTTATGGCATCAACGCCTTGGCCATCCATCTTTTGTTGTAATGAGGAAACAGTTACCTCGTTTATTTTCTTCTTTTTCTTCTTCCCATATCTTTCAATGTGAACCATGTATGTTTGTCAAACATTGTCGTTCGCCATATCTATATCATGGTAATTAGATCTATTATTCCTTTTCATATTGTGCATACTGATGTTTGGGGACCCTCTCCTACTACCTCTTCATTTGGCTATCGCTACTTTGTTTCATTTGTTGATGATTGTTCCCACACTGCTTGGACTATTCTGAAATTTCTAATGAAATATAAGAGTGATGTCTGTGTTGCATTCAAAAATTTTTATCAAATGATTCTTACTCAGATCAAAACTAAAATCAAAATTGTTCGTTTTGATAAGGGGGGGGGGGGGAGTACATGTTTGGTGGCCCCCAAAGCTTCTTTACTGATAATGGCATTATCCATCAGCTAGCTTGTGTTGACACACAGAATGTGGTAGCTGAGAGGAAATATCGTCATTTATTGGAGGTCACTCGGAGTCTTTTATTTGGCATGCATGTTCCTAAAACTTCTTGGTATGATGCTCTTCTTACTGTTACTGCTACCTTTATAATCAACTGCATGCCTATATAACACCTTGGTTCCAAAACTCCGTTGGAAACCTTGTCTCCTCAGGTTTCTGCTTTCTCACTCCCTCCCAAGGTCTTTGGGTGTGTTCGTTATGTTCATGTTAACAAATCCTCTCGGACTAAACTTGACCCTAAGACTCTCAAATGCCTCCTCTTTCTTGGGTATTCCTCTACTACCAAAGGCCACAAGTACTACCATCCTTCCTCCCGTCGGCGTCTAATCTCCAAAGATGTCACATTCCTTGAATCTATGCCCTTCTTTGCCCCCTCATCAACATCCACTTCAGGGGGGAGAATAGTGGAGTGAAAAGTCTATTGACAATATTCCCTTTCTTTCTACCCTACCTATATCTCCTTTTATGCTTGACATTGGGGAACACAAAGAAGTAGATGTGGTTGATATTGGTAATAATTCAAGTGGTGGTTCTGGTAATAAGAAGGACCTAATTATGTACAAGAGAAAGAAAAAACAAAGAAGACCTGCCAAAAGTCCTCTTCGGATCCACATCCTAAGATACATCCTCCTCAGTCTAGTGACATCCCTTCTCTTCCTTCTGATTTATACCTCCTTATTGCTGTTAGAAAGGGAAAGAGAGCTTGCATTAATCCTATAGTCCAGTTTTTTTCCTATGATGCTCCGTCTCTCTCCTACAAGTGTTGCTTTCACTGTTGCCCTCTCTTTTGTTTCCATTCCCAAGAATGTCACTGAGGCTATGTCTAACCCAAAGTGGAAGTAAGCCATGTAATGTAGTCCTAGATAGGTAGGAGACCTACTAGGAGCCAAACAACAGGATCAAATAACAAAAGGGACTGCTGGTTCGAATGGACAGCACTAGGATTTAGGTCAATTCCTAGGGTTTGGGTTGGATATTGGGAAAGGGGTTTATAGGGTATTAATGGGCAGGTCTAGGGGGTCAATATGGTATAAAAATAATAGGATTTGGGAAGATTTTAAAATTCTGCAGTTCTGGACAGAATTGTGTAGCAGGTTTTGGGTTTTAATGGAGTGAAGGAATAGAGGGGATAAAGTGGAGACTAAGGGCTAGGGTTAAGGTCGAATGTGGGGATTGTTGTGGGGAATATAAGCTGGCAGTAAGGTTCGAAAGTGATGGCTAAAACTGGAGTTATGGGGGAGTCCTAGTGGAGGTAGGAGTGCAGATTTAATGGAGAATTAGGGTTTGATGGATGGAGGGGACTATGGATTAGGTCTAAGGGAAGATGAAGGATGATAGAAGAAGGTTTAAAATAAGAAAACAGGTTCAAACTCACTGTATTGCAAGAACAATGGCAGCAGCTTGATGATTTGAAAGAGCCTCCCGATCTTCACAATGCAAGGAGTCGCAGGAGTCCACCTACCCTTCACCACCTTCAGATCCACAAGGATATACACTCACAAAGAGCAGAAGCAATGGCAGCAAGCATAAAGCTAATTTTTATTGATCAAATTCATATCTAATGTTGGCCTCCCTTACAAACTTATATAGAAGACTCAAAAATAGACTTAGACACTAAAAAGGAATGCCCTAACCCTATCCCTAACCTATTAGGTAACTTAAACTGACTAGGAAACTAGAATACTAAAGGAAATAGACTCAAAACATGGCTGGACTTATAGAGTCCTAATCCAGCCCAACTTACATCACATGACCACTTAACCAAGTCACATGATCACTTAAATTGAACCAATTGGATGCAACCAATTTGAACTGGTTCAATTAAAAAACATAAAACTAAACTAAGTATTGGGCTAATCCCGTATGCAACCTATATACCCATATTTTAGGCCCATAAAAATGGCCTATTACATTAGAAACCCATGGGATCAAAGGCCCAACATGTATGTAACCCAACCCTAGACTTATTCCCAATGAAACAAGCCCTATTTGGTGATGAATCTGCATCACCATGTCTAAGGAAATGATGGCTCTTGAGAAAAACTATACTTGGAAATTGATAGATCTCCCCAGGGGAAGAGTTCTAGTTGGATGCAGGTGGGTCTACACAATCAAGTATTGATCAGATGGTGAGGTTGAGGGGTACAAGGCAAGGTTGGTGGCAAAAGGGTACAATCAAGTGCATAGTTGTCAAGGCGTTACCTAGGCGTCCAGTCGACTTGGGCGCCTTGGTCGCCTTGGCTGCCTACTTGCTGTCGCCAGTATTTTGGACCCTCGCCAACGCCTTAGGTTGCCTAACCGCCGTGATAACTATGGTCAAGTGTATGGGATTGACTATCTAGAACCATTTGCTTTTGTGGCTACGCATATTCTATAAGGGTTCTCTTATCAATGGTGGTCAATAGGAATTGGTCATTATATTAGTTAGATGTGAAGAATGTCTTCTTCCATGGTGAGTTGGAAGAGGAAGTGTATATGCAAACTCCACCCGGCTTCAAGCTCGCTTCAGTTGAAGGGAAACTGGGAAAGTGTGTCTTCTCAAGAAGGCACTATACGCTCTCAAACAATCTCCAAAGGCATAGTTTGAGCGGTTCAAATAGGCTATTCTAAAGAGGTAATGGTACTATCACAACCCTTATTATCTATGTTGATGACATTGTAGTTACTGAAGATGACAGGGCTCAGATAACTAGGCTGAAGACCTACTTGGCTCAACAGTTTGAGATTAAAGATTTGGGTCCCTTAAAGTATTTTTTGGGGATTGAAGTGTGAAGATTTAAGAAGAGAATAAATATATGTCAAGAAAGTTTGTCCTAAACTTGTTGAAAGAGACAGGGATGTTGTGTTGTAAACCAAGAAACTCTCCAATTGATCAGAATCATAAGCTAGGAGAAGACTATGGACCTTCCCTTGTTGATGCAGGGAAATCCCAGAGGCTTATAGGGAAGTTGATTTATCTCTCTTTAACTCACCCAAATATCACCTATGCAGTTGGGGTAGTGAGTCAGTTTATGAATGCCCCCAAGAGTGGGCACTTGGATGTTGTATACCGGATCCTCAGATACTTGAAGTCCACCCCAGGAAAAGGTCTTCTATATGCCAAGCACAACCATTTGAGAATTGAAGGCTACACTAATGCTGATTGGGCTGGTTCAGTTTCTGACTGGCGATCTACATTTGACTATTGTACATTTGTAGGTGGTAATATGATCACATGTAGGAGTAAAAAGCAACCAGTTGGGGCTCGGTCAAGTGCAAAGAAAGATTAGAGCTATGGCTCACAGAGTATGTGAGCTCTTATGGTTGAGAAGGCTTGTCCAAGAGTTGGGATTTGATATTGAGACACCTATGTGCCTCTATTGTGATAACAAAGCAGCTATAAGTATTGCTCACAATCCTATGCAACATGACAGAACAAAGCACAAAGAGGTGGATAGAAACTTCACCAACTCACCAAGGAGAAGATTGACTTTGGATACATAACCACCCCTTTTGTAAGGACTAGTGATCAGTTGGTAGATATCTTCACAAAGGGGCTCATTCATCATTAGTTTAGTACCCTGTTGTGCAAGCTGGGAATGTATGATATTTATTCTCCAACTTGAGGGTGAGTGTTAAAGTTATGAATTAACGGTACTTTGGGAACTAATTTATTTATTTATTGTCTTACAGTGTATATGTCCTTCTTTACTTTTCACCTCCCTAGGGAGTGGTATGTAATTCTACACATTATGTTAGTGAAGTAATATGGGTGTGGTAGAGATCATTTTCTCTAACACACAACATTGTACCATCATCTCTCTTCTTCTCTTCTACTTCTTTAACCTTCTACTCTCATCTCTCTCCTTGTTCTCTTATAATCTTTAACTTCCAACTTAAGTATCACAAATGAAATCTGCTGCCTTCCACAACAACAACAACAACATCATCATACCCTTATCCCAACTAAATGGGGTCAGCTACATGGATCCTTGCTCTCCAATCAGCTCTATTTGAAGTCATACACAATACAAGTCCTAAGCTATGCATATCTTTCAAAACCACTTCTTCTATAATTATTTTAGGCCTGTCCCTGGCTCTTTTAGTTCCTTCAATCGAAATCAAATCACTACTCCGTACTGGAGCATCCTGAGGCCTCCGTTGCACATGGCAATACCACCTCAAACAACTTTCTCGTAGCTTATCATGTATCAGAGCTACTCCCAAATCAGCTCTAATATGGTCATTCCTTACTTCATCCTTCCTAATGTTGCCACACATCCATTTCAACATCGTCATCTCCGCTACACTTAGTTTATCTATTTGACATTTCTTGACCGCCAACATTCCGCAACATATATCATAGCTGATCGTATGACAATTGTATACAATTTTCTTTTAAGCTTTAAAGGAATACGTCGATCACACAATACTTCTGATGCTCCTCTCCACTTCATCCACCCTATTTTAATTCTATGAACAACATCACCCTCATATCACCTTCTTTATTAATGATTGAGCCCAGATACCTAAAATGATCACTTTGAGGAATCTCCCTCTCATCAATTTTCACTACCTCATTAACCGTCCTATTGTAAATCTTAAATCCTTTTGATTCCAAGGTCAATCTCCATAACTCCAACTTGGCATTAATCCCTACCTTTGTCTCATTCACCAAAACCATATCATCAACAAAAAGCATAAACCAAGGAACCTCATCTTGAATCTCTCTGGTTAAATAATCCATGATAAGTGGAAAGAAATAAAGGCTTTAGGCTAATCCTTGATGTAACTCAACTGAAATTGGAATTCACTACCTCGACCCCCCCTACAATTCTTACACTAGTCATTGCACCATCATACATCTCTTTAATTAAGTCTGCATATTCATTCGAAACCCTTCTCTTCTCTAATATACACCAGATTGGACTTTGTCATATGCTTTTTCTAAGTCAATAAAAATATGGAGGTCCTACTTGCCCTCTCCAAACCTTTCTATGATCCTCCTAAGTAAGAAAATAGCTTCCAACGTGGATCTTCCTGGAATAAAACCAAATTGGTTCTCCGAAATAGTAGTTTCTTTTCTCAAGTGGGATTTAATTACCCTCTCCCATAAAAACCTAGAAAAATACCTTGTATTAAGCTTTTTTTTTAAGGCAAAATAAAAATACCTTTGTATACAAGGAAATAAAATAATAGGTAAAATGTCGTTCTAACCAAAGTTGGTGAAAAATAAGTTGTAACCTTACTTCTTTGCCCTTTTTAGGTAACATTTTTTTTCCAATGAAGGTAATTCCTGTCATTTCACATAAAATAACGACAACTTATCATGATAAGTCACTTTTAACTTATTTGAAAACCATTTTTCGCCCCTGCATTAAATAATTTTTGGGAATAAGAAAGGGGGCAATCAAAAGAAGGTTACAACATTTTAATTCACCACTTTGGGGACAACATTGAACCCATTAATTTTTTACTAAACAAATATAGTATCACCAATAATTGATAATTATAAAAGAAAAATATTGTATGCATTTTAGCACAAATAGTTTTAGATTGGTGATATCAACTCACCTTAGCCTTATTTCATAACATCTGCTGATTTATCCCAAAAAAAAAAATTTAACTTCAATACAATTCTGCCTTCAATCATTGTTCCTCTCCCCCCCCCCCCTCCCACCCCCAAAACAATTTTTTGTTGGCAACACAAAAATAATAAATATGTCAATATATGATTTGGACATGTATAACATTTAATTAGGAATATGTTCACTTGAACAAAAATAATAAATATGTCAATATATGATTTGGACATGTATACCATTTAATTATGAATATGTTCACTTGTATCACATTGAGAAAAGGAACACAAAATCCCCATCAGAAAGATCTCATTTGTACCTCATCCAACACCATGACCTCCAACTAGCACCAAGATGAGATCTCTCAACCCCAACAAATATTTAGTGCTAGCTCAATCAAGCAATAGAAACCCAAATCCAAATTTGTCATCAGATTCAAACATTCTCTCCCATCAAAAACTCAATCATTTCTTTCCTTAAGACCGTAAGGAAATGCAAGATTAGTCTCTAAAGACACCTCTCCCAGGCCCAAAAGTTCTCCAAGGCCACGAAGTCAACAGGTGTCCAAATATCCAAAGGGAAGACTCAACAAACTCCGAGGAAAACAAGCATTAGCTACCTGATACCACTGCAAAGTTCAAACTGAACAAAAGACGTGGCCCATTAACCTCCTCTTCTCACATGCAACAGCTACTTGCTAGCCATGGTTCGAGAACTCGGTTTCGGTACTGGTTTCGCCCGACCAAAAAACCAAGTTGGGCTGAGATCTTGGTGAGATCTCGGTGAGCTGGGGCATTTTTTTTTAAATTCGGTTGATGGTTTCGGTGGGTTTTTTACCTAGATTAGTCATGAAACTTGGTATACAACCTATTTTGGGTCATTTAAACACAATGACACTATCAAATTGTCCAAAATCAAAGTCCAATTAGGAGTTTGACTTCGGACCCGAGTTTGGTAGGCTACGACATACTAATAGGCCCTATTCTACATATACTTTAGTAATAGAAAGCAATCAAAGCATACAATTAATATAAATATAAACAACTTAAATAAGAATTAGAAATATAAAAGTGTAAAATACATCAATCTTAACATATACCTCTATCATCCAAAACCATACTATCGAATCATGTAAGCCTCTGAATGAGCCATAGAGGATTCCCATGTCATAGGGCTGTTGAAGAATTGCACATAGTCTTGGACACAATTCATATAAGTGTTGTCATCAGCTTACTAAAGGTACCCTATCCTAGGGTATGGAAGAGGCGGTTGCGATGAGTTCGATCCACTGCTACTGCCACCAGGCTATTGAACTACCATCGGCATGTATGGCTAGGTTGGGACTGCGTCCACAAAACCTGACCCAGTGCTCCGACTGTCGAACTCATGTGCAGAGTGTACTGACTGCGACTGCCCAAACTGACCATAGCCACTATATTCAGAACCAGTGCTCTCATGGCCACTATATTCAAAACCATGCAAATTGGGTTTTTTGGGGGTAATCTGTCGAGACCAACGAGAGTAGTGAGATCTCAACTGGTCTCGGTCGAGATCTCCATATTTTATATGGGCCAGGAACTTAAGTGAACCGAGATCTCAGCCGAGATAATGTAAACCAGCCATTTCGCCACTCATCTCATCTCGCCTTTCCAAAAAAGTGAGATCCCACCAAGTTCTTGTTCCATGTTGCTAGCCCATCACTTTAAGGTGCTCTGATCCATCGTTGTCATGACGTCTAGGTGACCCAAGGCGTTGGAGAACGCCTGGATGCCTAGCCAACACCTTGACAACTATGCCCTGATCAGTTTTCTACCTAGTTTAACCATCCAAGCAAAGGCTTCATTACTTGGTGGAGCTAAAGATCCTCAAAACCTTGAAAAAAGAGCAATCCCTACTCCATATTATTGCGGTAGGAATTTACCACCAAAGCCAGTTAAACCCATAAATCCACATTATCATGTCTAGACTCTGAACCTCCATGGTTTAAATTTTAGCGAGGAGACATTTTCTAGTGGTGCATTTCTCCTCCAGCAAGTATTTATTACAGAGAGGAGTCCAGACCACCTTGCAATTTTTACGGTAAATCATTGATCCATTTTCACATCCTTCTTGATCAATAGACAATATAATCATCTTCTTTTTCCTAGGGGGGGTGGGAGAGAGCCATGTAGCATCTCTCCATCTGGCCAATCATTCCTCCAAAACCTGACTTTTTCAAAATCCAACTTTGAAAGCACCCATCTTACAGAAAAAGGACCTTTCCAAACATCTAATCAAGCCTTGCAGTCAATTTGAAAGATAGCTGCTAGATAATCCCACCTCTACTCCATACAGTCCATCACTCAGGTAAACCCCTCACGTGGCGCTCCCTATTTACTCATTCCACACCAGATTTTGGATAGCACAGCTCACTTCTTGCATTTTCTAATCAATGATTGCAGATCCAAGGAGGTCCAAAACCCCAGCTTTCCAGTTAAGCCTCCAATTACTCAAGCTATAGCTTTCAGCTTTCCCCCATATTCTAGTGAGTGTCTATAATTTTCCTTTCTTCTCCTCGTGACAGTCCAAGGTTTATTTTTTTTTAAAATGGCTATGAAAAAAATATCCTTATATGAATTAACTGGTTTACAAATCATGCAGCATTAGTGTATGTTATCCATTACAACCAACTAAAATGAACCAGCAAAAAAAATGTTTTATTTGGAACGAGCGCAGTATTAAACATTTGTGGGCACAAGTGCATATGCACTGTATCCGTGTCATGTGTGAGTAATTGCTGCATATGAACAGCAAACTGTGAACTCGTTGGATTTTCCATTACCACATTGACCAATTTGAATAGCAGCAGAAAATATCAACACTGGATTGGACAGGATGGTATATGACTAATCTGGTCCACAAACAGTAAGAAGAAGCCATCCCTTGGAAAATGTTTGTGAGAAACAGAGGAATTGACAGTATATTTGACCAAGGTAAACGCAATGATAATGCAGCTTGTTAAGATTAATCTGAAGAAAATAGCAGATGATTTCTTATGTTGATTAACTAACTTAAGGTTTTCTCTTTGAACTACAAAAAGAACAAGATTCAGAATTTTTGAACTTGCTTCAGTAGGTGAGGTTGAATTAACAATAGGCTATCAGCTCTATAATAAAATAAGTTCACAGGTAACAAGTATATTACTTAAGAAGCACATGTCAGAGGTTGCAAGGTTTTCATAGATATACATATACATTAGTAGAAGCAGAACTTAAATACCAAGGTTTTAAGTGGTACCACCAACAAGACTGAAGAGTAAATGAGTTTGTGTTTGTACATGTAACCTTTCTACCAACCTCTCAAGAATTTTAATTGTCCTTAACCAATCAACAGTAAGAAGCTCTAGCAGCAACTATCTCTAGTATAAACTAGAAACTTTCGAAGTGCTAACAAGAATGCTGCAAGTCCGAGCGACACTTACTCTTTCCGCTTCCACGTGCTGAGCTTTCCATCAAGATGGGCACAGTAGAGCACGTCATTGTCCGGATCGGGCAACACATCCAGAAACTTGCTGCAGCCCCGGGGCGGCCCAGCAGAAGAGAGCGAGGTCTCGTATTGCAAATCGAACACTAACAACTCTTTGGGGAATGTAACAAAAAGAATGTACCTCCACTGTGGTGAGAAGCTGAACCTCGCAACAAATAGAGGGAATACCGCAAGTGCAGGTGCATTCGAACCAGAAGCCGCGTCTCTCTCAAATTTCTGCAACTCACTAGAATCGCTAGCAGTTGGGATCCGATGCACCTTGATAACAACATCGTCGTCACCTTCCCCAATGACCATAATGGACAACAAGAACCCCTTGAGCCCCAAGGCGCAGAAATGCCTAGAATCGAAGGGATCACAGCGAATGCAAGACAGGAATTCGAGGGAAGCGTCGTATTTCCAGATGCAGCGACCGGTGGAGGTGTTCCAGAGGGAAAGGAGAGAGGGACCACTGATGGAGGCTAGGAGCCAAGAATCGACACGGGCACGTACCCAGCAGAGATCCTGAACGCCGAGCTTGGATTTATCAGAGGAAGGATCGAACTCCATCCAAAGGAGGACGAGGCGGAGGCGGAAGTCCCAGAGAGCGATGCGGCCCTGGCGGTCTCCGACGGCGAGGAAGAGGTGGGAATTAGAGGGTTCTTGGGTGAGGACGTCGCGGCGGAGGGGTTGAGGGGCCCAACGGACAGAGGTCACGAAGGGGGCGAGAGCGATGGGAGAAGTAGAGGGTGCGGGCATTGGAAGGACGCAGAGGAGCTGCATGGATCGAGCGTCGACGACGGTGACACAGCTGCCGGCACCGTAGGCCAGGAGGCCGCTGGTGCTGCAATCTGCAGATCCGCCATTGTTTCGGCTTGGTGGACCTGGGAGCATACAGTCCCAGGAATCCAGGGGGGATCGGGGAACGGACATTATTCGATGGGTTACAACCTTACAGATTACAGGAGATGAGAATGAGATTAGAGGAGCAGGAAGGCCATGGCCATGTCTCCAGCACTTGTTCGTTTGATGGCTTTTAATTTTATGGGATTTTGCTGACAGTTCTCTTCTTCTTCTTCTTGTTCTTCTTCAACAAGCTGCCGTTGTAACCGCCATTTCCTTAGACGTTTAGGCTGTGTAGGCTTCGTGGTTTATTCTCATTTGGCACAGCGCTCTCAGAGTCTCGAAGACTGGGACACATCATATCAACATGTTGTTTAGACGTGATGGACCGTCAATCGTGTCGGGGTCCGACCGGTTTTGAGTACTTGGGTTCAACAATTCAGTTAAAAGCACCCTTTGCGATCAGTTGGAGAGAAATGGTAGGTTGGATTGATCAAATGTCAAATTCAGTGTTCCAACCAATCATATACTCGATCTATACTAAATTTAAGCAGACCAATTTGTGGTGCAAACTAGCAGGTGACACCAATGGGAGTACTAGATGGATTCGGCTCCTCTCCTACGAGCCTAGCGCCCACGAAATGCCAATGAGACATCCAACGGCATTGGGCTGCTGGGTATGCTGGGATGCACGTCTAGTTCCATGCAACACATTCATGCACGCTCAACAATCTAGCGCCATTGGATGCCTCATTGGCACTTCTTGAGCACTGAATTCTCAAGAGAGGAACCCAATCCATACTAGATGAGGTATCTTGTAGGAATGGTAGAGATCATTTCAAAGGAGGAAGAGAGAGATAAATTGAGTGAGTGCCACCAAAATGAGAAACTATATCTTCACCAAAAAAAAAAAAAATGATAAAACATATATTACATTTGACCTTCCCACGCTACCCCCAACCCAACCCTACCCTACCCTACCCTACGTTACCAAAATGAAGGTAGGAATGCCACCAAAATGCGAAAACATATATATTACATTTGACCTTCCCACCCTATACCCCAACCCTACCAAAATGAAGGTAGGAATGTAGGATTCAATCACCAGACCATGTTACAACCAATGAAGTCCCTTTCCAATTGCATTGTTTGTTCATTCTATACATCTCTCTTTCAGTACTACATGGCAAATGCTATTTAGCATGAGATTTAGAGAGGTATATACATAGTATGATATCACTTTTTGTGAATTCAAAATGGGTGCTAAACAAGTTTTTTTTTTTGGTAAGATGATAGTTCTGATCGAATTGCTCATTGTAATAGGTCTGACACACTAAAGTGTTGGATTATCACCTAATTCTTATTTGTGAGAGAGGTTCCCTATGCTGCTAGATTCAAGAGGATCTCCAAGCCACCCCCACGGATGTATTGAAAAAGATATCATCCACGTGAGATCCATATATTCAGAGGAGTTGAGAGAAATATAATAATAAAAAAAAAAGGGAAGTAGTTTTTTGTCCGGGAGTGTGGCCTATGCCAACACTCCCATGTGTCTATCCCTCTCCTCCTCAAAACAAAGGGGCAGAGGTGTCTTTTCAAATGGGGAGGAGAGAGATAGACTCGTGGGACTGCTAGCATAGGCCATACTCCCCGACAAATAACTTTCTCCCTAAAAAAAATTCTTGTAAGAAAAAACTATACTCTAGCATTGTGGGGAACTTTTTTTCTTTTTAATTTTTAGGGTTTTTGACAAATGCCCCCTAAAAATGCTCATTTGTCCAAATGCCCCCTATAATTTTTCTAATTGCAAAATTTTCGTTACTTTCAAAACATTGTAGCACTTTGGTCCCTGCCATTAATTTGAGACGTTCGATGTTAATTTTAAGGAATCTAATAACCAAAATGCCCTTCTGATAATAACCAACCAAAATTAAAGAATAAAATAACAAAAATACCCTTATCTTCCCCAAAGCGATTAAAATTGAAACTAAAAAAAAGTTCCCTAAATTGGTTAGGGTTTGAACCCATCTAGAAAGCAAGAGATTAGATGAACCAGAAAAAAAAAAGTTAGGAAATCGTTAGATGTTTTCTCTTATAAGCATAAGGAGATTTAGTTGTTGAAATAATTTGTTGTGAATACCATTATAGGCTTCTAATAGAACCATCAACCATGGATCATGGACTTTGTACAAACTTTCTTTAGTTCAAAAGTGAGGAAAGAGAGACGTGCGAGATCCACTTAAAGTATACCATTCAAGGCCATGCATGACAAGTTAATAAAATATTGTTTCTTTTTTTTTTTGGTAAATTAATAAAATATTGCAACTCCTTATTCTTTATTTATTACAACAATAGGGTATAAAAGAAGGTCAATTAAAAAAGGAGCTCTTGGAAACAAAGAATTTTCTTTGTGCTCTCACGTTGGGGAGAATGATCAACTTTTTGTTAATTTTTTCCCTTTCTAACGAAATGAATTCAAAATTGAACTTTTACCCTTTTAGTAGAATCTAAAAGTTTGACTTAAACTATACACATGATAAAATATGTCGTACCACTTGATTAAGACCAGCAGACCACCTTAGCACTACTTTTTTTTTTTTTTGGGATAAACACCTTAGCACTACATGCACACTCACAATTAGGAAAACCAGTCATAATAACAATTTATGGTCTAAGTGGTCCCATTATGAAAATATCGAAACTAATTTGATGGGTTGGAATTGATGATAATGTCCTAACCTTTTTTGTATATAGTATGATAGCCGATCATGCCAAGTTTTCCCTTTTGATATAATGATTTTTTTGATGTAGAAGCCCCACAGAGGGGGAGACAGTTTGTTCTTCCACACGGGGGAAAATTTGGTTACAATAGGTGCGAGAAACTCAAGATATGAGTTCTCTTACCAATCAAACTCAGAAAAATTAATATCCCAATTATCAATATTATGGACACAAAAATTACACTTTCTTGGAAGGACCGAGTTTTCCTCCACCCACAGTGAATAAAATCCAAGGAGGGAGAGGGCTGGAATGGGTATTAAGAGGGTATTTTGAAATATACAAAAACCCTAGGATGGTGGGTGAACTATTATCCTCTATGGATGGAGGAAAACTTTGTCCTTCATATAATAAAGGAAAACTCACAAAAATTACAATTTTGTGAATAAAGAAAAACTCACTGAAGCGTGGAACATGTTTGACAAATTTTCTTACTGATTATCCTTATTATGTTTATCTCATTTTTTTAAAACTTTCCTTTCTCCATGGTTTAGGTTTAATTTTCTTATTATGTGTAACCCCTTTTATATCTTGAGTTAGCACTCTGTGTATTGAATTTTGGCCTTAATTAAGAAGACCAAGAGAGGTGATCTCCATTTCATTGATGTAATTCCTGAGTGGCCCTTTCTACCATGTCTTCAAAGGTTATCTCTTAGGATTGAGGTTTTCGGACTATTTAGTATGGGTTCTCCCTTTCTCTCATTCTATGGTATGCTTTGTACGATTTTGATCAACTGCACTGGGCATTGATATGGCCATTTCTTGTTTTATGGTAGGCCTTGTATTGTAAAGTACCACTTGCTTTACTCACTTTTCCCTTCATATGTCTGGCCAACTATGAAAAATGTACTTAATTTGCTTGGTCTTTCCTTTTGAACTCATATTAATGCATGTTGTTGCCGTTGGAATGTCACTGGATGACGTGGAGACTTGCAAAAAGAAAAGGACATTAAAGAGACTCAGAGCAGACTCTGAGGGGGGACTTTCTGATGCCAAAGTCAGTCCAACAGAACAATTAGAGAAGGATACTAAAAGAGTCAGAGCCTGAAAAGTGAACGTATCTCTTTGTGGTCCCCCTCCCTCTATATATAGGGTTTGCGATTACCGAGGCGGTGATGCTCCCTGCTTCGATACGTCTCTCACCTGACCCTTTGGTTGGGTTCCGTGTTCCCCAAGTTATGGGATTATTTTCCGTTATAACTGCGTCAGGGATTAGAGTCCAACTAAGAGTGTGAAGCATGAGATTAGGAGTCGTGCGGCCCAAGTTATCCTCCACATGTCCTTTTCCCATTGGTGGATCTATTTTTGGAATAACAGCTTGAGTGAACTTCCAGCATGGCATGGTTTATGGACTTTGGTTTTTGCTCCTTGTTTTGCTGTACAACCCCATGCTGTATTTCATGTTTAATACCTTGATTTGTTTGGTAAACTTCCAATCCTTCCATCACCTTTACTAATGTAATTTGATGTTTTAGGATTCTGTCCGCTTTGAGAAGTACGGGTCTTGTGACATTGTCCTTGAGTTAAACAAGAAGTTATGCCCTTCAGTCAAAGAGCAGGTCAAGGAAGTACATTACAACAAAGTCCAACTTTATGGGTGTTCCTGAAACGCCTCTAAAGTTTAAACAAATACCTCTAATACTCTGGAGGTATTTTCTACTAATGTTTCATAAATGGTTATATATGTCATGTCACTAATCAATAAAGGCGTTTCAAGAAAACAACCGTGTTTGTCTTTTAGAGGCATTTTTTTAGTAGTTTTTGTAAAATGCCTCTAAAGCATTTAGTGGCGTTTGTGAAACACCTCTAAAGCATTACCCTTTCATTGCTAATATCGAATTCAACAACCAAAAATAGATCTTTTAGTGATAATTTTGTTAGATTAAATTGATTCGAATAGGGATAAAACTCCAAAAGTCAGGATCTCTATAGGGTGTTTAAGAATAATCAAATAAATAATAGAGAACAAGAATAGAACCACTAACCTTGTTTCGCGTCCATAGTGACGATGATTACTGTGAAAAATAAAGACCAAAGATTTAGGTGCTTCCCCTTTATTCTCAAAGTAACTGGTTTGATAAGAATACCGAATGCACAGGGATGGTGTAAATTGAATATCTCCCTCTCTCTCTAAAATGCACTTCTCAATAGAGATTAAGAATAATTAATTGTGATGGATAAAGGGGACACCTAAGTCTAATCCAGGTTTAGATTTGTTTAGCCACACCCAATCATGTTGCTCAAACTGGGTAGGCAGTTGTGATGAGAATCAGCCAGAATCAGTCTGAAGTCTCTAAACCATACAAAAGGCCAATTTTTTAAAGCAAGAATGTGGAATCGGATCCAGCCGATTCTGATCCAATTTGACCGGAATTGATGAACTGAATCTGATTCTTAGAACCATGATTGAAGACTGAGTCATACACAGCTGACACCTTTTACATCCACACCAAATCACTACAAATGACTGTAAATATGCTTGAAAAAGCTCAAGAAAAAATTGTCTAATCCCACGAAATAATAACTGCATAAGTTCCACTTGCAAGCATGATCTCATCTGAGGCTAATTGCTGCCTTGGCTAGGAGATCGGGCATCTCCAACCTATACTTTCAAATTTCAATAAAATTTTGACTCCTTTTCTCTGCAGCCGGCCACCATTACTTGGGGAGAGGATATGGTTTATTAATCGTGAATTTTCCAGTTCTTATGACTCCAATGGCTGAAACCTGAGTTGCTAACTAATGCCACCTATTTGTGGTTAAGCTCATAAATGCAAAATTTGGAGGGAAACTTATATAAGATCCAAATCAACTCTAAACCATCTTTCTGGTTTCTCCTTCAGAAACTTGACTTGGCCAGCTGGTTATACTTAGTACAACCAAAACTAGCTACCTTTCCATTAGTGTTTAATTTACAGTTTTCAATAGAACAAACAACAAACGGGGCCCCAACCAAAAGCCCATTTGGGACAACTTTTCCAGCTTGACATCTGATATGTTTCCAAAATATAATCAGCTTGACATCTGCTTCATCCCAAACCACAATTTAAGGATCATTTCTACAAGATTCTGCTGTTGAGATACCTGGGGAGAGAGTTGTTGTGCATTGGAGGCAAGAACTAGTGGTGAGTTAAGAAAACATTGAGCTTGAAGTCATACTGTATCAGTGTATCATGCTCATTTCAACCTCATACTTGTCATCAATGCCTTCCAATCATATCCAACTCGACCATAACTGAGTTGGAAATGGATATTCCAGCAACTTTAGTGCACAAAAGGAGATTAAGCAGTTTAGTCATTCGATCAAAATGAACAGAAGTTCAAGTGTACATTCAAACGAAGGAAGTTACAAATAAATCTAGTAATACCATGGATGATACATCTGGTTTATATATTAAGGATTTCTATTATACGACTCAATTTATTTTAGGTAAGTAGCCAAATAGACAGCCTTCATGCTCCTGCCAACTTCTGGTCTCAGGATAACTTCTCCAACCATTCTATTTGAGCCAAGGGAGAAAAAAGAGAATTAGCAGTTTTAAGTAACACTATCAATGCCTGAAGTGCCTCACATTGGTGAAAAGGAGAGAAACTCCGTATTTGTTGCAACAATCAATAGCATCCCCATCTCTGATGCTCCCTCCTGGTTCTGCAATAACTCCTATCCCACTTTCACATGCTTCTTCCACTGCATCTTTCCAAGCTGCAACAAGGCAACAAACATAGATGAATAAAAGACAAAAGGTCTATTATCAGAACTCAGTGCTTCGACACACGATGATATATGATGTGTACAACCATGGTCAGGGTTCAAGGAATCGGAGCGGATCAGTCGAATCAGCCAATTCCGCTTACCTGAACCTTGACCACGGTGCATATTTCATCCTTAAATTTGTTTATCCTCAACCAATTCATTGCCAATCAATTTAAACTTTCCAATTAACGTGACACATTTTGCATAGGCTAGAACACAGTTCAATAGCCTTATCCCAACAATTTTCTTCTTTCTTTTCCTTTTTCTTTTTTGGAGAGGAGGGGTAACAAAGAAAAGGAAACAATTAGATGTTAATCAACAAAAAAATTTTAACCAATTGTTTACTTCGAGTTGGTCAGCAGACTATTTATGTTTAATAAAAAAAATGATGGTCATCGATCCATCCAAAAAGGAAAAAGGCTTTTATACATAATTCTCATTGTACTGGATCAATATATATGTTATACAACACCCATGGCTAGAACACAACTTAATAAGCCTTATCCCAACAATTTTCTTCCCTTCTTTTTTGGAGGGGAGGGGTAGGAAACAATTAGATGTTTCAAATAACCAACAAATTGTTTAACCAATTGTTTACTTCGAGTTGGTCAGCAGACTATTTATGTTTAATCAAAAAAATGATGGTCATCGATCCATCAAAAAAAGAAAAAAGCTTGTATACATAAATAATTCTCATTGTACTGGATGAAGATATACATTATAGAACACCCATGGCAGTTTAGACTTGTGGGTGGCAGTGCACACATTGGTGATGGGGACAAACACATGAAGAGTACCATTTATGCCATGAATATGTCAAGTACAATTTGATCAACTAAAATCCAGCTCCAATGAGAATCAATATATATTACCAAAAGGAAAGAAAGCATCACTGGCCAAAGCAGCTCCTTTAACATCTTCTCCTGCTTTTTTCAAAGCTATCCTGAGGCTCTCCAAACGGTTTGGTTGCCCACTCCCCATCCCCAACATACAGTTATTCTGCAGGGCAAAAAGAACACAAGGGATTAATACAAATGACCAAAAAAGTACTAACAGATTTTCGTTTCATAATAAGAATAAGCATCAGAATGATCAGTTCTTTACCAATAACAATTGCAATAAGCATCAGAATAATCAGTTCTTAACCAGCAACAATTGTACTTAAAAGTGGAAAAATACTAACCTTAGCTATTACAATAGCATTGCTTTTGACATGTTTAACACAGAGCCATGCAAACTCGGCATCATGAAGCTCATTTTCTTGTGGAGTTTTTTCTGATACTGCATTAAATTGTATATCTTGAGGTGTTAAATCATCTGACTCCTGAGCTAACCAACCCCCACCAACTTGTCTGAGTGAAAGTTTTCCTTTCTCGTTCTTTTTTGCTTCAAGGATCCTCATAGTTTTTGACTTTCCCCGGAGGATTTCAAGACCTCTCAGTGAATACTTAGGTGCAACCACTATTTCATAAAACATTCGTGTTTCACCATCAGTGGGACTTCTGAACTCACGGATTTCCTTTGCAAGAACCTTCAAATGCATCAAGTTGGACCCAGAATGTGAAACACAGACATCAATTCAACATTTATTTATTGATTTAATATTTTTTGTTCAGAATGACTCACCTCATCAACTTCTATGTTGAAGGCCACTATTCCACCAAATGCGCTCACTGGATCTGCTTTCACAGCAAGCCTATATGCTTCGCGGATATCATCCCGTGAAGCTACCCCACAGGGATTCGTATGCTTCACAATTACACAAGTAGGGTTCTTAAATTCTGATACACAATTCCATGCTGAATCTGCATCTAAATAGTTATTATATGACATCTCCTGTCATGAGAGAAAAATGGCATAATTACATGTCAATCAAGAGAATGTAAGAATTGCACACAGTACATAAATTAGTAAGATGAAATCATAATCAATGACAAACCCAATGATTAGAATAATAAAAAAAAAAAAAGAGCAGCAAACAGAGGTGACTATAATGCAATCGCACTTCAAGAACAGTCCCTGTTTTGATGATTGTTGGGTATGGGATTTTGTTTTCACTATGGGAATGCGTTTGCTGCCAAGCTGTGTAATGCAGATAAACCCGACTCGCTAATGGGCCTAACCGAATAATAGATAGCTCAAATCTAAAGATGCAATGGCACAATTGTAAATAACCAGAATTATAAGGGTTACCTAGTAAGGTGGATGTGGGTCAGGATACAAAGGTCTTTTGTATCTTTTGTATGGGGACAATGTTGGAAGCAACTATAAGGTGAGGGATAGAGGGTAACAATGGACACAAGGAGCGGTATTTTGGCAACACAAGAAATAAAGTTAAAGACTAAACGATCGTGGGTTGAAGGGTCATCTTCAATCTCACTACACAAACAGAAAACCAGTGGTAAAATAGAGTTGTTTGGGATTAACCACTCTCAGGATCGACACCACGGCTTGACCTGTGGGTTTAGGTGATGACTCGTAGCTCATTCTCTTAAGGATAACTGAAGGTCTCCCTGAACAGCAAACCCAGCAAGACTTTCAGAGATCTGAAACTAACCTTGGCGGTAAACAGTGCTCAGGTTTGATTTACAGGTTAATGTATTAGGGTACGAATGCGATTTGAGCTGAAATTACAGAGATTGGGTCGCTCAAAGGAGGGCTTCCTTCTACCTAAACCTAGGTTGAAAAGGAGAGCACAAGAATGAGGGAAGAAGAAATAATAGAAGAAAGGAGTACGAAGAAAAAGAAGAAGAAGGGGGGCTCACACAAGCAATCAAAAAAGAGGTTTCAACCAAACGAATCAATTCATTCCAATCTGTGGGTATAGATGATGACTCGTAGCTCATTCTCTTAAGGATAACTGAAGGTCTCCCTGAACAGCAAACCCAGCAAGACTTTCAGAGATCTGAAACTAACCTTGGCGGTAAACAGTGCTCAGGTTTGATTTACAGGTTAATGTATTAAGGTACGAATGGGATTTGAGCTGAAATTACAGAGATTGGGTTGCTCAAAGGAGGGCTTCCTTCTACCTAAACCTAGGTTGAAAAGGAGAGCACAAGAATGAGGGAAGAAGAAATAATAGAAGAAAGAAGGGAGCAAGAAGAAGGGGGGCTCACACGAGCAATCAAAAAAGAGGTTTCAACCAAACGAATCAATTCATTCCAATCTGAATGCTGTGTGGTTAAATCTAGTATTTAAAGAAGGAAATAAAAGACTCTTAATTATAATCTAAAACAGAAATTAAACTTCACTCTAAATGGGACTCTAAATGGGACTCATAAACTCCTAAATAGACTCTATCACTAATTAGCCTAATAAATCTAAAAATAAAAAATTACAAGATAAATCCAACTAAAAATCTAAATCAATAAATAAACTAAGATATCCTACTGAAACCGAAAAACCTAATTGGACCCAGTTCATCTTCACAAGGGTCCCCCAATGGGTTTAGGCCAGTCCAAGGAATTGCTCCTGCATCAGTGTGGCCCCTGCGCCAGCATGGTGGCCAATGGGATTGCACGCACGAGCATCCAAGGGGGAGGTACGGGGTGGTCACTTCACCGCCTCCTGTGTGAGGGCACAGGGGGACGCTGCTGGGCATCGTTCCCTTTCCCTTTTAATAATTTTTTTTTATCATAATGTGATCGAATATAAGGACAAAAAATATAGTCGAAGGAAGGCACACGAATTTGAAGTCTTTCCTATCAGCATTAGGAGTTTGACAGTCTAATAGGTTGTTTGGTCCTGGTTTCATTAGGATTTCTGAAGTTGTAGTTGGTCTTTAATTCCTAGTCAGTCAAGGAGTTGCTTCATGTTGTGTTCAGTCTATTATTTGTCAAATACGTAGTGGTTTGAGTTGCAATAGGGTTAAGCAGGTTCTAGCCATAGTAGGACTCAGATTTCGAGGGTACTATATAAGCATATGTACCCTGCCCTCTGGCTATACAACATTGAATGGATTAGCTTGTTTTGGTTGAGTAGTTTAGCTACTTAAGGTTGCCTAGTCTGGCTGATTTATCTTTCATCTTCTTTTCAAAGTTACAGATCAAGGGTACTGTTTACAGTCCCATAATAGTACCTGCTTTATTATTCTACCTCTAATTTTTTTTCTTAAGTACCTATGCAACCCTACCCTATTCCCCATCAGCTATCCTTGTAGTTTAGCCTCAGAAAATCCATAGGCTGTGCTGCATCACATTAAAGGCCTTCATCTGATTGAAAGAATTTTGGACTTTTTTTGGACTTTTTTTGGGGGAGAGGGGGTGAGGGAGGGATCCAAAACAACCCAGACTAACAAATTGGGAGGTGTGACTTGCAACAAACCACAAAAGCATCCACAGGTAAGATATGCACTCACCATCACATAATGCATTTAATTAATTATAGCATTATAAGTTATAACATTATAACATTCTAGTATCAGAAATTATTGTTTATTTGGTTATCAGATACACAAGATTTCAAAATATATATATGTCTAATAAAATAAAATAAATTGAAGAGTAAACATCTATTATACCCCCTGAGGTTTGTTCACCTATCTTGTAGCCACCCACCCATTTATTAAAACTTTACTTATGGACCCATATGACGGACGGAATACTCGTTCCGTTATAGTCAACAGGTCAATTGATGATGTCAGCAGGCCATAAAAGAGTAAATGTCAAAAATACCCTCATCTTCTCCTTAATCGATCATCTTTCCTCTTTCCTGTTCTTCCTCTTCTCCATCCTCTGCTAGGTTTGAAATCAAACGACCTTCTGTACCTGTATATCTGCAACGATACAGTGTAAGTCGATCTCTGATTTTCTTCACCAAGCTCTTAAATTGCATGGACATTCTCGATTTTCCTTATATCTCTCTCTTCTCCAAACCCCATTGTCTAATCCTTCTCTACACTTGCTCCAATAGTTGCAGAAAAACCCAGAGTACGCTCACACCAAAGTCTGCAGCAGCAGCAGCACACAGTTGAAAAGAAGAAAAAAATAATCCTTTATAAGAGTGTGAAAGCAAAAATGGTTAAAAAACAAACTAATCTTTCTTCTTAAGCGGAGGAGGGAGAGAATCCTAAGTGCTGATGAAGCTGGTTTCTCTTTATGTTTTGGTACATAAAAAATTGAATATTTAACTAATTTAGAAGCAAAATTTGTGTTGGGTGTGCATCGGCTATGACAAGGACGATGGCAATAAGAGGTATATCAGGGAGAGAATTGCAGAAGGGAGAAGTGCATCGGCTATGACAAGGACGGCAGGGACAGAGAAGTTGATAAGAGAAATCAACATAGTTACCAAGACGAAGAGGGTTTTCAACCCTCTCCAAAGCCTTCTCGATTTCATCTTTACTTGAACCCATCTCTGCTATCAATCTACTTCCTTTCTCTCTTTATCATCCTTTTAACTCAGAAATTGCAGAGATGCTGGACGGATGGGAGTGATGGAAACACAGATGACACACGAGTTGGCCGATCAAAATGGAGGCTTCGATTTGCTCTCTTTTCAAATCAACGGTAATTACAACTCAAATGGAACTTCGATCAAAAAGGGCATGAAGGATTTGGGGGTTCTGGGGATTTAGGGTTCCAAATCAGAAACTTGAGACTACGTGTGAAGCTGGGTTGATTCCACGGGAAGAATGAAATTGAGAAGAAGAGAAGGCATGAAGAATTTGGGAGGGTTTTGGAGATTTAGGATTCCAAACCAGAAACCTGAGAAGGGGCGTGAAGATAGCGATGATCAGAAAATTTTCTGCAACCCTCCCCCCTCAAACAACTCTCAAACTCAATTTTTCCTCCAATGGATTCTAATTAATATAAAAGGGTATTATGGTAAACTCCTATCAGTAGAGGGGTATTTTGGCTTTTTATAAATTTATGGTATGCTGACATCATCACTTAACAGGTTCATTCTAACGGAATGAGTATTCCGTCAATCTCAAGGGTCTGTAAGTAAAGTTTTAATAAATAGGGAGCTACAAGATAGGTGAGCAAACCTCAGGGGGTGTACTAGATGTTTACTCTAAATTGAAAGATTATGAGAGTCAAGTTTTCAGAGCAGCAATTGTCCTTTTCACCCCTTTATTGGTGGGATAGAGAACATTAAGCAGCACCTGGAGAAATTCGGGTAGCAGAACCAATAGAGTCAGCATGAAGACAAGGAAACAACAAAAACTAAAGAGGGAATCTATCCAATGAAATCTCTAGGTGACATAAGGAGGCTAGCGACTAGTACTAATGTTTCTTTATCTCAAGTTGCATCAGATGTGCAGACCTGGGCAGTGTGGAAATGGTTGAACCCCGTTTCCTCTCAGTGGCAACCAATTTGGAAGTGGAAACAGAATTTGACCAATTTTTTATGCGAATTTGAACCAACACTCCCCCCCCCCCCCCCCAAAAAAAAAATTCTGCAAAATTTTATCCATTATGCAACCACTCCTCTTTGGCCTGTCTTCAACTAATACAAGCTTCATCTTAATCTCTCTCCTCCTTCACCTTAGCCCCTGATTCTGGCAACCTAAATCCACCCTCTCCTCTTCCATTTCATAACACACACCATCAAACCCTAACCCTAATATAGGAATTAAGATATAGAAATCTCCTGACCCTGATTAATATGTTCTCTTCCCTCTGAGGCGAGCATTGGTGCAACGGTAAAGGTTGCTCCATTGTGACCAACTGGTTACGGGTTTGAGTCTGGAAAAAGCCTCTCCGCAAAAACAGGGGTAAGGCTGCGTACATTATGACCCCTCCCCAGACCCCGCAGTGGCGGGAGCCTTGTACACTGGGTACGCCCTTACTATATATAATCTGCTGAAGGACAGAAATAGGAATAAACTAAGATGCAACCATGCAAGTGGAAATAAGAGTGGTGTTGTTGTCTTAGAAATGTAACAGAAATAGCAGAAATTCTGGAAATTAGAGAAGCTAAAATGAGGGCTTAAGGAAAATCCTACATTTTCAAACCCTAACTCGATGGACATATAACTCAGGTTGAGTGGGCTATACTACCAGTTGAACCATGCAGTTCTGTTAAGAGTCAAATTCTACAACTTCATATGTCCCACTAAACCGAAGTACAATTCTGGTCCATGTTCTGAAAACAGAAACAACAGGTTATACTACAAAAGGAACTTAAGTTTTATAAAGAATAAACAGAATTGAATGGAATAGCAGGAGACAGGAGTAATAAGTCAGCGTATGAAATCAGATTAGAACTAGCAGATGATTTAAGTTTCGGACTTGGGATTAGGTTGAACCAGCGGAGGACTAAGAAAAGAATAACAGAATCAAAGGGAGAAAGCAAGTAAACACCTGACCTGCTGAAATCTGACAAAAATGAGACAAAAAAAAACCTTCTTTTGATTAACAGAAGATAGGAGAATAAAAGAGAAGAGAGAGAGAGAGCTGAAGGAGAGAAGCAACAACATCAACAACAACCATAACCTTATCCCAACTAAATGGGGTCGGCTACATGGATCCGAAAGGGCCAAAAAAATAAAAAAGGGGGTTTAAGCATTAGTTAAAGCAGCATCCCAGGAACATCCCCCTACGCGGGATCTGCTACACGGGTCCTTGACCTCCAAACAACTCTATCCGCGGTCATACTAGGATCTAGCCCTACCATATGCATATCCTTTCTTACCACTTCTCCAATAGTCATTTTAGGTTTGCCCCTACCTCTTTTAGTTCCTTCCAATTGAATCTGGTCACTCTTTCTTACTGGTGCATCCGTGGGTCTCCTTTGTACATGACCAAACCATCTCAAAATAATGGAAGGAGAGGATGGAAATTAGAGAAGGAAAATTTCCAGCCACTGCTGGTATGCAAGGACAGCAAAACACCAAATATATGCTCTACAAAGCTAAAGACATGCAGGGTTTCTTTTTTCGTATGCTCCCCCCTTCCCTGCCTAGTCTGCTTAACACCCACAAGTATTTTTCAAGAAATCCTAAGGACTCCCACAATTAGTCACAAATCAACTCCACATGACCAACACAAGGATGAAATTCTTCCAATGTCCAAAAGCAACACGGTATAAAAGAAATGAAAAGCTGATAATCAGCAGATTTTTTTTCAAACTTTTTCCTAGCAATAACTTTCAAATTAAACTCATCCATATTCCATTCATGGGAGGATGAATCCTACTATATTTTATTTTCAACCAAGAAATAACTCGGGTGAACAAATCAAAGAATAAAAACCACATCCTCGAATTTTGGAAACTCAATCCTGATATGAATCCACTCCAAACTGCTTTATTAACGAACAACAAATTTATCAGAGAAGAGAAAATGAATAAAGCACAAAACATTAAACTCGACAAATTGTATATGGAGCAATAAGTGGGGGTGGGTGGGCGGGAGTAGTTTCCT
Source organism: Telopea speciosissima (assembly GCF_018873765.1). Lineage (NCBI taxonomy): Eukaryota > Viridiplantae > Streptophyta > Magnoliopsida > Proteales > Proteaceae > Telopea > Telopea speciosissima. The sequence continues at coordinate 61,344,387 of NC_057917.1, read as the reverse complement.
GAGCAGAAGAAACTAAATAAAGAGATCACTTTTTGAAAGCATAGACTAAAACACATAAACCATCACACAAACGACAGAGATAACAAATTTGTAAAACTATTAATTAAAACCTTTTTTGTAAAATAAATAAAACCTTGAAATTTAAAAATCTCTCTAACTCACCTTCCCATGATGCTGTATAGCAGTTGCAATCCCACCAGCATTAACCTCAGAAAGGCTCTTGTCAACATAAAATGCAGCTTTTTGATGTGGATTTTCACCATAACGAAGTGAACTTTTAAGCAAGAGAGGGACCGTAAAGCTGGGAGGAAATTTTTCTTCCAACAAGAAGTAACCAAATCAATCTACTGAACTCCACAAAACAGGAACCAAGTCTAGCAAAGAAAAAAAAAGTAGTATGAGAGTTACCTCCCTCTGTCTGCTTCCATAGCCACTCAGAGACTGCAGAATCATAGGAAGCCACATGTTGAAATGCTTTCCATGCAAGCTTTCTGCGGAACTGTTGGTCATCTTGGTTTCCTTTCAGAAATTCCAATAGCGCAGGATAGTCGTTTGAGTCAACAACAACCAAGACATCCTTGTGATTCTGTCAAATGGGCGTGGAATAATAAATATAAAATTTATCAGAAGCATGTCAAAGCACTGATAACAAACATCAAGATGACAGGATCATCAATATGGTTTTTTAAAGCACAAATAAACTGCACCTACCAAGGTTAAACTTTATCTGATTCTAATTATAAATGCTAGGCAAAAATAAGAATCAAGTGGAAGGTCCTGCACATTTGGTGGATTCTGCTGCCTGCACTCTAAAACTTTGCTTCAAAATCACACTGATAAAAGGTGATTTTTGGATTCTTGCATGATTTGACCACAGATGCCAGAATCCAAGAATCAAGGGATGAACTTAACCCATGGACCATTAAGCCCTGAGCTTTTCAACATGTGAATTGCAGGCAAGAACGATTCAATTGGTCTATTCCCCACCCCCCAGCTAAAAAAAAGGAAGAAGGTGGTGCATTAGTGAGTTGAATCCTTATGTAAACTACAACACCGTACAACCATTAACATACTTTCAACAGCATGCCATTACTTCTCTAGGATAACAACCTTTGCTGCAGCTCTGACCATTAAGCTCAGATGTGAATTGCAGGCAAGAACCACTCAATTGGTCCATCCCCCAACCCCCCAGCAAAAAAAAAAAAAACAAAGGAAGCAGGTGGTGCATTAGTAGAGTTGCATTCTTATGTACACTACAACCCCATACAACCATTAACACACTTTCAACAGTATGCCATTACTTCTCTAGAGTTGCATTAGTAGAGTTGCATTCTTATGTACACTACAACCCCGTACAACCATTAACACACTTTCAACAGCATGCCATTACTTCTCTAGGATAACAACCTTTGCTGCAGCTCTGATCATGGCAGGACCTCCAATATCAACGTTCTCAATGCCATCCTCGAATGTAATTCCGCCAGCAGAAGAAACTTTATCATAGAAAGGATACAAGTTCACAACCACTACATCAAACGTTCCTGAAAGGAACGTATTAACAATTAAGTAAACTATCATCTATTGACTTTACAGAATACTTCAGGAGGTAACAACTAATTTATATTGCTTTCTTCATGCCCTACAATCTTGGAGGCATACTAATGTAGCACTTATCCTTGGACTCACCAATTCCATGCTGACTTAAGGCTTCAATGTGATGCTTCTGGTCCCTTCTAGCAAGAATACCTCCATGTATGTTAGGATGTAAAGTTTTGACACGACCATCAAGCTGTAAAAGCAAAGGTCAACTCAATTACTTCATTACAGACTACAAACTAAACAAACTATTATGAGATAAACCAAAGAATTGAACTAACAGCATCCAAGCATTGTTTTATGGTCATTATAAGGCAGATGAAGCCTATAATGGGCTTCACCTACTAACTGAACAAACAATTTAAGATTTTAGTAAGAAACAGTAAACAATAGATAATCGTTTAGCCTACAAAAAGGAACTTTTACACGGTGAAAACAAGGAAATAATTGAAAAAGAGGCAAGTAGTCAAAATCACTGAAGACTACACCTCATGAATTTGTAACATCCAACCAAAAAAAAATTTGTAACATTGTGGATTATTTAGTCAAAAAGCTTGCACAACGCCACCTTTGTAGGTTAGGAAATTAGTTTGCAATTGCATTCAACTGGATTTAGCTATTGCAGATTGTGAGCCAGTCTCACATAGTTAGCCCAAGCTAATGATAAACTTGGTCACTGGATTTTCAATTTAGGTGATTAAAATTTCAGGCTCTAGCCCAAGTTAAGATTTTGTTACCAACATTATCATGTGATGTAGGTTCATCATAGAAATTGGTTTATTTCTTTAGAAATAGGCCTAGGGTTGGGTTATATACATGTTGGGCCTTTGTTCCCAAGGGTTTTCTATGTAATAGGCCACTTTAATGAGCCTAAACTAGGGGTATATAGGTTGCATACGGGATTAGCCCAATACTTAGTTTATTTTTATGTTTTTTAATTGAACCGGTTTAAATTGGTTGCATCCAATTGGTTCAAATAAGTGATCATGTGACTTGGTTAAGTGGTCATGTGACAACTTAAGTGGTCATGTGATGTAAGTTGGGCTGGATTAAGACTCTATAAGTCCAACTATGTTTTGAATCTATTTCTTTTTGTATTTTAGTTTCCTAGTTAGTTTAAGTTACCTAATAGGTTAAGGACTGGGTTAGGCCTTTCCATTTTAGTGAAGGAGTCTAATTTTGAGTCTTTTATATAAGGTTGTAAGGGGGCCAAGTATTGAACACGAATTTGATTAATAAAAACTCAACTTTATGCTTGCTGCCTTTGTTGCTGCCTTTGCTCCATCGTGAGTGTGCCTTGTGAGTAATATCAAGGTTGCCTTGTGAGTAATATCAAAGTGAAGGGATTGGTGGATCTCCAATTGACTCCTTGCATCGTGAAGATCAAGAGGGCTGCTACTTATCTCCTTGCATCTTGTAGATCGAGAGACCCCATTGTTCATCTTCAAAGCTACTGCCAATGAAGATCTCTTCAAATCCAGTAAGTTTGAATCTGAACTTTGTTTAAACCTTCTTCTTCTCACTCCTACCCTAACTAGGATTCCTCCATAACTTCAAATCTGTCCATTAGTTTCAAACCAAACTTTCAGCATACATCCCTTACATCATTATTGCCACTCGATCCAAGTTTCATCAAAAACCCCACCACCCTAAACCCTAGAATCCCCTACTCCTACCTCCATTAGGAATTGTCTCCAATAACCTTATCTTGCTGTCCAACTCATCTAACCTACTTCCAGTCACTCAAACATCATAAAACCTATACCATTAGACTTCCCTACACCTGCCTATCATTACCATACAAGACAACCCCATCCTAAACCTAACTATAACCCTAATTTTGACCTAAAATTCAATTCTGCCCAAAATTGCAGAATTTCAAAACTCATCCAAACCCTAACCTTTTTATACCATAATAGCCCTCGAAACCTGCCCATTAATACCCTATAAACCCCTTTCCCAATATCCAACCCTAATCCTAGTTTTATCCTAAACCGCCCACATCTGTAAACAGTTACTGAATTCTGATCTTACCTGGCTCCTATTAGGCCTTGCCTATATAGGACTACATTATCATGGCATCAAGGTTTTAAGTATCTTAATGTAAACTATATAACTTGATCAATATCTCAAAACACTTACCAAGAGCTCCTGTAAGGCATTGTAATCAATTTTGTTTTGGCAAAATCAGGTTGATTCGTTGTTTCTACTAGCAAAAGCGACTCTAGTGGTGTTGATTTCATCATTATTAGGTAATTAAATAGCCCGCAATCAAGGATCGAAACCAGATATGCAAAAGAACAGTCTGCTATCAGAACTTTGAATTTTTTGCTCAAATAGTGATTTTCAGTGTCGTTTTGTGCAATGGATCATAAGTTAGTAAAAAACAACCTGAATGATTGCATCAAACTAGGTTTTTTTTCTGCAATGAAGTGTGTATCTAAACCCTAAATTTTCCGCAAACTGAAAATGACTTTTCTTTTTCCTTTTTGTATTAGTACAAGTAAGAAACTTTATCCTATATACATAATCAATTGAATGCACTTGTCTCGTCGTACTTTGTTCTCCTCTTTATGCATGATATATTTTACATATTACTTATTTATAGTGTTATGCTTCAAAACTGTATTTCGTATGTATCCTAAACATTTCCATGTGTATCTTTAGTGTATCTTATGTCTCTCCAATACAATATGAAAAGTGACAGACAAACTACAAATTCAAGTATATAAATCACTTAAATTTTTAGAAGATATAGAAACTTGACAAGGAAAATATGTTGACTCCATGCTTGGAAAAATCCATTAAACAGATTTTGTGGGCCATTCCCAAAAATCTAGTCAGAAGTTGGTATGAAATCACTTCAATACCTACGATACCTATAAACTTCAACTGAATTGATGTAAAACCTAACCGCCCAAACCAAGAGCATCAAAACTAAATATAATCTAAAATCTAGAACGGCTTTAGAGCATGTCAATGTTTATACATGAATATACATACATATGGGCTCTAAGATCCATTCCATTGCATTAAAAAACAAAGGATGGTGAAACAATAAAAGCACCCTGAATGTTTGATCCAATAAGATTTTTAAGTTTAAAACTGTCCAACTTAAAATTCCATTTTATTCCAAGCATTATTCTAACCCATAATGTGGTTTCCTTTGGAACATGCTCTCAAACATTCAAATTTGAGGACTAAGAGTGGGAGTGCCACACCTATGAGAAGGGATTCAGACACTAAGAGTAAGACTATGCATAAAAAAAGGTGAGAAGATCGAAAAAATTTGATCATGCATTAAATCCATAAAGGAGTTCAAAAATTCCATAGGTATGGATAAAGCGTACCATAGGTCTATAAAGAGTATACAATTGGAATTCAAACCAACTCAGGATAAGAGGAACTAAGAGATGCCCTACCATCTCTGGGAAACGAGTGAGTTCTTCCACTTTAGTTACAGAGACCCCAGCTTCGTGTAAAGCAGATGCTGTTCCTCCAGTTGAAACAATAGTATACCTACATAGCCATTGGAAGAGATAAACTGATAATTGCCGTGATTGGAACAAGAACCACTAGTCATGCTGGTTAACTTACTCCAAGGAAAACTCCATAAATTAAGGAACAAAGATGTTATGTTTTCAAGAAAACTTTTCTGGATGTATACTGATCAATAAATGTACTATACTTGGATAAAAACTTCTACATTATGCTTCTAGCAACTATATGTATGTGCAATTTCTCTTAAAAATTCGAATCAAACAAATGGATGTGTGAGTTCTAGAAAATACATGTTCAAGCCAATACATGTTGGTGCTTAAATTGCAATGTTCAAGTCAATTCTTGGCAATAAGCAGTCTCAGTGTTGCCACAATATACATGAATATCAAAAAATAGAAAAAGGAGTTGAGGAGGTTTGCTTGAGAGGATTTTATGAAAAATGAGTTAGGATAACACCAGTAAATGCAGCAATATATGTACAAAAACTATTTCACAAAAATTTCTGAAAAGTACAAAGATATTCAATAGAAAGATAAAGAATATCACCCTAAGTCCTGAAGTCCACTCCCAAGAAAAGTGAGGTCCCACTTGTCCGACAATGATATCAACGCTTGCCTGTTGCCTATAGGGAGAGAATCTCCAATAAGAGAACATTTTCAGAGTCCATTTACAATACCAGCGAATTTTAAATTATAGAAAATATATAACCCCCTCAAGTATGGGTAACTTAAATGACATCTGAAAAGAATATGCAGACGCATTAACACATTAAGATCATGGAAGGAGGGCATCAGAAGTAAGGCATCAAAAGATGCATATGTTAAGGTTTCTAGTTTATAAACCTTGTGAACGTGTTGTACAGAACCTGTTTCAGAAAGCTATCTTCACACATTAGCCTCCCAACATCCCCTCCTCTTTATTAAAACCCAAAATCTGCCTAGACCCTTTTCAGCCATCCAAACCAGCAGATTTACAAACTCATTCAAACCCAACTAAACCTAGCTCATAATAACCCCCTAGACCTGCCCAACTTTACCCTATAAAATTCAACCCCAATACCCTAAGCCTATCCTTAGTTTTGACAACATTCCTCAAATCTGCTCCTCCAAACCAGTAGCTTATATGATCCTAAGTACATGGTTCCTAGTAGACTTATCATCTATCTAGGACTACATTAAACTTGCCCACCCTAACCCCAAATTCCACACAAACATATGTACACAAAATAGTGCAAGACGTTTGATAGCACTGTGATACGACCAAGCTGCAGAACATTACTCTAGAAAATAGGGCAGCTAAACCCAATAAAGAAAAATTGAAGAAGCAGGACACATAAATGGAATCAATGGCAGAAACCTACCTGATGCAGCTCCAAGTAGGAAGAAGAAGAAGAAGAAGCCCTGGACTTAGGGCTTGATTAGGGAGCCATAGATTAGGATTATTATTTTCCATACTTAGTTTATTTTCCTGTTTTTAGATTGAACCGGTTTAGAATTGGTTGCACCCAATTGGTTCAATTGGTCTAATTTAAGTGAAGTGTTCCTATTGGTTAATAGGTCCTTAAATCCTATTGGCTAGTATGGAATCTTCTTTTAAATTAGTTGTTTTAAGTTAGATTCTTTTAATTTGAGTTAATAGGGGTATCTTAGTCAATTTACTGTTTTAATTAGTTAAGTTAGATTTAAATCTCTCCCTTCCACGATTTGGTGAAGGAGAAGATTTTAATTTGTATTAGGATTTGGCATAAAGCCATATTATAAATAAAGTAAATCGTGGAGGGCTCCCCCACATTGAATTTTGAATAAAAAAAAGTCTCTTTTGCTGCTGGCTGATTGCTGCTGCTGCTGTTTCTGCTCCTTTGTGAGTGTATTCTTGTGGATTTCAAGGTGGATAAGGTGGGTGGATTCCTGCGACTCCTTGCATAGAGAAGATCGGGAGGTTCCTTCAAATTTCAAGCTGCTGCCAAGGATTCCTGTTGTAAGTTTGAATGTTTAAATTCTGTTTACCATTCATCTTTCCTCCCAATTGATTCCCCCTTTATTTTTAGTTTGAATCCAATAAACCCTAATTCACCTAGAGCTTGTCCGGCTTAAGTCATCCATTAGAATTCCTTCAAAATTGCACCTTAGCCTCTCCTTGATACCCCCTACATTCGATCCAGACTGCTGCCCCCATCCTTAGTTCAAAACCCTAAAATCCCCTCATCCCCCATAAACCCAAAAACCCTAAATTCCTGTTTAGGCATAACCAGCCATCAGAAACCCCCCCTGCTGCAACCGAACCTTCCCCTTAGCTCCTCTAAAACTCGACCAAAAGCCTTACTCCAATCTCCAACTACAAACCCTAGATTCAACCTGTTTTTAAAACCTAAAACCCGAAACCCTAACCCTAAGATTTCAGAATTTTATTTTTTGTTTGAACCTATTCAAAACCTATCCCATTAGCTTCCTTTTGACCTGCACACCATTACTAAAAAGAACCCTAGCTCAAATCCATAATCCTAACCCTAATTCTGCCCTAGTTTACCTATTCTGCCCATTCGAACCAGCAGCCCCATTGAGATCCTATTGCTTGGCCTCTAATAGGAGAGCTACATTAACTTGGTATCAAAGCCATGGCTGAACATGGCAATCCGGTGCTGCCACAACCACTCGATCCTTTGGCAGCAATGTTAGAGATGTTTCAGAAATTTACTGCTGACCAGAAGACTTTGGTTGAAGATTTTAGAGCTGAACAGAGAGCTATTGCTGAAAGGCTGCAAGTAATTGAGCATAGACAACTTGCACTTAATGGGGACAGCAATGTTCCCATAGAAGAAGACAGGTACCAACTCCACTCAGTGGTACAGAGGCTGCCTGACAGAGATGGGAGCCCCAGAGATGACTACAGGGGTTATAGAGATGGACACATAGGTCACAGGGACAGATTCAGAGCTGACCGAGATGACAGGGATGGTAGAGATTATTATAGAGATCGTCGGGACAGAGCTAGAGATGCCCGTGAGCCTTCTAAGGAACACAGAGATCACCACCGAGGCTACAAAGACAGAGATAGAGAAGACCGGGAAAAAGACAGAGGTCGCCAGCCTACTTTTGAGGAGTATATGAGGTCCTACTTCACTGGAGACCAGGGTACTAATCGGCGCTATACAGACAACCAAAAGGTGAAGCTTGAACTGAAAGAATTCGATGGTCACCCTGACCCCCAGGTATTTTATGACTGGCTTGCTGCAATAGAAGATTATTTCGACTAGTATGACCTGTCTGAAGAGAGGAAAATGAAGTTAGTCCGTGCTAAACTTGTCAGACCAGCACGTGAGTGGTGGAGAATCACTGAAAGAGAGATGGACTTTAATGGTACTGCGCCCCGCACTTGGGAAGACATGAAATACGACCTGAGTAAGCAATACTTACCAAGGCACTTCAGGTCTCAGCTACAGGATCAATTCAACTCCCTCTACCAAGGAGCCATGACTGTGACTGAGTACATGAGGAAATTCGATGCTCTTTCTTCTCGCACTGGCTTTAGGGAGGAGGGCATCCAAATGCTTTCCCGGTTCAGGTTGGGTCTGTCAAGTGAGATCAACAGGGTAATTGGGGTGGTTGACGTTGCAGACGTTCGAGATTGTTTTGAGAAGGCCTTGAAAGCAGAGGAGCTATTAGCTTCAAGTAAACAGCCGGGTTCTACTTCCAAGCCGGCCTACATCAACACTAGCACCTCAAAACAAGGTTCCTCTATAGGCAGCACCTCTCGCCCTGTTGTTCCCCCACACGTGTGGATGATAAGGGCAAAGTTCCTATGGGCCAAAACGACCCTTCACTTGTTATTACTGTCAAGACAAGGGGCATATTGCTAGGGACTGCCCACACAAGAAGAAGTCTGTCAACATGGCTGAAAAGGAAGGAGTTCAAGGTAAAGGTGAAGACTAGGGAGAAATTCATTTCCATGCACTTCCTCCTGATGATGATGACGATGTGGCTGCTTATCTTGAAGACGAAGGTAATGATCCTAGAGGTGTTCATGTGATCCTTCAAGAGGTTGCTGCCCAGCCAGAATTCCAGCCTTCTTCATCCGTCAAAGAGCTGTTGTCCGCATACAAGCTTGAACCATCCGCTGAAGATGAACTCAAGAAACTTGATCCTGATTTGGAAGACCATTCTGTGATCTCCAGCCATTCATCGGGGATGAATGCTTTCAAGACGGGGAGAGTTGATGCAGCTCCAAGTAGGAAGAAGAAGAAGAAGCCCTGAACTTAGGGCTTGATTAGGGAGCCATAGATTAGGATTATTATTTTCCATACTTAGTTTATTTTCCTGTTTTTAGATTGAACCGGTATAGAATTGGTTGCACCCAATTGGTTCAATTGGTCTAATTTAAGTGAAGTGTTCCTATTGGCTAGTATGGAATCTTATTTTAAATTAGCTGTTTTAAGTTAGATTCTTTTAATTTGAGTTAATAAGGGTATCTTAGTCAATTTACTGTTTTAATTAGTTAAGTTAGATTTAAATCTCTCCCTTCCACGATTTTGTGAAGGAAAAGATTTTAATTTGTATTAGGATTTGGCATAAACCATATTATAAATAAAGTAAATCGTGGAGGGCTCCCCCACATTGAATTTTGAATAAAAAAAGTCTCTTTTGCTGCTGGCCGATTGCTGCTGTTGCTGTTCCTGCTCCTTTGTGAGTGTATCCTTGTAGATTTCAAGGTGGATAGGGTGGGTGGATTCCTGCGACTCCTTGCATCGAGAAGATCGGGAGGTTCCTTCAAATTTCAAGCTGCTGCCAGTGGAATCCTGCTGTAAGTTTGAATGTTTAAATTCTGTTTACCATTCATCTTTCCTCCCAATCGATTCCCCCTTATTTTTAGTTTGAATAATTGAATCCCATAAACCCTAATTCATCTAGAGCCTGTCCAGCTTCAGTCCTCCATTAGAATTCCTTCAAAATTGCACCTTAGCCTCTCCTTGATACCCCCTACATTCGATCCAGACTGCTGCCCCCATCCTTAGTTCAAAACCCTAAAATCCCCTCATCCCCCCATAAACCCAAAAACCCTAAATTCCTGTTTAGGCATAATCAGCCATCAGAAACCCCCCCTGCTGCAACCGAACCTTCCCCCTAGCTCCTCTAATACTCGACCAAAAGCCTTACTCCAATCTCCAACTACAAACCCTAGATTCAACCTGTTTTCTAAAACCTAAAACCCGAAACCCTAACCCTAAGATTTCAGAATTTTATTTTTTGTTTGAACCTAGCTCAAATCCATAATCCTAACCCTAATTCTGCCCTAGTTTACCTATTCTGCCCATTCGAACCAGCAGCCCCATTGAGATCCTGTTGCTTGGCCTCTAATAGGATCCTTCTCCTATTTAGAGCTACATTACTACCTGGTTCATGTCGTTTTTGGTTTGGGAGCTCTAGAAACAGATCGCAGCAGGGGAGAAAATTTCCAAGCCTTTACAGACCAAGTCATGATTTTCTACCAGTTCCACCCGTTTCAGTTTTAATATATTTTATTTGTTTTTTTTTTAATACAAGATTTTAAACTGGGATTAGGCTGACCAACACCTCTGTGTCATGTAGCCTGGTAGCCCAAATTTTATTGGACAAAAGTGTCCTTTGTCCTGCTCTGCCACTGTAGATAAAGTTAGGGGCAAATGGAAAGTGATTAGTGTGTTTCAAATTTACTAAGTAAATTGCAGCTGATTTCCAAGATACCACACTAGTTTACTAAGGCTATGTTTGGAAGGCAAAAAAAGAAAAGAAAAGAAAAAATTTGAAAATGAAGAGAGAGGAGGACAAACTAATCATTATTGTCATCATTACTTTTGTCTTATTATGTTTTTCTTTGCTGTTCTTTTCTTTTCTTGCTTCCAAGCATAACCTTAGAGAATTGAAGCCAACTCTACTTTCATGCTCTTCCTCATATTTATTTCCTTTCTCTCTCTCGCCCTCTCCTTTTCTCTGCGAGCTCAAGCCACTGCAACATCTGAGACTTCCACATCACCACCTCTCTGTCCAGATACTGAGGCAACCTTTTACTACGTGGTCCACGAACAGGAGTGCCAGATCTCATAAACTGCTTAGCCATTTTCAGATAAATGTCCTCGTCATATGTTCATTCACTCATTGACTCCACCCTCGTCCCCTTGCTGTTCTCTCTCTACCTGCCTCATTTTCCTCCTCTCTTCTGGTTCTGCTTTCTCAATCTTCAACCTGTCTTCACAGTCCTTCTACTGCTTCCTATAGTTAAGGACAACAGTCCAATAAAATATATAGAATAACACAAGATAAAGGGCAGTTGCTTCATTCTGATTCTGAGCCAAGTTCGCTCACACGATTGCCATATGCTGATAAGTATCCCTTGCCTTACGCAGATTCCTGATACTTGATCTTTCTTAATTATTTCTTCCTCTTCTTTTCTTCTATCTGCTTCTGAGCTTTGATGGCCGTCTCTATCACTTCATGTTCTTAAAACCAATCTGCCGAATTTTTCTTTCCAAAAGCCAGAAGCTGAAACTCTGTGAGCAGAGCAAGAATATGAAAGATTTATCGTAGAACTGAAGATTGTATTAAAACTGGTATATAAGGGTCGTTCCTATGTTTTTTTTTTGGGTGAATAAGAATTTCATTACTAAAGAAAAAGAACAACCCCCCTCAAATAGGAGGGAAAGAGGACAAACAAAGAGCAAGACCAAAAGACTCAAACAGGAGAGCCCACGGCAAGGAGGGAGATAGAGGAGAGACCCCAGGAGACAACAATAAGCTTGTTCCTTGGGGTGTCCTTACAAGAGGAGGGGGCCACCGAACTGAGTTTGGAAGTGATTTCAAAGGAAATGGAGTTCCAAATCTGATTAGTGGTGCGAGATTTGGTAGTCCATTTTCAAAGATTACGCTCCATCCAAATATGATTGATCGTGGCACAAAAAGCCATCCTACCAACTGCATCACAGAGAGAAGAGCCTCCAAAGGTCATATCCACCCATAGCCATTCTCTATCGAAAGGAAGAATCCTACGGGGTCTTGGCCAGCATTTTGCAAGAATGCCTTTCCAAATAGCACGGGAGAGGGGGCAATCAAAGAAGAGATGGTTTGAGTCTTCAACCCCATTCCAACAAAGGCCGCAAGAAGGAGAAACTGAAATGTGCCGATGCCAGAGAAAAGACTGCATTGGAAGGCAGTTGGAGAAGACTCGCCAAACTGTAAAGCAGTGTCGGGGGATATGGTGTTTGAACCAGACAAGCTTTCTCCATGGGGCAAGAGGATGACGCATCCGAATGAGATCCCAAGCAGCTTTGGAGCTGAAAGAACCTGAAGTGTTTGGTAACCACAAAACACAATCACCCCGCTGAGAGGGTCTTCTCTGAATGGAAGACAGGAGGTTCCAAATGGAGACAATCACAGGATTGAGGGAGGGAGGGGGGATCCAGCCATTTCCATCAATAATTTCAACCACCAAAGCATTTCTAGATAACCCAGAGCCATAGATAGTTCTGGAGGTGACTTGGTGGAGGAGAATGCCCATGGGGTGCCAATGATCTAGCCACAAGGAAGTATCATTTCCATCAGCAATGTGGGAGTGAATGGAACCAAGTACAAGGGGCCGGGGAAGCAGGATATTGCGCCATACCCAGGAAGCATCCGAGGGAATGGAGGCAATCCATATGGAATCCGATCTAAGCAGCCCCGAATAAATCCAATCCACCCAAATACTTTTCTTTCTTGAAGCAATCTTCCAGATCAACTTGATGATGCCAGCTGAATTAACCTCCTGAATCCTTCTAATACCCAAGCCACCTTCGGCCAGAGGGAGACAAACTGAGGCCCAACTAGTAGGGCGGAGAAATCTTGTGGAGTCAGTACCCTTCCAAAGGAAAGAAGCCATAAGAGATTCCAGAGATTTGATGATGGAAGAAGGCAGGCTGTAAATTCTAGACCAGTAGATATAAGAAGCTTGGAGCACAGACTTGATGAGGGTCAGTCGACCCGCACAAGAGAGCAGTTTACCCTTCCACAGCTGCAGCCGTTTCCTGATGAGATCCAACATGGGAGTGCAATGATGGGCTGATAACCTGGCTGGAATTAAAGGAAGGCCTAAGTATTTGACTGGAAGATGGCCCAGAGGAAACCCACAGATAGCTTGCAGAGGGGCTTTATCTAGCTTAGAGATCCCAGCGAAGAAAAGGAGAGACTTTGTAGGGTTGATCTGGAGGCCCGAGAGATCGTGGAAGTGCTACAAACAATACATAATGGACTCAAAAGAGGATATGGAGGCCTTTGAGAAGATCATGAGATCATCTGCAAAGGCAAGATGGGTTAGCTTGAGGGCTTTGCATTTAGAAATAGGGATGATGAGTTGCTGGTCTGTGAAGGATTGGATCTTTCGAGATAAGAATTCCATGGCCAAGGTGAAAATATAAGGGGATAAAGGGCACCCTTGGCGGATTCCCACCGTAGAAGCAAAGTACCCAGCCGGACTACCATTAACAAGGACTGAGAAGCTCGGAGAAGAAATGCAGCAATAGATCCCGTAGATGAAAGATGCAGGAAACCCCATCTTGATCAAAATCTTATCAATGAAATCCCACCTCAAAGAGTCAAATGCTTTATGGCTATCAATCTTCATAAGAGCAGCTGAGGAGTGGTTTTTCTTTCAAAACCTCTGACAATCTCATGGCAAAGAAGAATATTATTTGATATGTTCCTGCCGGGGATAAAAGCAGACTGATTTTCACTAACAAGGAGGTCTACCACAGTCTTGAGTCTAAAAGCCAGGATCTTTGCTATGAACTTGTAGATCTGGTTGCATAGGGCGATGGGCCCGAAATCCGACATAGCTGAGGCTCCTTCCTTTTTTGGAATGAGGCAGAGAAACGTGTGGTTTACTCCTTTGATTTGGCTAGGATTGAAGAAGAAACTTCTTATAGCATTGATGAGGTCCTTCTTGATAATACTCCAAGTGGCTAAGAAAAAACCCATGCTGAAACCATCTGGACCAAGAGCACGGTTCAGCTTGAAAGAGTGGATAGCTGTGATGATTTCCTCCTCCGAAGGAATGGCACCAAGGGACTGAAGGAGGTCCTTCCTATGTTTAGAGTATAGGCACTATACATAACTAGGAACTCTTATAAACTCCTATCTCAACATAGGGGGGAAAAATTCTAGCTTAAGAAAAAATAGAAACTAACGGAAATTCAAACTCGTGACGAGGTTGTCCGCTAATAGAAGATTTCTAGAAGTTTTTTAAAAACGGCTCCAAAACCCTTTTGATGCAGATAAATCACAGAAGTTGGGTTAGTCTAGTAGAAATAAGCCATGGATTAGGTTACATGTGTGTTGGGCCTTTGGTCCAAGGAAAAGATAACTAATATTGAAATCAATGGATAAATAGAGGTTGTAGCAAAACCATTGTTACAAATCAAATCATTTTTTTTTCAATGTAAAGGGAAGAATTTTACATCTTACACGCAGAACGCACAAGAGACGAAAGGGAAACGTGTTCAGAACATCTTTGGGCTTTCAGAATCAAAAATAGAAATGAGACAACTGCTTTTCACATTAATTTTCAAAAAAAAATAGGTAGGGAATGGAGCGCCATGTCTTTCATACCTGAAAACGAGGAGGAAGCGACAAGTGGCACAACATGTCTTTTGTAAGGAGGGCATGATAGGGATTTGCCATGACGTAGGTTCACAACCTGGACTGGAGGGATCCCGATTTTAATGGAAAATAAAATAGAATTTGATAACCTAGTGCCATGGCCGTTCACAACCTCTGTTCACCAATGGATCCAAATCTGATGCTCTAGGACCGGATTTGATGGGCCAACTCAGTCTGGGCTAAGCGGAGCCCATGTTATATATTCTGCTTGACACACATACTGGACAGTCCAGGTTGTGAACCTTTGTAGCCCTCATGAGAAAATATAAAGGAGAAACAAGAATCGTGAATCCTCGGATTCGAATCGGAATCGGCAATAACAGTTTCGTAACACACTGTCATTAATCAGAATCGAATCGCACATCTGATCCATATCGTCCGATTCCGATTCATCATCTTCTTTAAAACCAATTCGTTTCTCATTGCCGGAATCCCGTCATCCGCTAGGGTTCTTGATAATCCAATCGCTTCTCAGAATTGGAGCTTGATATGAGCATTGAAAAAGTAATAAAAGTCATATTTGGATTTCCCTAAACAAGTAGCGACAATGCGAGGAGACTCCCCCCAGAAGTGGGAGCTTACTGGTATTGCTTGGTTTCTTCTTCCAGCCACAGCCAGGTTCTTAACAGAGCTAGGGTTCTTGATTAACTCAATCATTTCTCAGGCTTTGAATAATCCTCGTTATTGATAGGGTTCTTGAGTAAAGATTAGGTAGCTTTCCCTATCCATCAATACTGAGCAAGATTGGAGCTAGGGTTCTTGCGAAGAACTTCTTGATTAATCCAATCGTTTCTCAGCTTGAAACCATAGTTCTGAATAATCCTTGGCCGATTCACCGATCCACGAGCATAGGTTTGCAATTTCCTTTGTTCTATTTCTTCCTACAATCACGAACCTTGCTTAACTAGTTAGCTTTCCCGCCCACTTCTCAAACATTTTTTTTTAAATTTTTAGCCGATTAATACGATTTAGACATTGAAAAAGCAGGCTTGAATCAGTTGTATCAGACCAATTCATGCCGATTACGATCCGATTCCGGCTTGCCCGGAACTTGCCAGGGGAGAGATAAGCAACTGTGGACAGGTTAATACGGTGTCGTATATCTATATACGTGTCTACTATACGTCGAAATCAACTACTAAATGGACACCCTAGTGATTAGCATGGAAGTGTGGATTACACTACGGAAGGGAAAGTGAAAGAATGTCAGCCTTGGCCACCTCCACCGCTCTAACTTCTAACACTGCTCACCGGCGAAGTCTGTCAGCTCTCGTTCACCTCTGCAACACTTGCCGAATCAGTCGCTGCTCTCAACAGGTTAGTGTGTATTCTGCAATTAGCAGATGGAAAAATTGTTTCTTTTCTTGTATTTCTCATTGGGTTTTATCTGAAACTTCTGTTACGTTTTTTCAATCCTTTCAGCCTCCAGTCGTATTGTTTAGCATTCAGTCGTCGTCGTTGCATTCTAGGATCCACCCAGTAAGGCCAATGGCAGAGACCGAAACGTTGTCGAAGGAGGAACAATCTCGGTCTATTGGTGTTGGTATATACTTCTTCACTGTATTTTTATTTCTTTCTTTTTTCTCTATAGTGTTTTTTTCTTCTGAATGAATCCTTAGGCTCCGTTAATTTCATGTAGTTTGTTGTTGTATGAAGTGGGTTTTTTAAACTTCAGTATTGTGTATGGAGACTAAGATTGTTACTTTAGATGAAATTTTTTATGGTATGATTTTTTTTAAGGGGAGGTGGTGTGTTCATAGCTTTTTCCTCTCCTTCATTTTTTCTTCTACAAGGTGCTCATACCATATAACTGAACTGAAGAAAGAACCATGCAGTAGAGAGATCGAGAATGTAGAAGAGGAAGGAGAGGAAAACTGGAACACAATTATCCAGCCTCTCACACACTGTTTATATAATAAAAGTGTTATATAGATGGGAGGTTAGTTTCCTAAAACAAGTGGGAGAACAAACCTCAGAATCAGAAACAAAGGAAACCAAATCAGAAAAGGAAAAGGAAGTTAAAAAACAAAAGCATAACACCCTTATACCGTGTAGGGTCTATGGTTCTCCATAGACCCTCACACCTACGACATCTAACAAATATGAAGAAGTCATTGATATCTTATGCTCTCTCTCTCCCTCTCTTTTAAAGGTTTGATGGTCACTCCTATCATCATCCTTAAAAAGAAGACATGTTTCAGTAATATCCAAAACTTGGCCTACAACCCTTGCAAAAGGGAAGTTCTGGAAGTTTATGACAATAGTCAGAATAATAGGGTGCAGCTTTTAGTAGGCCTTAACAATCTATTCCAAAATAAAGAAGTTTAACCTCCTTCAGAAAAAACACAATCACCATATCACCAATGATACAAATTTGTCTCTTTTTTGAGTAGCATATCCCAAAAAAGAAATAATTCCTTTTTAATATATCTTTATATATAACCCACTAACTCTGTGAAATATCCAATCAAACTTGGTTGATAGTTGATAGACAGGAGCATTCATAGTTGTCACGGCGTCTAGGCGACCCAAGGCATTGGAGAGGGTCCAAAATCAAGGCGACAACAACTAGGCGACCAAGGCGTCTGGACGCCTAGGAGACGCCTTGAAAACTTCCTAGCATTTGAAATAATATTGTTATAATTAAAATATCAAAAAATCCAACTGATCCCAGCAATGAGGCTGATTAAATTTCTAACTCTCTTGAAAATTTTCAAAGCTTCAAACAAATTAGTGCTGAGAATTCAGCTAAGCTATTCCTGCAATTCAACTAAAGTTGGATTCAGTTGTTATCCTTCGATGGATTTGCACAGCAGAGACAACACTTGCTCCTATCTGAATGCACAAAATTTCAGAAAATAAAAATAATATTATTTAAGTTAATAAATTGTAATATTATCCAGAATTAACCAAAATGCATGTTGTTACTCAGAACCCTTGACTGATTGATGTAAGTGGCCCAAAGCAAGCAGACAAAATCAGAATTGGTTTTCCCATGACTGGAACAATCGAAGGGATCTCACTAGTCCAGTTCTCTTCATTTAAAGGCTCTGTGAACCTTTTCAGATTTGTGAATTAGAACACAACTCAGGCTCTCTTCTCTGGACGTCATTATTCATAGGCATGGAACCTCTGGTTCTCTTTCACATTTTCTTTTTTTTCACCAGACAAAAAAAGTTTTGACTTCAAGACGCACCAAGTGCAAAAGCACAAAGACTTCTAAACTCCCTTTTTCTTTTACTTCCAAATTAAATGAGAACATTGTAAACCATTTTTGAACACATAAATCTTGAAACACATCCATTAAAGCTAACAAAAAAGCAACCAGAAGGTTTTCAATCTAACTTAGACAACAAATAAGATCATATAAACCAAAGGTATAAGAAAGCTTACCATTGATTCCAATCTTTGTTTTGCTACTGCTCCGTGATTTTAAACCCAAGAAAGGGGAAGGGGAAAAAAATTAAAAATCAAACCTTTTACAAGCCGAAGAAAATAGCAATGCTTGCAAATAATACTACTCTTACTCTGAACTGTCGGGGGCATCTCTGTAGCTGTGGCTCTGATAGGCTGAATACTCCTGGCGCTGCATTTCCTGCAAAGTTCAAGATAGGAGATGAGGTTCTATCCTCAAAACAACAACAGCATGGTAAATGAGATAAAATGACGGATTGCTTAACTGTATGGAAGATGATTTACAAGAAACACTGGTACCGAAAATGCTAGTGTCAAGCCTAACCGAATCGAGACTTCGATTAACGCTAACAGGAGATGCCTGAGGAAGACAAGGAACCAAATTAAACATAAGGAGATCAGACCAAAGCTATATTAGTAACTAAAATATCATCACCTACTGAACTAAAGCTTATTTTTCATGGTTAGAAGAGTATATGGCTCATTAGTGATTCGTAAGTTATTAAGGGCTTCAGAGAGAAAGAGAGAGATCCGCTCTAAATCCTACGGAGTAGAATTGAATCCTTACAAGAACAACAACATTTCCATCAAAAAGGCCAAAAAAAATTAAAATCCAAACAAAACCACCAGAAAAATCAAAACGATCAAAGCCACGAAAGAAGAAAGTGACCTTGCAGAATTCAGGACCACGAACTCCAGAATCAAAGTGAGAGAGGTCACAGCGAGATCCTTCGATCAAAGGAGCTGCAGATCTGATAAGAGTCGAGAACGCCATGGCCGAGTACCGGGTTTCTCCAACGAAAGAATGAACACCAAAAACCCTAGTCGGCTTGCTTCGGGTTTTCAAAACATGGAATCCAGAATCGGAATCGGATGGGAATCGGTGCTTAAGAACCCTAAAATCGGTTCAGTCTCCCACATTCAATAACAGGGAATTTCTAGGATTTTTTTAGGGAAATTTTCAACGACACGCCCTCCCTTGGACCGTGGGATTAATGCCACCCCGTAGGGAATTTTCATTGAATGATGGGAATGGTGAGAACCCTAAAATGGTTCAGGCTCCCAACATTCAATAACAGGGAATTGAGGTTTTTTAGGGAAATTAAGACGCCCTAGGACCGTGGGAGCCCCCCCCCCGGGGCCCCAAAAAACGAGGGGGTTGGTAGTGTGAGTTAATGACTAAAATACCCTCTAGTTTCCTGTGAAAGGAAAATAGGGCACCCACCTCCATCTTCCATCTTTGCAACCAGCACACCGGAGAACCTGCAAGTGTCCGACTAAATCCCAGGAACTCCACTCGATTCATGCCCTGTGCTTCTTGAGAATGAATGAATGGCCTGCAGCGTGTATCTCACTTGTCTCATGTACTCTGCTCTCATTCTAGCTAGGGCTATAGATTGATCTGTAATTTCCTGATAAAATCGTTGTTTTTATTTTCCTTTCGTTTTTCATTATTGTGATTAGAATTAAGGTAATTAGTGATTCTTGTCAAAGTTCTTGAAAAAAGGAAAACATAATTGAACAAATTTCTTCACTTTTAGCTCATATGTGTGTGAGTGGTTCACTTTGTTCCCCTTTTTTTTCTTCTCATCCTGCAACTTTTTTTCCCCAAATGGGGGAAGTGTGGTGGAAAGGTAGTGTTTTTGTGTTTTTTTTTTTTTTATCGAAAAAGAGAAGTTTGGGAAAAGTTGGTTTGATAAAAATTGTGTAAGGTTAATGGAAGCACCCAAACCAACAACATAGAAGAGTACAGTAAGTAATTATAAAAACTGTGTAAGGTTAAATTAGGATGTTAAATCTGGACTTGGAATTAGGGTTCGGTTGGGAGAAGAAATTTGGTAATTTCAAAGTGGGCTGAAATTTCGCTTCATCAAGTGGTGACTCGATTCTTCTTAAATCTCAATCAATTCATGACATTACCCGAGGGAGTTTAATATGGTAGATTTTTCTAATGAACTTTGAAGGCTTAAACCCGGCTTGGATATTTTGTCTTCGTTTCCAAAGCTAGGGTTTTAGATATTTTGCTCGAGAACAGGAACAAAATCAGAATAGCAGCCAGAGCCATTTTATTGAAGTGATTCTTCTCTACTTGTGACCAAGTGAGTGTGTGCAAGGGTGCAGAAGTGAGAGATGGTCAACGGTGACCAGTTGTAGAGATGGGAAGTGGTTGTCCGTTGCACTGAGGAAGAAGAAGATATGTTCAATTGTTGTAATGGGAAGGGCAAAAATGTCTTTACAAAAATACTCACATGCTTACATCACTAATTAACAGTTAAAATGCTTTTTCCATTAGTTTTTTTGCCCAAATTGAAATTTTGGCCCTTACTAGGGTGGCATTAATTCCACGGTCCAATGGAGGGGGTGTCGATGAAAATTTCCCATTTTTTTTATGTGAATCAGCCATGTCGTATCTATGAAAATCGAGATTGGTCACAGCAAATTCCAATCCAAATACGCAGATTCGGCGATCTGATTAGATTTTTTTTATGAAAAAAAAATAAAGGATACATTGAAAGAGATCGAGATTTACATTTTCTCCTGATATTACAATATTGAAACGTCCTATCATTGCCTTGAAAGCAAAGCGTTGTTATGTGCCTAATGGGGCTCGATCTAATGTATAGGCACTAGATTGGGCCAACCTAATATGAGATAGGTTAAGGGGTTTGACTTAACGTGTTCCATCAACTCTAAAGCTTTTGATATATCAGTCAAATACCTAACATTTGGTATTAGAGTCGGGCACCACGCCATATGTTTGAGTCATAGAAATGGCTACCTAGAGTAAAGTGAAAGTCGTCAAAAAATGGCTATCTATTGCCAGAGTGAGCTACCTAGAATGAGAATCGTCGAGGACAACGGCTGTGTAGTGGTCTGTTATGTGCCTAATAGGAATCAATCTAATGTATAGTCGCTAGATAGGGTCTGGTTTAACGTGTTCCATCAGCTCTGTTAGATATTTGACTTAGTGTATTTGCACCTAACAGAGCTAATGGAACACGTTAAATCAAGTCCTTTAACCTATCTCATACTAGGTTGGCCCAATCTAGTGCCCATACACTAGATTGAGTCCCATTAGGCACATAACGTGTGTCGCATAGAAGCAAAAAAGTCAAAATCCTTAATACAAAAAATGATGTTGTCGAATAGAGACTTCAACTGCAAAAGAGATACAAGGTGCCAAGGCCATGCGCGATGAACGGGGGTAGGAATGAATTCCTAAAGCACCTGATTAGCACTCCACACTTCCTTAATCATCCGTTTTTCTTAGCATAGTCAAGTACCAAAAAAGTTCCCCATACATCGGCGTCAAATTGTTGTCATGTATCCAAAAACCCTACAACAGCCAAAATGAAACGTCCATCTAACAAAATGCAAGAGGCCCATTTAGAAGTATTTAAAATTGGGTTAGAGACTCTTGCGCAAATGAGTATAGGAAACTTCAGAGTAGGAAAAGATGTAGTGACACTGCAATTGGAACACATATCAATATTGTGGTCATAATAAGGGGAAAGAGCAAGAGAGGGGGGATGTATATTCATGTTATTGATCCATCAAAGAATTTTATGGAGTACCAAGGAAGGGTCAGGTTTAGCCCGCCCACAACTAACCTTGTTTCGTAAGTCCCAAATAAAATAGCAAGTTACAAGGAAGAGATAAATTAACCAACCAAGAGGTTGTTTGTCAAGAGATTTATCACTTAGGAAAGAAACATAGAGCAGCGATTGAAGTATTGGAGAGAAACTCATTTCTCAGTCCTAGAGGACCTATAGCCCAAATTCGTTTTGACCATTCGCAAGAAAGAAAAATATGCCAAAGAGACTCAACACATGATCCACAAATAACACAGGTAGGGTCGATCAAGATCCACCTTGAGAGAACAGCTTTGACCGAGATTCCTGCATGTAAAACATGCAAAAAAAAAAAAAAAAAAATTAAATTTGAGATGTAACTTAAACTTCCAAAAGAATTACCACCACTTGAAAATACTGGTATCTTGAGGTGGAGGTGGAGATGGAGGGAGAAAAGGGGTAGCACGGCGAGTTTGTAACCTCCTATCTTTGGAGAGAATACAAACCCATCGATCATCTTTACCTGAGATGGGCATCTTAGTGATATTACAAACAATGTTAATAGGAAATAAAGAAGACAAGAAAGAAAAATTTTCATTAATCACAAAGTTCCTAACAGCAGCATAAGTAACTATCACCAACTCTCTTGGAATAAAAAGATTCCCATAGTCTGTTGGAGGTTGGGTGGCTGCAGCTCTCTCTCTCTCTCCCCCCTATAGGAGGTTGTTGTTATTTATTGAGTTGGCATATGATGACAATAACTCAACCACCACGAAGGATGAAACACCCTTTTGAATAATTTTATTTTGCTTAGTCATATGATACGTCATTACCCAAAAAAAATATGACACGTCACCATATAGGGCTTACTTGGAGGGAGACTTAACAACACATGGTTCACAAAAAAGACCCGTTCTTCTTTCCTCTTACATATTGCATCTTTCATTTGATGTGACATTTTCCATTTTTCTTCTCTTTCTCCATCTTTTTTTTCCCTTATTTTTTTAGAACTTAATTTTCTTTTGTTTTGTTTGGATCCATATAGTCGACCCCATTAAGTTGGGATAAGGCTGAGTTTGTTGTTGTTGTTGTTGTATTAGGACTGTCACAGTTGGTTTATCCTAGAATTGGTCGGACTGAATCAGTTTCGATCTAAGAATGAGAGACCAAAATCAAACCAAACCAAATCAAACCATTAAGAAATTTTGATTTTCGGTCGATTTTGTTTCAGTCCGATACGAAGTTTCGATTTATTTTGGTTTTTCAATATTGAGTTAGTACCGAGTTATAGACTGGTCTGCTTTCGAGTTTGAACCACAATGGAATCCTACATTAATTACTTGTAATGAAGAAAGATTTGAGAAAAACACTTTAAATCACCATCCCTAAGTCAAACTAGTACACAATTGGAAATACGAAAATTGATTTGATATGTACATATTGTAATCCGAACAAAAATAAATCGATTGAAAGAAAAAGATGACTAATATTAAAATCAATGGATAAAAAGAGTTTATAGCAAAACCATTGTTACAAAATCAAATCATTTTTTTTTTCATTGTAAAAGAAAGAACTTTACGTCTTACACGCAGAAACGCAGCGAGAGATGAAAGGAAAACGTGTTCAGAACATCTCTGGGCTTTCAGAATCAAAAATAGAAATGAGACAGCTGCTAATCACATTAATTTTCAAAAAAAAAATAGTAGGGAATAGAGCGCCATGTCTTTCATACCTGAAAACGAGGAGGAAGCGACAAGTGGCACGACATGTCTTTTGTAAGGACGGCATGACAGGGATTTTGCCATGATGTAGGTTCACAACCTGGAATGGAGGGATCCCGATTTTAATGGGAAATAAAATAGAATTTGATAACCTAGTCCCATGGCCGTTCACAACCTCTGTTTGCCGATGGATCCGAATCTGATGCCCTAGGACTGGATTTGATGGGCCAACTCAGTCTGGGCTAAGCGGAGCCCATTTTATATATTCTGCTTGACACACATACTGGACAGTCCAGGTTGTGAACCTTTGTAGCCCTCATGAGAAAATAAAAAGGAGAAACAAGAATCGTGAGTCCTCTGATTCGAATCGGAATTGGTGATAACAGTTTCGTAACACACTGTCATGAATCAGAATCGAATCGTGCGATCTGATCCATATCGTCCGATTCCGATTCGTCATCTTCTTTAAAACCGATTCGTTTCTCATCGCCGGAATCTCATCTCGTCATCCGCTAGGGTTCTTGATAATCCAATCGTTTCTCAGAATTGGAGTTTGATACGAGCATTGAAAAAGTAATGAAAGTCATATTTGGATTTTCCTAAACAAGTAGCGACGATGCGAGGAGACTCTCTCCAGAAGTGGGAGTTTACTGGTATTGCTTGGTTTCTTCTTCCAGCTTACTCATACCATCTCAACTGTTATTTGATGGATCGAGTTTCCCTCCACCCATGCCGGCCCATTCATCATGGGGTGGAGAGCATGGGAAAAGGTATCAAGAGGGACCTTTATCGCCTACAGTTCCCTACCTGGTATAATTCCTACAGTTTTCTAACAAGGGGGCGAAATGACCATTCCAGCCCCTGATCTGAACACTCTGCCCGAGTGGGGTCCACCCCCCTCTTGTTAGAGGACTATAGGAACCATACCGGGCAGGGAATCGTAGACGATAAAAATTCTATCAAGAGGGTATTTGGAACATACCCAAAACCTAGGAGGGGTTTGTGAACCGTCCTCTTTGGGTGGAGGGAAACTTTTAGTCCGTGGTTGTCCATCAGTTTATCTGGTCTTCACATGGATCTTTCTTGTTATTATTATTATTATTATTATTTTGGTTCTAAAGGATCTTTAAGTCTTGATAATGAAGAGGCAACTCCAAACCCAAATTGTAAGTGTAGCCAGAGACCAGTCAAATGGCCTGAGAGAGCAAATTGTAACCAAGGTCTCCATAGTCATGTCAAGGCCCAATGTTATCTTAGGCCTGATATGGACCTAATTAGCCCAGACTTGACCCACTAATCTGCTCAAAATGCCTTGGTCAGGCTTTCATCAAGTCCTAACCCCTAATCAAGCTATTCCCGATGTTTAAAACGATGAAACAAGTAGAACTAGTTCATGTGGCGGTTTTCTTCGTTTCTTTATAATATAATGGGCGCTTGAGTCCAACCTGAGAAAACCCAAGCCCAACTGTGGGCCTAAACAACTTTGCTTAGGTTGGGCTCGGACTATACAATCTAAAACCTCAGTTCAAATTGAGCCAGGCTAGGTTTTGCCTTCCAGGACCATAGGTTGTGCTGCTGGTGGCAGCTCTAGTTTCCTACCATGAATGTTGTTTTGTTTATCAAAAAAGTAGGACAATAAAGGGATTTAGGCTCGGATACAAATATTGGATAGTTCAATCCAAAAGTTTAAAGCATTAGATGAAGAGAGCTCCTCAAGTATATAAATGCAATCCTGACCAAATCAAATAGATGTGGGACTATAATTCTATAACTCCTAACATCTCAACAAGGGAAAAAAGAGCTCTGTCCGAGAGCATGGCCTACGTCAGTACTCTCTCTCTCTCTCTCTCTCATATAAAAAGACATATCTACCCTTATTTGGGGGAAAAGAGAGAGAAAAAGAGACACAAGGAGCTTTGGGGTAGGGATTATTATCCTCTCAAATTCCTAAAGCTCGACAATGCGATAGCGTTAGGTGAAGATGCCGACACATGGCAGTTCGGACATCCAAGCACTGCCATATATCCGAACTGTCACATGTCGGCATCTCCACCTAGCACTGCCGCACTGCCGAACTATAAGGAATTGGAGAAGAAAATTTTCCCTGGCGTAGACCACATCAGACAAAGAACCACTTCGCAATCTTATACAATCTTCTTGGATTGTTTAAATTTTCTTCTTCTTGAATTGGAAAGGCATGGTCAGCCTTGAGCAAACTTTTTAGTAGTGCATGGATCACAATCAAGGGTGGTTTTGGAAGGAAATCAGAGGGAGCTGACAGAGTCAAGTCCTTAAGAGGGCCTTCCCTCTCGGTACTTCTCCATCCTCTGATTCTTCTTTCTGCCTTCCAATTTATAAACTGTTATTTCGCGATTCCAACAATTTTTCAGGACTTGTTCCATTTATGGTTCAAACAATTGGATCGGATTGGAACTATGCCTGATTTTCAAATCTTATTTTGAATTAGTCATGAATGCACTTAAAATTTCATTTTAAACCATTTTTTATTCTTCTAATTAATAAAAAAATAAAAATCATTAATGAAACTTACCCCTCTTGTAGCAATATCTATAAATTTTTGAATAAAAAAAATCTAAAAAATCACATAATTGTGGAAATTTTTGTTGGTTCTTCATGATTCCATTTTCTAGGGTTTCGACCAATTTCAATCAATTCTCCTTTATTTTGATTCAATTTGAAATTGATGAAAACCAATGGAGAAAAGTTCTCTGCGTCCCACGTAGGGGCCACGCCCACTCATAGTAGGGGGTGAAATGACTACCTTGCCCCACATGAATGGCAAAAATTCCGTCGCCCAATGTACCAACATGCGCTCTTTCATTTTCTAGCGCGTGCGGCATGGCCCCTGTGTCCCACACAAAGAACGATGCCCCTACTTTTAAACCCTGACGCTAACTAGGTACAATGGTTTGACATAATACACTTGGCAATGTTCGGTTTTTTAGCTAGAATTTTGGATTGAATAATAAATTCTCCTTCGTTTCACTTTGTAAAATTAAATAGTTTATAGGGATAAAGAACACTAATAGGTCACACAACACGGCGTGTACCTACGCTTATAGAGATAAAGGACGCTAACTAGTCGCGCAGCGCAGCGTGTACCTACAGCAAGACAGCTGTGTGCGAAATGACCTGTGTATCCCTGTAGAAAGATGGAAAAGACTAGAGGTGTGCCAATTATTTCGTGCGCAGCTGTGTCTGGGACAGGTACACGGTGTGGTGCGCGATCGGTTAACGTTCTTTCTCCCTAATTTATATTATCCAGTGCTGGGTATAGGCTGTTACATATGTGAACAGTAATTTGAGTAATAATACAAACATGGGTTACTTTAAGACAGAGTCAGTATATGATGGAAGGAATTAATAACAACTTTTCAAGGTACGATCATAGTTATTAATGACCTCAATCATTAATTCTCAAGAAACTAGGAGGTGATCAACCATTTCATATATGAACTTTGTTTCTCTTGAGGTTTGAACAAAAACCCTAAAAAAATTACAGTAGCCATGACCCTTTAAGGGTTCAGGGTTCAGAGTTCAGACAAGCAAGCCTGCGAATCATCAAACATATAAAAATGAGTACATGCGTAACAGTAGTATCTCGAGCAACGAGTCCTAATGACCTCATAGCTTTTCAATTAATTAATTAATTAAGTGAGACAATATGGCACAGAATAGGAAGAGAAGGAACAAGAAGGAACCTCTATTGCCCAACATTTGGAATTTCGAAGCCCTTGAATTCCCTAAACTAAAGTTGATTTTGAAAGGGGACATATAACTCCTGCAGTGTATAAGCACGGGAGGGAAAAGTATGATTATTAGGCTATGTTTGGCTTCTAAAAGTATGTTTATATAAATTAATGCATTTTGGTCCAAGTCCCGGCATTTTGCTTACGTCAAACCAAAGCATGCTTTCGTTCCATCTGAGAAACTCGGGGTCTCTTCTGATAACTTGGAGGGAGAAAGAATGTCATCCGGTCACGCAGCACGGTGTATCTGCACCTAGACATAGTCATGCATGAAATGATCGATGCATTTCTGGTCCTTTCCATCTTTTTAGAAGGGGTATACTGATCATTTCAACCGAGGTTGTGTTTGGGCGTAGGAACATGTCACACTGTGCGACAGGGTGGCGTTCTTTTTTCCTTATTTAAAACAGAGAAAAAGATTTTTGAGCTGACTGCCTACTGCGGAGTATACACCAGCACTCTTTGTCTCTCTCTCTCTCTTACATCCTTATGTATTATACCGTTTCACTGCTCTTCATTAGTGTGCTCCCCCATCCCTTTTGGTTGAGAACCCTGATCTCCCTTTAAAATAACAAATCATACTCTAATTTATTTTTTGGTAACAAAACCATATACTAATTGATACACCTAAATATGGCACACATGTAGGCAATTGACAGGTGGCCAAGCCAGTCACCATAAGATACGAAGCTATCGTATTTGTATCATTTTTGCTTGAAAATCTAACTTAGGCATCGAAGAATCTCTCTGGGAGTCAGCTCTGGACATCTCTTGTGTCTCTAATTACGTTGTCTTTGTAGGCAAGCACAACAAGTAAATCAGGTAGATCCTGTTGAGTTCGGTTCCTTTGGACGTACCAACAGGTGAACGTACATGTGAGAGCCAACCACATGTCCTATTTTTGTCATTTACAAAGGGAGGAGGGGTATTTATAGAAACAAAATTAAAATGTGATTGGGTCTCACATGTACGTTCACCTGTTGGTACCTGCAGATGATCCATCGCGGATCCAGTTTCTACGACAACATACACTAATTAAAGTTATTAATTTAAGCCCTTAACATGTATGCTAGCAATGGATTCATTAGGGTTTTTCACTCTAACCTGACTACCCAAAACATAGTTTTAATGCACTAGCAAGTGTAGTCTTTTTGCAGAAAATAAAAGAATGGATAACCTAACATGGATTTTAAGCTTAGAGATGTCAATTAAAGTATCAGCACAGCTTCTATTACACTACTAATTACCTGTTGAATTTTTTTCCCCTCTTAGTGCACTATCAAGCACTTTGCAGGTGACTAGCCAACTATGAATTCAAGTTCTTAAACTATGAAGACATCGATCACCTCCATTAATTAGACGTTTTAACTCAAGACTGGTCAACCCAAATCCGGAAGAAGAAAATGGTTGGGTGAGTTAGAGTTACATATGGTCCAGCCAGAGACAAGAATTAATTATAAACCTTGAATTGGCTAAACGTGCATCCTCCAGGTTTAAAGTTATAACAGTACTGAAGAGGAAAGCTTATAACTAAAGAAGTTCACAAAGAGCAGAGATTATAGGTGGGTGGATACCCAAAAAATAAAAAATAAAAAATAAAAATTCCATTTGCTTAAAACAAACTTTAATTACTTCCTTAATTATTGCATAAAGAGCTTTTGCTTACGTCAATCCAAAGCACGCTTTAGTAAAATTAGTAAGTCGAGGCACACTTTAGAGTATGAACAGTTAAATATGCTTCACGCATAAAACAAAAATAATTCCCATAATCTGCATAATCAGGAAGTAATAACATAATATAAGGTTTTTTTTTTTAAATGTTTCCATCAGAACATCATCATTTCAATTGTCCTAAATTTCACCAATATGTAGAATTGCTTAAAAAGGCTTGGCTTACTGGGTCTGAATTAAATGAAACTATCTAGCTTTCTTGCTTTCTTGAGAAGAGATCTCCTTGCAGAGTCTGGTTACTGTTTCACTATTAAATTGTCCTTGTTAGTGTGTGTGACTAGATGGAAGTTGCAGCACTTCTGGTGTGTAGCACACAAGGTTAAGATACTTGGATTGGAATCGGTTGAATTGACCGAATGAACTAGGAATCGATGAAGGTCAGTTTCGATTAAACCCGATTCTACATAATACTAGAATGAGTTTTTTACAATTACCATCTCAAAAACTTTAATATCTATTATCACCCCCCTAAAAGCTTTCAAACAATTGTTACCCTCCCCTGTTGCATACTAATAACTAACTGGCCCCCACCGTTACATACCCGTAACGGAGGGGGATAGTCATGAGAGTGTGCAGTTGTCACGGATTTTTAGGACCAAAATACCCTTATGTCAAAACGAAATAAAACAAATCTTCAAATGGGACCCTTCCTCTTCACTTCCTCTTCACTTCACCATCTTGTTCACTTGCTCTTCACTTCACTTGCACTTCATCATCTCTTCCTTCACTTCACCTGTTGCAACAAATCGGAGGAAGGACTTCGTCGGTGGCGCTACAGCACCCATCCCCAAACTTCGTCGATGGCGCTACAGCACCCATCCCCGAACATTCTCAGAGTAAAGAGATAGCTAGCAGTAGAAGAACATAACAAATAAAAATCTCAACTCCATGAAAACCCTACTATTTTTGTTAATGGGAAATGGTAGCTCCACTGTAAAGACTTTATTTTTCTTTAATGGGTATAATCCCTAAAGTTAATCAAACACCATTATGAAAATGACCTCTCTAATGATAAATTAACCACTCTCATTGATTCAAATCAAGCCAAATGAGATAAACATGCCAAAAAAAACATAGAAACACCAAAATTCATTTCCATGGATTCAGATTCAAGAAGTTAGGGTTTGAAAAAAAAAATTCAAACGTTAAGGTGGATTCAGATTCAGGAAAGCCCAAAACCCTGAATTAAAATTAGAGGTTAACAGAGGAATAAAATAGAAATCGACCTCTGATCTCTGTAGCGTTTGGAGAAGATGGTTTCTTCTATGCGATTGATGCCAGTGGGAAACCAGATGCGGTATGATGGGAGACGAATGGGAGTTCATGTGCAAGGGAAGAAGAAGAAGAAGAAGAAGAAACACCTCCCACCTTCTTCTTTCTCCTCTACGAACCAGAACCTGAAATCCTCAAATCCCTTACCAAGACCAATTTTGAAGTAGCTGTCATGGTTCCAAATCACCAATATGTCATCAAATCAAACCCTCGCAAACGAATGGGTCAAAACCAATCTTCTCCCCTTCTATCCACGATCGTTTCAGAGCAAACCCTCCTCGATTACACCCAATTCTGTGTTTCTGAATGAATTGGATCCTAAAATGGGAACAAAATTGCAAAAAACGAAATGGGTCTCCTAAATCTTTCCACAGCATGCCCACGTAGGTTTTCATCAAAAGGAACGGTGACAGGTTCAAATGGCCCATCAAGGGTCGTCGGAATCCGGCCATGAACAACGGACAAATTCTCTAAATACAATAGAGTGATCGAAATCAAGGACAAACAGAACAACAACTTATAAACCATTCCTAGGGTTCTTCCCATTTGATTGATTTGATTTGTTTATTGGATTCTTATCAATTTTTTCTTTTGGGGGTTTCTTCTTTTTACTGTTCGTATTCTTGTTTTGCTTCCTCTATACACGCCGATGAAGTTCGGGGATGAGTGCTGTAGCGCCGCCGATGAAGTTCTTCCTCTGGTTTGCTACAATAGGTGAAGTGAAGAGGAAGTGAAGAGGATGAAGTGCAGGTGAAGTGAAGAGGAAGTGACGAGGAAGGGTCCCATTTGAAGATTTGTTTTATTTCGTTTTGACATAAGGGTATTTTGATCCTAAAAAATCCGTGACAATGGCACGCTCTCACGACTAACCCCCTCTGTTACGGATATGTAACAGTGGGGGCCAGTTAGTTATTAATATGCAACAGGGGAGGGTAACAGTTGTTAAGTTTTTAGGGGGTAATAGTAGATATCAAAGTTTTTGGGGTGGTAATTGTAAAAAACCCTACTAGAATTTGACCAAGTTAGGCCAAGTCATGACAAGTCCGACCAATTCCTAGTCAATTTTGGAACGATTAAATTTGAAATCGATGGAGATCAATACGGTATCTAATTCTGAGTTTTAAAACCTTAGTGTTACCCCAAAGATTGTTAGAGTACAAGGGAAAAGGATCAACTGCATGTATCAACAGGTGAACGTACATCTCAGAACTAATCACAATTTAATTTTGTTTCCCTAAAAACCCCTCCTCCCCTTGTAAATATGGTAAAAATAGAAGAGATGGTTAACTCTCACATGTCCGTTCACGTATTGGTACGTGCAAAGGAACCGAACTCAAAAAATACCCTTGTGATCCTAACCTAACCATTGTAATTATCCAAATCCTACAATATATACTTTAACTCCTCTACGGTTGTCGAAGAGAGCAAATACACAAGAATTATCAATTAGGGTTTCACGGTTGGACAGTGGGATATCCAAGTTAAACACTTACATAATGAACAACTTATAGTTTGCTGATTAGCTTTTGATGTACTGCGAAAAAAAGAGAAATTGAAAAGTTGGTTTTTGTCCATGAAACTCTAAATGGTTTAAAACCCAAACCCGAACCTAAACCGTTGACACCCAGGCCCTAATCAGTGCTTACATATAGCATTAAAAAGTATCAAATCTCCTATAATTTTGTGCTTACTTAAGAAAGACTCTCTCTTTGTATTGGGTATCCCATCCCTGGCATCCCATCAGGGTATCCTATGAAACCTTGTTACTACCGTACACTGAGAACCAAAGCATTTCAATTCTCAACCCCAGTCCCCAGAGACAAATGTAACATCAGGTCTTTACCTAGTTTTGACACCTGCCATCAATGCCAAAACAAAGGCTTACCATGGCCTGCTGCAACTCTGAGCCTTTGTTTTCGGGCGTTTCATCCCCTTCCTTTAGTTTAAAGTTTCCATTTTTTTGTTTGTAAATTTGTATTGGAATTGGTAACGGAAGGTAAAAGTTGTTCCCAAAAGAGAAAATTTACACAAAAGTAAAAAAAAAAAAGTGAAGGAAAAGAGGGTTTGTGAAAGAGCATGGGACAACGCCAAAATAAAGACGAAAAGTAGCCGTTTTTGTTTATGGAAGGCTGAAACCCGAAACTGACATTACCGGCTGCAAGCAGTTGTCGGTGCCGAGGTGACCGCCGTACCTGCACCACAGACAGCACGCGGAGGTCACCTGAGTACGGGCCACTGTAGGTCACCGGTCCGCTAGATTCCTCGCATTCACCTCGATCTCGTCTCCTTTGCACGCCCATCTATTTTCTACCCTTTTTGTTTTTCTCCGTCTCTTCTCTCTCACACACATCTTCTCTCCTTCCTGAAATGTTCCACCCTTTAAATTCAGGACCTCATCCTCTCTCTTCCCTCCTGCCCACAATCCCCTCAAAGCCCTAAACCCTTCTCGCTTTCTAACTTTCTTGTTGATCGAACTCAACTCATTCGTCAAAACGGGTCTACCTCTGAGGATGCTTGGGTTGGGCGCGGTTCGCTTGCGAGCCGATATGAATCGCTTGCTTTCCTTATTATTCCACCAGGGAGTCCTGGATGAGCATTTCTTGCAACTCCAGCAGCTCCAAGACGAGACCTCTCCCAATTTCGTCTCCGAAGTCGTCAACATCTACTTCCATGAGTCTGAAAAGCTCTTAAGGAATCTTAGAGGAATGCTGTAAGTCCCCAACTCTCTGCTCTCTCGGTTTTAGTTTCTAATCTCTTTCGTTCTCCCACTTGGGTTTTTAAGTAAGTTTTCTAATCTTTATGTGGGCAGGTCGGATAGAGAATTCTCAGACTATAAGAAGATGGGAATCCATTTGAACCAGTTCATGGGGAGTAGTTCAAGCATTGGAGCCAAGAGGGTCAGAAATGTATGTGTTGTCTTTCGCTCTGCTTCCGAGCAAAACAACAGAGCTGGGTGAGTTTGCTTTGCTTTCTCATATATAATTTGTACACTACATACCCATTTCTTCTTTCTCTTTAGTTTGCTATATAATTAAGGTAATGTGTTTTCTGCTGCAAATGGGTTGGTTACAGATGCTTGAGAGCTTTGGAGTTGTTGGAACATGAATACTGTTATCTGAAGAATAGATTACACGAACTGTTCCAAGTAATTAATTAAACAGTAACTTCTACTACTATTCTCTTTAATTTTGAATCATAAACCACATTATATATATATATATAATTTATTATTTTTTAATGATATTGTAGATAGAACAGCAACGAGTGATGGCAGCTGGAGTTTGGTATCCCATGCAGGATTGAGATCGACAAGTCGATACTGATAGATTGTGTTTGAGATTCGTGAAATCTTTTTGTAGTTTCAGGCTTTCAGAAGAAACTCAAATAAACCTCAAGTCTTCAAGACTCTAACTACTCAGTAACTGACAGAAAGAAGAAAGGAGAGAGACAGAAGAGAAGGGACGGACGCCTTTGTCTTTACTCTTTATGGTAGAATTTGTAAGATGAATGACAGACACTTACTCGTGTTGTATTTATGAATGGAAAGGGTGGTGGTGGTAACATGTAACTGCAGCAAGCTAGCTAGCTGTGCAATTCTTAACATCAAATATCCCACTTGTCATTAATGGTTACACCAACTTCTACCACTCGTCGATCTCAAGTCTGTCATATTGATCAGACAACAACCATTACAGGCAATTAATTTGTTATATATAGTTCACAAGGCTAACATGCTCTCTCTCTCTCTTCCAACGGCCTGGAAAAGATATTGAATAACCCCTTCCTTCCTTTTACTATTTTTTTTGGCACTCAAAATGGAAGCATTTTAGGGTTTCAAGAACTGCAATTACTCAAATCACAGAACCAATGGGGACGTAAATTTGGTCCATGAACTAGATTGGCTGAATGGAACTATTTTCCTGGATGTGGAGTAGCTGTAGTTGACACTTTCATTTGGTGAATTACATCCTAAACATAGTTCACCAACTGGCCAAACAAGGCTTTAAAATGGTTGAAAAGTCAATATGTGTGAAATATATCAGATTTTTTTTCATTACACAAGGGTGTATAAATGTCCAATGCGTGGTGACTATATATACAATCAAGTTGAACCACCTAGATTTGGTATGTAGCCAATCCAGATTCACTGGATTCTGATCCTCTACTGCCGGGTAGGGTGCTCGGACAATGGTTGGGGCGGTCATTTTTCCCTATGCATGTGTGAGGCTGCATGTTGGCCGTACGGCTGTTGGCAGCAGAGGATCATTAACTCAAATTGATTTATCAAAAGGTCAAAATGGTTAGATCAAGTCATCGATGTCCACTGGTTCAAAGTACCAATAAAGAAAAAATATTTTAACTTGCCAAGACATTGCCCACCACATCCTTTCTTTACGGGTTACTGAGTTACTGTGGAGTCTGTCGAGTTGAGGAGTGTGGACACGAACATAGAGTATTGAAGGTGTTTGAGAATCTACTTGGGAAGGCGCCGAATAAATTCCAAAATGGGCAAATAAATCTAGCCTAGGTAAAAAACAAAAACTTTTGGACTTGAGTACGACAAGAGCACTCCTCAAAAGGTGGTGTGGAGGGGATATTCATCCTCTCAAGTTCCCTGCTCGGTACAATTCATATGGTTCCTCCCATAGGAGGCGGAAATGATCGACCATCTTATCCCCTGTTTGAATATTCTACCCAAATGGGATTCACCCCCTCTTATCAGAGGCACTAGGGAATTGTACCAGACAGGGAACCTGAGAAGATAATTTTTTGAAGGACTAGAGCTTTCTTGCTCTGGTTGACGGGATGCACCATCTTCTAGGCTTGTCTTCAAACTCTTCAAGGCTTAGAAGAGGTGAAGTTCCTCGAGACTTTAAAAAAGAGAAACTCCAAATTTAATTCAATATTCAACCAACTAGAATGAGCATAGCTCTTACATATTTAAAGGAAAATAAACCCTAATCTCTAGCCCCTACCCCAATTGATCCTACGGCTGAGAATGAATAAAAAAATAAAGGAAACAATTAATAAAAAAAAATAATGTTTAGGGAAATAGAAGAAATACAAAAGGAAAGCAATAAGTAGAAAATTCTCATTATCCTCCACAAATAGAAAATAATCCATAGACCACTTGGAATGAAGAAAATTCCTCAAAAGGAAGGAAATAAGTCAATACCCATCATTCGGATTCGAACTACTGATCGAGAGCCGGATGTGTCACCTATCTTCGTTCATATTTCTGATTATATGTAGAAGATCCTGCATTACCACTTCAGATTAGATGGATTCAATTAAACTGGATGCTGAACAAAGATGATTCCAATTTCACACTCCTAATTCGTTGAATGACTGGTCTGTTGATGGAGTTCATGTCTCGGATAAGTTGAAGTAGAGATGAGAAAGTAGTAACGGCCAGATCATCATACTGACTAGAAGTGTTGATCCAATGGACAGAGAGGGGATCATGGGTCATAACCTTCCTTGTATTGGAGAGGGGAAGTAAAATGGTCATCCAAGTTAGGTGTTGAAACCAATCTGTGATGCATGTAGACCTCTTGGTGCGAATTTGATGCAAAATTTGATTCAAACCTTTTGAAACTATCGTGTTCGTCAACTTCTTCATCCCGGTACTCGTCGAACATTAGAGGTTTGCTAAATGTAACATGTGTGGGTGCATCAATCATCCTCTACGGGGTTGGTATTTTCAATTGGAACTGTTTGGTTACCTCTATGTATGGGTAATGGGTGCCATAGCAGTGCTCTATCTGTTGGCCAAACAACGGTCCAGGGATCAAACCATGGTTCCCTAGGGAGACCAAGATATTTATCTTTAGGGTTTTGCACGCCCTGGGTTAGCCCATGGTGTCCCATGGGTGCCCCATTTTAATTTTAGGGTTTCCCATGGTCGCCCATGGAAACCCTGGTGCATCCCTATTAGGGTTTCTCCTTCCCTATTGCATTCCATAAAATTAATTATCACAATAGGGACGGAGAAATTCGTCTCTAGTCCATCACATGGCAAGAGGGATCCATCCCATACTCGAATGCGCAGCAGAAATTAATCGATTCGAGTTTCTTTCGCATCCCATAAATATTAATAATCAATGAACAGAAGGAATTAATAAAGAACTGCTAACCTGGTGAGCCTCAAGTGTTGTTCCTCCAATAGACAGTGGTTCTTCCTCCAATAAGCGCTCCAAGCAAACAGATCTCAACCTCCAATGGTGCTACCAAGGTTCTACACGCCAATCCCGATGCCCTCAAACTCCTCAAGACAGATCTAGGGTTTCACAAACCCTAACTCTCAAACACAGGTGAGAGAAGCAAGAAGAAGAAGAGAGATCACAAGAGGGAGAGAGAGAAACCAAAAACGTAGGAGAGAGAGTGTCTACTCCAAAAACGTGGAGAGCTTCCCTCTTCTGCGTTTTATGGTCCCCTATTTATAATAATAGGGTTTAATTAAATCCTAGATAGATTTAATAGAGCCCTAGTGAGAGTCTGACTCTCTCTCTCTCAGTCTGGCAGTTCTGTTTAAACTCAAAGTGCTACACAGGTGAAGAAGCAGAATCTAATAGGAAAAGTATTAATTAGATTCTTTATTTAATTATCAATGGATAATTACAATTAACACCAAATCCATTAATTAAATAAAGAGCCAATTAAATTAGCAAATTCCAAATAACTCCCTATATGATAACAATTTATCATATACAACCCCCCCCACTAATCAACACCATCATTATGGAATCTAGGGCATGTACACATGTACTGCCAAACCCCAATCCATAGTACATGTCCATATAAGAGCGTCTGTGCATCCGATCGAGTCCCGCAAAACTCGATAAAACACTTTATTTGAAATAACTATAAATAATGTATCATTTTATGTAAAATAAATTTTGCAAAACCATTTCCAAAATGGTACTCGATCCGATCTCGATCCGACCATGCACAGAGTCTCTATCTTGGTGTTCCCTAATCGGGCAGTGTTGACCGTGTTGGATAACTCCTTCACTCACAAAGTGTTCACGCATTCCCAGAACACCGACTTTGACTCGCTTGAGTCTCAGTCATTGATGAACCAAAGAATGCGATCACACTTTGCAGTGACAGGGTTCCCTCAGGTACAGGGTGTCGGTGACACATGTCTATCCCTTCCTACATCACTGGCGTAATACATGAGGGAATCGACAAAGTAGATTCTTCGCCAATGCACACATCAAACATGTGAGCACTCGCATTCGTACCCTGACATCACATGTCTAGGCATACACAATGCGACGACCATATAATAAGGGTGCCCAACCCAAACCCTAGTCGTGACTACCATTTTAAGTATAACTTACAGACACATAATGCTCAAAAAGTTTATATCGCATGTGACAATATTAAACTAAAATGTATAAATGTTCAATACAAAGGTGAACCGGATTGAACCGGACCGAACCGGGTTTGATGGACACACACTTGTCCAACAATCTCCCACTTGTACATCAAAACCAATTCCCCATACATTTTAAACCCATACCCTCCATGTGTTTCTCAAACACACCTGGTGACAAACCCTTTGTCATGGCATCAGACACATTTTCAGTTGTGTCCACTTTGGAGATACTCACGTCACCCTGCTGGATAATCTCTCTGATGAGGTGATACTTTCGCTGCAAGTTCTTGTTCCTTTGATGAGCCCTAGGCTCCTTAGCTTGTGCAATGGCCCCTCTGTTGTCACATAACAGGGGAATGGGGCCCTTGACAAGATCAGGAACTACTCCAGAAATGTTAGGAACTTCCTAATCCAAACACCTTATTAGCCGCATCACATGATGCAAGTGTTCATAAAATAGGGATCGGCTGTAGATTTCTATTTTGTACTCCTCTATACAATGGCACCTCCACTCATTGGACTCGTAACGACTCATAATACCTACTGTATAGCAAACGTCCAACCTCGTACTCAACATAGCGTACATTAGACTTCCTACTGCTGAGGCATAGGGAATCCTCTTCATCTCTTCAATGTCCGTCTGAGACTGAGGACATTGAGATCTAGAAAGACTGACTCCATGCCTGAAAGGAACACTTTCCCTCTTGGAGTTCTCCATACTAAATTTGGCCAGGACTTTGTCTATATAGGTAGCCTGTGACAAGCCTAGCATCCTTTTCTGGTGATCTCTTATGAGTTTGATCCCAAGGATATAGCTAGCTTCACCAAGGTCTTTCATCGAAAACGTTGTGGATAACCACTATTTTACTGATGAAAAGAATCCTACATCGTTACCAATCAGCAATATGTCATCTACGTATAATACAAGAAAACATACTTCCCTCCCACTGATCTTCTTGTAAACGTATGGTTCATCCATGTTTTGATCAAAACCAAACGATTTGATTAATTGATCAAACCTGATGTTCCAGCTCCTGGAAGCCTGCTTCAGCCCATAAATGGACCTCTGCAATTTGCACACCTTTCTTTCTTCCTCCAAGGAAGAGAACCTCTCTGGCTGTTCCATGTAGATTTCCTCTTGAAGGAACCCATTTAGAAATGCAGTCTGCACATCCATCTGCCAGATCTCATAATCAAAGTGTGCTGCGATAGCCAATAAAATCCTGATGGATTTCATCATCGCTACTGGGGAAAAGGTTTCCTCATAGTCTATACCCTCTTTCTGGGTATAACCCTTTGGCACCAGTCTCGCTTTGAATCTCTCGACCTTTCCATCTGTGCCCTTCTTCCTCTTGAAGATCCATTTACATCCAATCGGCTTGACGCCAAGTGGTGGATCGACTAGAGTCCAGACCTTGTTGGAATGCATCGAATCGATTTCAGAGCGCATTGCTTCCAGCCACCTAGTGGCATCAACATCCTTTAGAGCCTCAGAGTATGTCATCGGATCATCATCCGATTCAATCGATACCATGTGGAACTCTTCCACTGTTTCCTCTTCGGTTAGAAGAGTTAGCCTGGTGGGTGGTCTAATAGTCCTCCCACTGCGTCGAGGTTCCTCATATGTTGCTATTTCAGCGGGTATGTCAGTTGGTCTCACTTCTGGAAGTGACATTTCTGAGCCATCTGATAGCTCTTTTATGACTACTGGTTCGGACCCCTGGGTCATCATTTCTTCCTCCAAAAATGTGACATGTTTACTTACAATGACCTTTTGGTCAACAGGGTCATAGAAATAATAGCCTATCGTGCCTTTGGGGTAGCCTAAGAAATAGCATCTCAAAGTCCTAGATTCTAACTTGTATGTCTGTTGCTTTCGCACATGTGCTATGCAACCCTATACCCTAAGGTGTTGAATACTGGGCTTTCGCCCTTTCCACAACTCAAAGGGTGTCTTGGCTACAGACTTAGATGGAACCCTATTCAAGATATATATCGTCGTCTCTAAAGCGTACCCCCAGAAAGAAAGAGGTAGCTCACTATAAGTGAGCATCGTCCTGACCATATCCAATAGGGTCCGATTGCGTCGTTCGGATACACCATTTTGTTGTGGTGTGCCTGGATTAGTTAGCTGACTAACTATCCCTTGGGATATGAAATGTTCTTTAAACTCATCCGATAGATACTCCCCTCCACGATCTGATCGTAAGGACTTGACGTGTTTATCGAGCTGTCTTTCGACCTCGGCTTGGAATTCTTTGAATTTATCAAAGGCTTCCGATTTCTTACGCATCAAGTATATGTAACCATATCTAGAGTAATCATCGGTGAACGTGATAAAGTACTCATACCCATATCTTGCTTGTATGTTTATGGGTTCACACACGTCAGTGTGTATCAACTCCAACAGATCTGTGGCTCTAGCACCTTTATTGCTAAAGGGTTTCTTGGTCATTTTGCCCTGAAGGCATGACTCACAGGTGGGGAATGGTTCCATCCTCAGACTCTCTAATGGCCCATCCCTCACCAATCTACTGATTCGGTCCACATTAATGTGACCCAATCTTAGATGCCACAGATATGTTGAGTTCACTAGAGTTGCTTTCCGTTTCAAATCAACATTTGAAACAACATTCGTTCTAATAGGGCAATCTAGAAAATACAAACCACTTTGCATATATCCGGATGCCACAAAGGAATTATTAAAATGAATAATCAATTTAGAATTAAAGGAAAAACTATATCCGTCCAAAACAAGTTTTGAAACTGAAATTATCTTCCTCTTGAAAGAGGGTACATAATAGCAATCCTTTAAAAGTAAACTAGCAGAACTAAAATTTAAAATAAAAGTTCCCACAGCCAACGCCATGGTCTCAGCTCCAGTGCCCATCCGAAGACGCACTTTATTTCTTTCCAGGTTCCTTGTCTCCTTGAACCCCTGCAAATCATTGCAAATGTGAACAGTGGATCCACTATCCACCAACCAAGAATTGGTCGGTTCAAAAGATAAATTAGACTCATAAAGAACGTGAACATCACATGTACCTTCTTTAGCAACCTCTGTTTCATCCGGCTTCTTGTCTTTCAAAGTTGCCAGGTAAGCACGACAGTTTCTTTTCCAGTGACCCTCCTTCTTGCAATAGAAGCACTTACCTTTGCCTTTATTGCCAGACTTCCCACCCTTGGCTTTTAGGGTCTTACCCTTACTTCCCTTTTTCTTCTTCTTACCATTTGAAGAAGGCTTTGCCTCAATTGCATTGACCTCAGCCTTGTCCTTTTTCAAGGACGCTTCAGCCTCTACCAGTGCATTAGCAAGCTCGGTGAGCTCCATCTCCTTCTCGGACATCTTGTAGGACATCCTAAAAGGTGCGTAGGCAGAAGTGAGTGACGCTAAGATCACATCAGTCTTGTATCGCAGGCAAAAATTAGTCCCCATGGATTCTAATTTTTCAAACAGATTGATCATTTTCATTACATGATCCATCACTGGAGTCCCCTGGGACATCTTGGAGTTATGGATTTGACTCACCGCATCAGAATGTGCGTATGTCAACTGCATGTTGAACAATTCAGCAAGCTTATCCATTTTACCCCCAGCAGTGCGTATATCCTTGACTGAGTCTACAACTGACTTTTCCAACGATCCTAGGATATAGAGTGATGCCTTGGAATCCCTCATGAGGAACTCTTGCATCTCTTCATTTGCCTCAAAATCGTTCGGGTCAAGTTGAGGAGGAACTTGTTCATCTAGAACTGTATACAATCCTACAGCAGTCAAGAGCAACTTAATGCTCCGGTACCAATCTACATAGTTTGTACCATTAAGTTTGTATTCGCTAATGAGTGTTAACAGGTTGGAATTAACGGCAGCCATTGTATATTAATCTACACATGCACAAGTAAATAACCACATGCTAATTAATGACCATTGAAAATAATAAATTGAGCACACACACATCAATGGTCTTTCATGATTTGGGTTTTTCTCATAACCCAAAAGATGAATTGGATACCTACAACCCTTGCATGCATAACTTACCCTGTCGGGAGTCATTATACATACCATGGTAGTGTGGACTAAGCTGTCCGCCTCATGGGCTTCCAATATTTTGGCACCTGGGTGTCATGTCCAGATCCCGTCGGTGACATACACCCAAGTCATGTACTTACCTATTGCATTAGTTAGAATCATGAAATCATGAAAGATGGCCCACTGTCGCAGTGCCCTCTCACTATCCATACCCTAACGTATCTAGATAGAGATAAATATAGATAAATGCGTGACAGAGGTCCTGGCAATGTCCTGTCGGCTTATGCGGGGTCATGTCACATACTTTGTACATTTATCTTCAATAGGAGGCCATGGACATGTCTACCGATTAAGACTAGTCCATATCATACATGTATTGTGAATAAAGAGGGATTAATTAACTCTCACATACATGGATAGATTTAAACAACATAATTAATCAACATTAATTAAAAGTGATTATGGGATGACGACATTTTTATTAGAAGCAATTAAAGAACCCTCCCAATAAAAATAAAACTAATAACTTTGGGTGCATTTATCATGCCATGGATGCCACGCCTCGATCATCTCCTCCGCCCAATCACGTCTTCAAAGTAGGTGACTTGCATCTCCATAAGCTTTGAGCGCCACATGTGGATCACCATCTACATGCCCTGGGAGTCCTAACTCCTCTAAAATTACAATGGAAACCTAGGAAAAATTCTATACACTCTCCTTTCCATAATAATAAAGAAACCCCGCATGGAGAAACCAACCCACCATTTGGGCTGCCCATGGGGTGGAGTACATTTGTTTATAAAAAAGAAAGGGGGAGAGAGAGAAAGAGAGAGAAGTATCACATCCACCCATAACCCCATGTATCACATACATAAACAATCCATCCATTTATTAGAATGTCATTCCCATAATCCCATCATAATATAATTTCATGCATGGGCATTAAAGCAAGTGAACCAAAAATTAAAACATGGATTCCTTCAATTATTGAACCACCACATCGCATGTGATAACATGTATCCAAGCCCATAAAATTAAAATCGCATTTTAATTGCAAGTGGGTAAAGAGGGAATCTCTTCACCCATCATCATCCTCCAAAAACAAAACAAAATAATAAAATTCTGTTTTGAAAAATCTTTTTTTTTTTTTTTTGGTTAAACTGGAGGGAAAACAAGGGGGTGCATGTAGCCCACTTGCGCAGGCTGCAAGCACTCCCTGCGCAGCCCCTAGGCACAGGGCCCACAGACAGCAGCCTTGGGCTACAGGCCGCAGGCCTTCTGCCCGTAGGCTAAAGCCCACGGACAGCAGGCTGCAGGCCCACAGCCCTCAAGCTTGCTGCCCGCAGGCAGCAGCCTGCAAGGGGATGCGCACAAGGGTAGGTTCATGGGAAAGGGCGTGCGCAGAGGCTTGGCAGCGTGCGCTCCCCCCCACATATAGAACATGATTAAAAAATTTTAAAATAAAAATTAGTAGTCACAACCTAATTGGATACATGCTTCAATAATTGGAATAAACAAAACAAACCAAATCCATCATCACATGGGTAGGTTGTTACACTAACAACCTTGTAACTACCCATGTGCACATGGGAAGGTTGTTACAACAACCATATCCTATCCACCCATGTGCCAACTTGCATCCCACTCATGATAATCATATTAACCATTAATTATCTAATATTCATGGGTGGGAAAGGTGGCTCTGATACCACACTGTTGGCCAAACAATGGTCCAGGGATC
Source organism: Telopea speciosissima (assembly GCF_018873765.1). NCBI lineage: Eukaryota > Viridiplantae > Streptophyta > Magnoliopsida > Proteales > Proteaceae > Telopea > Telopea speciosissima. Next base: position 61,300,996 of record NC_057917.1, on the reverse strand, counting down.
AAACCATGGTTCCCTAGGGAGACCAAGATATTTATCTTTAGGGTTTTGCACGCCTTGGGTTAGCCTATGGTGTCCCATGGGTGCCCCATTTTAATTTTAGGGTTTCCCATGGTCGCCCATGGAAACCCTGGTGCATCCCTATTAGGGTTTCTCCTTCCCTATTGCATTCCATAAAATTAATTATCACAATAGGGACGGAGAAATTCTTCTCTAGTCCATCACATGGCAAGAGGGATCCATCCCATACTAAAATGCGCAGCGAAAATTAATCGATTCGAGTTTCTTTCGCATCCCATAAATATTAATAATCAATGAACAAAAGGAATTAATAAAGAACTGCTAACCTGATGAGCCTCAAGTGTTGCTCCTCCAATAGACAGTGGTTCTTCCTCCAATGAGCGCTCCAAGCAAACAGATCTGAACCTCCAATGGTGCTACAAAGGTTCTACACACCAATCCCAGATGCCCTCAAACACCTCAGCACAGATCTAGGGTTTCACAAACCCTAACTCTCAAACACAGGTGAGAGAAGCAAGAAGAAGAAGAGAGATCACAAGAGGGAGAGAGAGAAACCAAAAACGTAGGAGAGAGAGTGTCTGCTCCAAAAACATGGAGAGCTTCCCTCTTCTGCATTTTATGGTCCCCTATTTATAATAATAGGGTTTAATTAAATCCTAGATAGATTTAATAGAGCCCTAGTGAGAGTCTGACTCTCTCTCTCTCAGTCTGGCAGTTCTGTTTAAACTCAAAGTGCTACACAAGTGAAGAAGCAGAATCTAATAGGGAAAGTATTAATTAGATTCTTTATTTAATTATCAATGGATAATTACAATTAGCACCAAATCCATTAATTAAATAAAGAGCCAATTAAATTAGCAAATTCCAAATAACTCCCTATATGATAACAATTTATCATATACAACCCCCCACTAATCAACACCATCATAATGGAATCTAGGGCATGTACACATGTACTGCCAAACCCCAATCCATAGTACATGTCCATATAAGAGCGTCTGTGCATCCGATCGGGTCTAGCAAAACTCGATAAAACACTTTATTTGAAATAACTATAAATAATGTATCATTTTATATAAAATAAATTTTGCAAAACCATTTCCAAAAAGGTACTGGATCCAGATTCTGATCCGACCATGCACAGACAGTCTCTATCTTGGTGTTCCCTAATCAGGCAGTGGTGACCGTGTTGGATAACTCCTTCACTCACAAAGTGTTCACGCATTCCCAACACCGACTTTGACTCGCTTGAGTCTCGCCATTGATGAACCAAAGAATGCGATCACACTTTGCAGGACAGGGTTCCCTCAGTAGTGATGTCGGTGACACATGTCTATCCCTTCCTACATCTAGCAGTAATACATAAGGGAATCGACAAAGTAGATTCTTTGCCAATGCACACATCAAACATGTGAGCACTCGCATTCGTACCTTGACATCACATGTCTAGGCATACCCAATGCGACGACCATATGATAAGGGTGCCCAGCCCAAACCCTAGTCGTGACTACCATTTTAAGTATAACTTACGGACACATAATGCTCAAAAAGTTTATATCGCATGTGACAATATTAAACTAAAATGTATAAATGTTCAATACAAAGGTGAACCGGATTGAACCAGACCAAACCGGGTTTGATGGACACACACTTGTCCAACACTATCCAGCTTCTGATGCCAAATGACACATGTTAGAAATGTGGAAACCAACTATCGTGTTCTTCAAGGAATGATGGAGGGTGAGGATGTGCTCAGTTGGCACGATACAAGTTCTTCAATGCTTGAAAGGGGTGAAGTTCTTCAAGACTTCAAAAAGGAGAAACTCCAAATTTAATTCAATATTCAACTAACTACAATGAGCATAGCTCTTAAATATTTAAAGGAAAATAAACCATGATCTCAAACCTCTACCCTTAGTGATCCTACAACTGAGATTGAATACAAAGAAAAGAAAATAATTTTTTCCTAAAAGATCATTTATATTAATGAAAGAAATAAAAGAATATACAACTTGGCTTCAAGCCACAAACAAAAAAAGCGAAGCTGAGACTCCCTCCTTCGGCATTGCCATCAATAGGACACTCAAACCGCCAATCAAAATTACTAAGAGAAAATATGAAAATGTGGTTTGGTTAACGCATCTATCTCTAAATCTCTGGTAATAAAAGAAGAGAGGACCAGCATTATAGAAGATTCACCATTTTTCGCCGCTGATTTTGCTAAGAAGTCTGCAATTGGATTAGCTTCTCTATAGCAGTGAGAGATTCTCCACTCAATGGACGCCGAAAAAGACTGAAGAAAGAATCAATAATCTTGATGCACAAACCAAGTAATTGAATTAGAGTAAACTGAGGCCACCACTGTCGTTGAATCGCATTCCACCCATAGATTTTGGATTCCCAACTCTCTAACAAAATTCAGACTATATACCAAAGCTAAGACTACTTCAAAATTTGTGTCTTGGCATGTGATCACGAAAAATTCCCCCAGCTCCAGACCTCCCTAGGTTACCAAAAGAACAACCATCCACATTCAATTTAACTCAATTCCTTGGAGGGCAACACCAGAAAATTCTCCAGCTGCATAGAGGTTGGATCTCCAAGGAACTATTGGAACGCCTAAGAATTGCGTGTGAAAACCTCCGTCGCCTGGTTCGCCCACGGATGAGCCTGCAAAAACCGAGTGAGTACAAGAGAGCCGGTGTAGCTTCGGCCAAGGACTCTCTGACGCTCAAGGCAGGTCTCCAGTGCAACAGCGTAACAGCTGAGTAAAAGTGAGATGATTATTTGAGCTCTATACCTGGGTATTTATAGGGTGAGATGAGGCGGTTGCATGAGTCCTTGTATGGTAAGAGTCCTCTATTGGTAGGGCTCTTCCGTACAGAGTGGAATGAAGAGTTATTTTCGGAGTTGGGCTCTTATTGAGGTAAGAGTCCTTATTGGAGTGTAATTCGATTCAGCCGCGGGATTGCGGTCCGATTCATATCCCATGATTCTCGGGACACGCTGAAGTGGCTCCATGATCCCCGGTGAACCATTTTTTGTTGCTTCTGGAGAGGGCTCGGCCTCAGACGGCCGTGCCCTTGGTGCTCGGCTCTGTGCTCGACCCAGGTGGAGAGCATTATTGCGTCCTGGTGCCAGGCTAGGTTTACCCGTCCGCGAACTACGCGGACGCTCGGCTCGGCGATCGCCCTCGGGGAAGTTTGGCAGCGTACCCTATCTAGACGGACACGGCTCAATGCTCAGTGGCCTTAGTTCTTGGCCACAGTGCTCGACCATATGGAGAATGACTGCGATGGTGACTTGTCGGCTGACCAGTTCAGATCGGCTTCCGGTGGCTCTACTCGGTCCTCGGGTACGGCCTCAGTACCTCCACGTGGCACTTCATGGTTGGATGGGAATTCTGCGACTCATCACTAAGCTTCTAGCACAAACCAAATCAGCTACTGAAGAGTCAAAACCATGGGAATGAGAGGTGCAAGCTTTGATTTCATTCTGCAACATCTTGACAATATGGGGCACTCCCCTACTCTGGCCTTCAAACCATCTGAAGTTTCACTCTATCCAAAGGAAATAAGAGATTAGAATGAACCCAACAATCCAAGCACCTTTTAGAGGGAAACTGCGAGGTTTCCTTTTCCACCAAACAACCATCTCGTGAAGCAACAAATGATTCTGCCAATGAATTCCAAATCAGTTCGATCAAGAAATTATCCCAAACAACCAAAGATAACTTGAACTCTAGAAATATATGATTTATCGACTCAGCAGCCTCATGGCACAACTCACATTTGGAAGTGATTGGAGTCCCTCTACAACAAACCATGCATATCATTTGTGGAAAGACGACCATGAAGAAACTTCCATCCAAAAAGATTGATTGGCGAAGAAGAAGAGAGTTCTTCCATACAAGAGACACCCAGGGAACCTTGGGATTTTTAGATCGAATCTTAGCAAGAGTCCTTAGTTATTTAATAAACAAAAAACTCCAAAAGTACAAATTTTCGAAAAATACTTGTTTTTTCTTCCTGATTTCAATTTTTATGGCTCGAACCAATTCCAACCCAGGTCTGACCAAATCCAATGGAGACTGATTCCATGTCCTCCGGTTCAATAAACCATGAGGTTAACTCCCTTACGCTTGTTATAAGGTAAATCTTGTGACATATGCCATAGGCATTATGAGGCATAGATTGGTAAAGGAAATACCTGTAGGCCAGCATATGTTGGCCCAAGGTTCAAGAACTTGATGCTGAGGCTGGTTTCAACCAGCCAGAAACCCATATACAACAGGTTACGACTATATCTCAATTGAAACCTAATACTTTTCTCAGGCCAATTCGAAATCAAGGTTTTTATTGTGCGGTCTAGTTTTTGACATCTTGAATCCATCCATGCATTACTTTCGCAAAAAGAACACTCAAATATTGTTTATAAATAAGCAAATACCCCCAATTTGAATCAAATAAAAATAATTAAAATTAAAATTCTAAAAGGATAAAAAATCAACACCCCCCTTCAATAAGCTTTCCAACAAGTGTAAAATTGTTTAAATCCAATTTATAATAAAGAAGTTATGTTCCGGTCAAACCTTATTTGTTGTGTACAATTGCTATTTAAAATTGCTCTGAATGGATATAAATTTTTAAATATCAAAATAAATAAATATTTTACCGTTCTTTTGGTTTTTAATAGTGTTTTATTATATTAAGATCTATGAAAATTTTAGATTTGAGAAAATACATAACACTTAAAAGTTGATAATTGCACCTATAGCCGAAAATTCAGTTTTTGTTTTTGAATTGAGGATTGATTTTTTATTCTTTTGGAATTTGATTTTGGGCTCATGTTCTTTGCGCCGGTACAGGTTGCTCCTAGACACATGGGCCTACCACTCAGGGGGGTAGGGTGGTAATTGCGCCCACCCCCATGTGTCTCGGCACAGCCTACGCCCCCGACACAGAGAACATTCTCCCTTTTTTATTGAATTCAAATAGAAGAACATTTGTTTATTTATAAATAATGTCTTAAATAAATAAGATAACAAATATAAAAACATTTACTTAAATAAATAAATTTCTATCCAAGCTTGGAGTCAGGTTTCCTCAAGTTTCGAAACCCTACAATGTGTTTTAAACCCTTAGTGTCGTCTCGATTTCTTGCGAAACTGATATATCTCTGTCGAAAGTCGAAACTGCGACCGAGTTCTTGAACCATATGTTGGCCTCAATCCAGACCCATGGCAACAATGCTTAGAGTGCGTTCCCCCATAAATAACTTTTCTCAGAGTTTGTCTGTAGAGCAACCCAAAAGTAAGTGCATTTACACTTGAAATTATGCAACATTTTCCAATTCGTCGTGGGACTTGTGTGTGGCATTCCAGTCCATTTCTCATACATGCATCATGAGTGAATAGGGGAAAGATTGCAAACTGAACTAACAGACATCTACCAGAGGTCGTAGCTTATACATCCAATTCCATGTTCTCAAATACTGCTGTTACACTACTAAACATGATATATAACATAGAAGGTCACAGCATAATAATATACACAGCTTAAACTGTCTCAATCCACCTGCAATTACAACATATAAAAGAACTGTCCTACACATTAGGGATTACAACAATATTCTGTTGTTTGTGTAACAAGTTAACAATGGGTCATTCCTTTTCCATCTGAAGCCATGAAAGCTGAAAGCTAGCAGTGAATTTGATTTATAGACACCACACAGCCCCATCCTCATACAATATAGACTGAACCATTTCATAACACTTAATATTCGAGGTCTTCTCAACATTTCCCTGACATCCAAAAATGAAAAGGATAAAACCTCATTTTCTTCTCTTCAAAGTACAAAAACGGGAGAACATAGGTCAGGGAAATGTTGAGAACACAGGACAACATATGTCCAAGAACTTGTTGCCTGACTCAAAATTCAATTAGTCAATCCCTGCTGCAACAATTAAAGAGTCAGCTCAGCTTATCAAAAGAGATAAACATATCCATCCAGACAAAATACTCAAATATTAGGGTGTGCATTCAGCTGAAGGAAATAAATTATCTGCTGGTATAGATAGAGTTCTCTCTGCAACAGGAGGATGTGCATTCAGCTGAAGGAAATAAATTCTCTGGTATAGATAGAGTTCTCCCTGCAACAGGAGGATGTGCATTCAACTGATCTGTAACATTCTCTGGTATAGATAGAGCTCTCTCTGCAACAGGAGGATGTGCATTGAGCTGAAGGAAATAAATTATCTGCTGGTAGAAAATTTCAGGGATGTGCATTTGAGCTGAAGGAAATAAATTATCTGCTGGTAGAAAATTTCAGGAGTTAATAGTTATGGGGAAAAAGAAAACTTCTAGAAGCATATAGATATACATTCATTATTTTGTAAACATACACCATAACTTGAAAAGTCTGGTCAGGAAATATGCTGTCCATGGAGCAAACATGCGAGCAGGTTATCTCAATGCCTGGATATACCATAACCCAAAATCCTTACCATCATGTAAAGAACTTCCTAGACAAATATGATAGTCCATTTGTCAGACAGATAAAATCATACAGGTCACTTAAGTTTGGGTCATTGAAGCATTAAACAGATAGAATATGGCTGAAGAAGAACAGAGTTTCAAAGAGAAAAGCAGCATTACAAGTTTGTTCATGTAAATCAAAACCTGATTGTTATACAGTGTTTTCATATGCCATTCATAATTTGTAACATCAGTGACAAAAAAAAAAATCTGGAACATTACCTCCCACATGAATCATAGTAAAAGATTTTCATACTTACGATAAGGCACAGGCAGAAGGCTAAAGAAAAATAAATAAATAAAGTTTAAGAGCCAAATTGTCCCAGAGGTTTTTATGGTATACAATCAGAGGATTGCTGCAAATAAATGAAAAACCAAAATGCACGATTATAACACTTGCCTCCTCAGCTGTAATGCATTTTGAAATGCACTGTACAAGCTTTCTTTTGTTATTGCTCCAACTATAAGATTTGGAAGTTGATACTCAACCCTGCACTTTTTTACAACAAAATTGCCACTTAAACTTACAATTAAAGAACTCCAATAAACAAATTACATGCGAGAAACTTTGAAAAGTTTGGGAAGGTACGACATAATTAAGTCAAACTAAAAGATGAATATGGAATGGAGTTGTTCTCCACCATGGATGGAAACTTGCGTCTTTGAGCAGATATGTTATTTGGGTTGAGATCAAACAACCACAGGTTGTAAGGACATTGGCTGAGCTTGAGCAGTAAAATTACCAGCCATTAAGTTTTAACTTTAATGGCTGTGATGCAAACCCAGGTTGAAATTACCCTTACTGGGTTGCTTGTGGACCCACCCAAACAAAGGAGTACTCAAATTCAAAGTTGATGGCAAAACAGTAAATATTTGAAGTCTCACAAGAGAAATGGCAGAATGATAATTAATGGAAGGTTTTAATGGATAGCAGTACTGTAATTATTTTGAACTTTGTGAAGAAGGAATGGCAGAGTTGTAAATTATTAGAACTCCAAAACATAAGTAAAGGATTCAAAGTGTGAGTAGAAGGGTATTTTTTAAACTGAAACATTTAAAGTGGGGGTAAAGATAACAGCACCAATGAACCTAGGGGTTTTGTGTAAATAACAATAATGTCTTTACTTGCAATTTCAGAGGCTTATATCTTCTTCAACCTTCGGCTTTGGTACCAACTAGGTAGGCCATTTACGAGTTCCAAAGTCCAACAGGCCATAAATGGTTTGACATCTGCGACTGCCCAAACTATTGTCATGAATCAGACGAGGATGAACCTCGGCGATCTCGGCGCAAGAAGAAGAAGAAAGTTCCAGTCCCTCTTTGGCAGCGTTACAAAGCAGGTTGTCCTAACGTCGGCCCTCTCGGTGATGATCCAGGAAAGTACCAGAAATGCATGTCCTCTAGGATGTTGCAATCCCCCTAAAGATCCACCTTTCCAAGAACCTCTTCAGCAGACTTGCAACTCCCCACCACCTCCTGCTCCACCAACACCACCAGTGCCACCGGTAGCAGCTTTATCTGTTGAACAACCTAGTACCAGAATTCAAAACAGAAACCACGACTCATCTAATCCATTGAACTCCCTCAATAGGCCTCCCTTTGATCTGAAATTTCAGGAGGTAACTATCACGCAAGCGTCTGAAGATCGACCTCCAAAACAGTATAAATTGACAACCAGCAACCTGGACAAATCTCTGCAACTTGAACTTGTCGATGTATGAAAACCAGATATGAATCTGAGTTGTAACTTCTAACAGGTGAACCGATTGGGAACAGGGATCCAGGGTATGAATCGCCCTAGGGAAAGGAACCTGTGACTTGAGTCTTAGGACCAATCGTCCTATGTTAAAGATCTGACGAGGCTTTTACTGAATCTGGTGGTACCGCCCAGAAAGAAAGAAAAAAAAAAAACAGTGACTGGTGCTAAAACCGTGAACAGGGAAGAAGCAATTGAAAGGAGAAATAAGAAGAAGAAATCAGAAGAGGGGAGAAGAAAAGCACACAAGGCTCATGACAGCCATCGTCTTAACCCAAATAATTTCTATTCAAACTCTCAAATCTGTCCCAAGTTGTTGAGTTACATGTCCTTTCATAAAATAAAATTCCTGATCCTAATGTGAAACTGAAATCATAACAAAACTCCAACTCTATCTAATCCAAAACTGAAGACAAAATAAAATTGGACTCTTACCCAAGGTTTAAAGTATCGGTATCAGGTATCGTATAAGTCGGGCGATTTTAAGAGACGTATCGTATCGTATCGGAGTTATGCATTGACTGGTTCAAAAACACATGAAAATGATCAAAATACACATTGAAATACATTTTTGGACACAAAAAACAATATAAACAAGCAATATATGTCATGTATCATGCATATACACTAAGAATTGTGAATAATGTATAACCAGATAAATGCGGCACTTCTAAATTGTTATAAAAGATGAGATTTCTTACATGCAGAGTCACTCTATTGCCATGAAGAATGTCTGGGTGGATCAAACTCATTTCTGTAAGGGTCTTCAAGAATAAGAGCAACTAGGATGATGTTGTGTACTAACCGAACATAAGCACAATACTGACCCTTAAGGAAGCCATTTTCGGTTTTGGGTGAAAAATGGTGGATTTGAGTTCAAATTTTAGCAAATGTATACAAAGCATGCATCTAATGGTTAATTGAACCTATTCTCCTTGAATCATAGCAAAAAAACAAGAACTAAAATGCAAAATTTGAAGCAAAAGATCAAGTTTTTTTTTTTAAAAAAACCTAGCTTTTCCCTTCAAGTGTTATGTCTTGTATTTCAAGGATTCAAGTGCGATGTGGATTCGACCTGACCCGACATATTTCATGGCGTAACCTGAAGGGAGAAAAAGTTGAGATTTAGTTCATGACGCAGAGGGTTGGGCCGATAGGCCCCCATAGCAAGCGAACAAATCTCTTTTTAGGGAGGGTTCGGGTAAGCGTGTCAAAACCAAACCGAACCGAACCGATTAAACCGAAACCGACAGACTGTTTAATTAAATGGTCCGGTTATGGTTTTAGAAATGACACCGTTTATTTAATCGGTTTGGTTCGGTTTAGACCGATTAATCCAACGGTTTCAAACTGTACAATTCAATTAAAACTGATTATAACCAAACCGTTTAACTGTTTAAAAACCTAACAACTTTTTTTTTTTTATAAACAAAAAATCAAAACCTAGCAAGTAGCAACTACTAAGTAATCACGTTTCTTCATTAATGATTTCCTTTCTCAAAAAAAAAAAAAAAAACTAATAACTTAGTAAGTAATAAGTAATAACTAGTATTAGTAAACAACCGTCTAACCGAAACCGTGTAAAACCGTATAGAACCATTTAACCGAAACCATTTAAAAACCGTTTACTAAACGGTTCAGGTTTTGATTATGAGACCGTTTAGTTAAACGGTCTGGTTATGGTTTCTACCCTCAAGCAGTCAAAACCGAACTGAACTGAACCGTTTAACTAAAACCGGACCGTTTAACACCCTTAGGTTCGGGGGCTATGTCCCTGAAATTTTTTTTGGGGGTTCTAGTTTGTGTTTGGTGTAAAATATGAAAAAAGGCATGTGTATCGATATGTATCGACCGATACCTATCAATACGTACCGATACATTTAAAAAAATAATAAGAAATTGAAAACAGTGCTACCGTATCGTATCGTATCAACATGTATCGGTCGAGACATATCGATACAGTTGATACATTGTTTTTTTAAAAAACAAAAATAGATACGTATCAGTATGTATCGTATCGACACCGACCGACACCAAGACATATAGGCCTATTCAGAGTTTTCATTTCTTATTCAGAACTTTGAATATGGTATCAGAGCCATGTGAGTAGTTCCCTTGACTCCTGTGCGTTGGAGCTCTGCTCCCTGTTCTTCTGTCTGTTTTTCTGGTTTATTATGGTTTCCTTTTTTGTTGCCTAAGTATGCTCTGCAGTTGCCGTCTCTGACGGATCCTCTGCATCAGAAAAAGGTGTGAATCATGAATAGTGTTCTTCCCAGACTCTGGTTGGTAACGTCCCTTGAGGTAGGTGTGGGTATGCAGGCAAGGCCGCTATAAAATCCCGGCACAATCGGGTTACCTCCGACCAGTGTTGAAGAGGCTTACTATTCATTATTCTCTGCGTTGTTTACACACCATCTCGAACCAGACACCAGACAGAGGTCCAGATGCATCTCTGACGACCAGTAGTCTCCTCTCTCGACTCTAATGGCTTTACAACCTCCATCCCGGCTCCGGTCACCCTTAAGCAATCTCATGCGTCTAAGGTTGATTACTTGTACGAACTCAGCTATACTCCACCGACAAGCAGATTCATCCACGAATTTCCCGATCCTCAATCCCTATGATGTCTTCCCACGACATCTACCTCGGTTACCGTGGACGCTTCGAACTATTATTGCTCCCAAGAAGACTCAGGGTCTTAAGGAGTACGTTCAGGCTCCTCCGTTTTCACAAAACCAGGTCACCGCCAGTGGCAAGGAACAATATTTTCCGGTACATATCAGTCCCGACTTGATCCGCCAGTGGATCCATCTTGGCTACACTCATCTTCACTTGGGTGCGGTTAAGATCGCAACTACCTTCCACGGTCGAAAAGGTCTTCCAATGGCGATGCGTCTTAATTTTCTGGACACCGATTCCGTAAGTTCCCTCACGCCACCATCACGGATGTTCGTGACAACCGAACGACGGCACCGTGTTCTATATCAGTATACCCCAACTACAATATTTCTCTTCAGATCCAAATCTTGCGGATGCCTGGCGCTTCTTGATACCCTTACCGGTGCTCCTAAAAAGAATCACCTATGTGCAGCGAACCCTCCATTATCGATATGCTACAAAGTTGCGAGAATCATGCCATGAATCTCAATCATCGGTTTCTCCGGTAATGATGCGGCTCTTCTTCGTCCAGATCGGCGAAGACAGGATTTCGACAATCACTCATGTCCCTCGACAGATTGATCGAGAAACCCTCATCAAGCTCATCCCAGAATCTGGATCACGCATATGAATCTACCCACAATATACCGCCGCGACTCCACCGCTGACAAAGAATTCGAACCCCGTCTTCACAAATCACTCGAGGACGGACGCACCATGGTCACTTATCCACGACCAACTGATATGGGTATGATTCTCCCAGGTTCATCCTCTGATGCATGGCCTCCCTGGCCTACTCAGGAAGATGATCTTGAACTCGAAGATCCTCCGCCGCCTCCAAAACCTAAAAAGAAGAAGCGCGGCCCAGACTCTCTTTGGCTTCGTTATCAGGCAGGTTGCCCTAACGTTGGCCCCCTTGGCGAAGATAGTGGACGATATCAGTTCATCGTCGAGTATGCGCAACAACAAACCCTGCTTCTGCGGGTTGTTGTTCGTCTCCTGATTATCCGATGACTCCTCTCGTCCATCGCCCACTTCTCATGGCGGATCTTCCCTGCTCCTCCATCTCCGCCGAACCTCGCTCGTGCTTTAGCGGACAGCTGTCCATTCCATGCTATATGGCTTCCGAGTTCAAGGCATCGCAGGAATTTTCCTCCAACGGTTGATTATGAGGATGCTGACCGCCGTTATCACAAATGGAAGATTACACCACCTAATGTTCTTGACAACAATGGCCTGATGTCTCATAATTCCTCTGTTGAGTCCCAACTCAACTGGCAGGCAGAGAACGCTTTGGTCCAAAATCAGTATCTCACCAAGCTTCTCTCATACCAAGAACATCATACGCTTGCTCTCCGTCAGAATGAAGGCGACATCCGTTATCTGAAATCACGGATTGAATCTCTCCACCAAGAGCTTATGACTATTGCTATGACGGTGAAGGATTCAGCTCAAGCCTCCTATCTCATATCTGGCCGAGAAAAGGAAAAGCGTCTTCTAGAAGAACAGCTTCGCCTAGCCCAAACTCAGAATTATCCGGCTAGTCCGACCCTGTTCCCTGACTCGGTCATGACCCCTGTTTATCATGACTATCAGGCTCCACATAGTTTTCCTACAGCTATGTTCAAAGAGCTCCAAGATCAGCAAAGGCACCTGGCTGCACACAGAGCACGATCCGCTAAACCTAAGCGATCTCATGACTCACCATACCCATCAGTGAGTCAGCCAGTTTTCCAGCCTTCCCCTATAAACATTGCTAAGCCTATGGTGCAACCCACTTTCCAACCTTTAGCCGAGCAACCTACAGGACCACCTGGTTTTGTCCCCTGGGTTCCTCCCAGATCTAAACCATCTCCTCCTGACTCTGCTTACAGGGCTGTTCCAGCACCTACACAACCAAAGTCTCTTAGCAATTATCTGACTCAGTTAACCTTAGCTCCACAGACAGTCCCCGTACTATCTATCTCTAAGGTTTCCTCTGTCACCACTTTTTCGGATCTAGACTCTCAGTGTTCCTCAGATCCTTTGCCAGTCTTTCAGACTAAGGCTCCAGATGATCCTCAGGCAACTGAACCTATCATCTATAGCAGTGACAGTGAAGTGGACACTGCTCCACATGCACCTCAGCAACAGCAGCAGTCTCAGGCCCAGCATCCCATGATGCCTCCTCCGGTTCAGGCTCCAAATCCTTTTGGTAATCAAGACCCCAAACAACTGTTTACTTTTGACGGTCTTTCTTTCCATAAATGGCCTGATCGCATCTCCGAGTTTCATGCCTGGCTCACTGCCGAAATGTTAGTTGCTGGTGCTACTGACAATACTGTCCTCACCAAGTTTTTGGCCCGCTCTACGGTACTCTCGAGAGAATGGTTTATGGCCCTGTGGTTATCGCTACCTTCATGGACTCGGATCCCCATTGATGTTTTCATCGCCCGCTATACAACGAGATGATTGGCCCTATTGAAAACAATAGCATCAAAGCACGAGAAGAGTACTTCCATGAAGCGCCGCTCCTTCCAAAAGGCATCTTGCTAAACATTACACCCGCATCTTGGACCGCTTCTACATCCTAGGTGGATTGGATGATCTAACATGAAGCAGGTTTTCCTGAACTCTTTCCCGAACCTCTGGGAAAAGAAGCTACAAAGGCTTTCGCAGTTTGGCCTTCGGATTGATCGTGCCCCTATTGGACGCTCTACCAAGAGATCCTCGCTGCCTGCAAAAGCTCGCGACCAACACTCTTTCTTCAAGCAATGGGAAAAGACTACCCATAAGCTCACTGATGCGTGTGACACTTCATATCTCAAGATCAAATGTAAGGATAAGGATTGCTCTTGTCCTTCCAGGAAGAAATCTCATTTCACCAAGATCCATCCCAAGAAAGTCCGTTATAAGCATAACCGACCTCATCGGTTCAAACAGACATCACAAGCAGTAAGTCTTACAAGTTCTTTAAACGCAAGAAGTTCGTAAACAAGACTTCCACGAAGTGCTATGCTCGCGCAAGATTGGCCATTTTGCAAAGAATTGTCCTCGACAAAGCTAAGCAAGCAAGCTCATGCACATGCTGCCCCTTTTCCATTACCGATGACTCAAGCGTACGTTGAATCTCTCTACTCGTAGATGATGATTTCACGCCGTATCTACTGTTCGTTCTTGAAAATTGGAACGACGATCCAGACTCTTCTTCACCCGAACCCGAGTCCGATGGATTAGATCCCATCTACCCGATCACTTCTTTTGACCCGCCTAAGTCACCAGCTTTGGCTATTACCAAAACCCCCTTACCACAGGCTCCTTTGTCCATCCTACCTACCAAATGGGATCGTCCAATCCGGATCATTGGATATTTTGACACCGGTGCGCGCTACCATCCTAGCCCCCATGCCCTTCCCCGGATCATTGGAAACCTCATAACCAGTTCTTTATCGCAGTGATGGTCAAACTTTCTCTATCGACCTTATCTCCAAGCATCCCATTAGGTCAAGTTATTCCCTCTCTTGCCATCACCCACAAGTGCATGTTAGGTTCCTCTCCCCTGGCCGAGATGCCCTCATAGGATTCGATGTTTTATGCCGCTTACCCCATCTTCGATGGAGTATCCATGGTCTCGCTTCAAGAAGCATTTTACCCCCTCGACCACCGTCCCCAAATTGTTTCTCATGGCTCTATTGTAGATATCGTGAGAACAATTTGTTCTTCGTTGCAGTGCAGACAATCATGCAGATTTTCTCCCAAAGTGTTCCAGTCCCCTCTGGCAAAATGACAAGTTCTTCGTCCGTCTCCTTTTAAGAAGAACGAAGATATCAATCCTACCAAGGCCGGCTATTCGTACATGAACCCCGAACATCTCATCGCGCCGTGCAGAAATTACCCTCTTGGAAGCCCAAGGTCTCATCGAGAAGACATCTTCCTCGGGCCGCGGCGTTCTATGTCAACAAGAGAGCGTAACAAAACGTGGCAAGCTTCGCCTCGTGATCAATTATCAGCCATTAAATGCTTTTCTCCTGGATGATAAGTTTCCATTGCCAACCAGGCCAGCTCTCCTCCTCCAATTATCTCAAGCAAAAATCTTCAGCAAGTTCGATCTCAAAGCAGGATTTTGGCAATTAGGTATTCACCCTGACGATCGGCCCAAGACAGGTTTTTGCATCCCTGGTGGCCATTACCAATGGAAAGTCCTTCCTTTTGGACTGAAAGTGGCTCCATCATTGTTCCAGCAAGCTATGTTGCAGATCTATGCTCCTATCCAAGAAAAGGCTCTCATCTATATTGACGACATCCTCCTGTTCTCTGCCACAGAGGACGAGCATGCCCTTCTTCTTCAAACATTCTTGGACATCACTGCCGCCCACGGCATAATGCTTTCTCCAACAAAGATGACCGTAGCATCGGCCAAGACAAGACTTCCTCGTGTCACTATCACCAATGGTCATTTCTAACTTTCATATTGGACATTCTCTCGCCAATTCTCGACGGTCCTCTTACCCGTCAGGAGTTACAACAGCTTCCTGGCATCATCAATTACATGGCGTAATTCCTTCCTCATCGATTCGTATGACTAGTCATCTTCACCGCTTCAAGAAAGATGCACCTCCATGGTCTACTATTCATACCAAGGCAATCCGAGATCTAAAGGCTCGCTCAAGATCTTCCTACACCGCAGATCCTTCTACAGGTCTTGTATCCTCCAGGCACGATGCTAGTGATACACAATGGGCGCGGTTCTCTCAAGAACTTCCAGACAAGACAAGACGTATCTGTGGATATCGCAGTGGCGAATTCAAGCCCTCTGAACAACACTATCACTCCACATTCAAGGAAATTCTTGCAGTTCGGCGCGGCATTGAGAAGTTCCAATTCTTCCTCCGCGGACATTCTTTCCTCATCGAAATGGACATGACAGCTTACCCAAAGATGTTGCAGTTTAAGCAGAAGCAGCTCCCTGAATCTCAGCTCCTTCGTTGGGCCCAGTGGTTCTCCCAATGGTCATTCAAGGTTCACCATATCAAAGGCAAAGACAACGTGCTTGCAGACTTCCTCTCTAGCACCAAGAAGAAATTACCATTATCTTCTTCCATCCCTGTCCTTTGCATGCCCTCACTCCAGGTGCTTCCTCTTCAGGACCTCCACCACCTGACCCTTTACTTCGACTTCTACCAAGGCTTCCAGCTTCTCTGTTTAGTCATCTCTCTCTTCGTACCCTGAAAGCATATAGCATCTCCACATATCAGTCTATCCTCCTATCCATTGTCCACACCAGTGGTCTTCAGTTTGACTGGGTTGCTTGTCACCCAGACTATCCCTTCCTTACCCCGTTTGCCATTAATCCAGCCCTATTTGACAAAGAATGCGTGGTCTTCTTCTGGCACCTTCTTGCAGTCCATAAGGTTGCACTCACCTTTAACCGCCATACCCTCTGGCATTACCTCAGCACCGTCTCCACCATCTTCTCCAATCCAATAGGTTCAGCCTATTTCCGACTTCAGAGACCCCAGTGCTTAGCCCGTTTCCTCCGTCTCTTTGCTCCTATTCCAACTTGGCTCAATATGCTCTCAACCCTTGATGAGCTTCCTTTTGTCACTTACATCTTTCATCGACCACCAGATTTCATCCATCATCATCTAGTCACTCCCCCCATACTGGATCATAACCTTATTGCTTATGACCCCACCTTTACCTTTCATGAATCCAGCTCTCAGGATCTCTTCATCCATCGAGACCAGTCAGATGAGCATAAGGCTCGTTGGTTCTCTTTCATGACAACCATGTGCACCCATAATCACGTTGATCCAGCCACCTTGCCCTCTTGTCTTCTTCAAAGCACCAACACGGCGTGGGAGGTCAACAACGTATTACACCATCCGTTCATCCATCGCATCATGGGCGAACACATGGAGTTCGAAGTCGATCATGCTCTGGACTTCTTCATTCCCTACACCAGCGATACGGATTTCGATACAGATTAGCAGTATTTTATTCTGTATGTTATAGTTGTATTGTACTTGTCTACGTCCTGTATTGTACTTGTCTACGTCCTGTATTTGTACTTGTATTTGTCTGTGTATTGTACTTGTGTATGTCTTGTATTTGTACCGACCGCGGTCCGACAGCAGTCAGCATCACTCTCGGTTAGGTGAAGACTTTATGTTCCAACCTCAGTTAGATGAAGACTTTGCAGCTTACCTTAGTTAGGTAAGATGAAGACTTTGTATCTTACTCTGGTTAGGTAAGATGAAGACTTTTGTAACATATGTAACCATGGTTGCTCAACCTAGATTAGTTTGTATCTCTTTATAAGCAGCTCGTCTGCTCCTTTGTAAATAAAGTTCTGAATAAGAAATGAAAACTCTGAATATGGTATCAAAGCCATGTGAGTAGTTCCCTTGACTCCTGTGCGTTGGAGCTCTGCTCCCTGTTCTTCTGTCTGTTTTTCTGGTTTATTATGGTTTCCTTTTTTGTTGCCTAAGTATGCTCTGCAGTTGCCGTCTCTGACGGATCCTCTGCATCAGAAAAAGGTGTGAATCATGAATAGTGTTCTTCCCAGACTCTGGTTGGTAACGCCCTCGAGGTAGGTGTGGGTATGCGTGCAAGGCCGCTATAAAATCCCGCACAATCGGGTTACCTCCGACCAGGTGTTGAAGAGGCTTACTATTCATTATTCTTCGCGTTGTTTACACACCATCTCGAACCGTGACACTGCATGACAGAGGTCCAGATGCATCTCTCGACTTACCCGCAGTCTCCTCTCGACTACTAATGGCTTTACAACCTCCGGCCGGCCCGGTCACCCTTAAGCAATCTCACGCGTGCAAGGTTGATTACTCAGACGAACTCGCCTATACTCCAAATGAACAAAGGCATTCATCCGACGAATTTCCCGATCTCAATCCCTATGATGTCTTCCTACCGCACATCTACCTCTGCTACCAGGACGCTTCGAACTATTATTGCTCCCAAGACTCGTGGTCTTAAGGAGTACGTTCGTGCTCCTCCGCTTTCACAAAACCAGTCGCCGCGCCACTGCAAGGAACAATATTTTCCGGTACATATCGGTCCCGATTGATCCGCCAGCCGATCCATCTGCTACACTCATCTTCACTGGGTGCGGTTAAGATCGCAACTACCTTCCACGGTCGAAAAGGTCTTCCAATGGCGAGCGTGCTCTTAATTTTCTCGACACCGATTCCGTGTTCCTCATGCCACCATCACGGATGTTCGACAACTCAACGACGGCACCGTGTTCTATATCAGTATACCCCAACTACAATATTTCTCTTCAGATCCAAATCTTGCGGATGCCTGGCGCTTCGATCATACTTACCGGTGCTCCTCAAAAAGAATCAGCTATTGCAGCAACCCTCCATTATCAGATATGCTACAGGTTGCAGAATCATGCCATGAATCTCAATACTGGTTTCTCCAGTAATGATGCGGCTCTCTTCGTCCAGATCGGCGAAGACAGGATTTCGACAATCACTCATGTCCCTCGACAGATTGATCGAGAAACCCTCATCAAGCTCATCCCAGAATCTTGGATCACGGCATATGAATCTACCCACAATATACCTGCTGCAACTCCACCGTTGACAGCAACGAACCCCGTCTACAAATCACTCGAGGACGGACGCACCATGGTCACTTATCCACGACCAACTGATATGGGTATGATTCTCCCAGGTTCATCCTCTGATGCATGGCCTCCCTGGCCTACTCAGGAAGATGATCTTGAACTCGAAGATCCTCCGCCGCCTCCAAAACCTAAAAAGAAGAAGCGCGGCCCAGACTCTCTTTGGCTTCGTTATCAGGCAGGTTGCCCTAACGTTGGCCCCCTTGGCGAAGATAGTGGACGATATCAGTTCATCGTCGAGTATGGCAACAACAAACCCTGTTCTGCGGGTTGTTGTTCGTCTCCTGATTATCCGATGACTCCTCCACCGTCCACTCCTTATCAGAAGCGATCTTCCACTGCTCCTCCATCTCCACCTGAACCTCCGCTCATGCTTTGGCAAGCAGCCTATTCCATGCTATATGGCTTCGGTTCAAGGCATCGCAGAATTTTCCTCCAACGGTTGATTATGAGGATGCTCGACCGCCGTTATCACAAATGGAAGATTACACCACCTAATGTTCTTGATAACAATGGCCTCGATGTCTCATAATTCCTCTGTTGAGTCCTAACTCAATCGGCAGCAGAGAACGCTTTGGTCCAAAATCGCGATCTCACCAAGCTTCTCATACCAAGAACATCATACGCTTTCTCCGTCGAATGAAGGCGACATCCGTTATCTGAAAATCACTTGAATCTCTCCACCAAGAGCTTATGACTATTGCTATGACGGCTGAAGGATTCACCAAGCCTCCTATCTCATATCTGGCCGAGAAAAGGAAAAGCGTCTTTCTAAGAACACTTCGCCTAGCCCAAACTCGTAATTATCCGCTAGTCCGACCTCGTTTCTCGACTCTGGCCATGACCCCCGTTATCACTTACTATCGCTCACATAGTTTTCCTACACTATGTTCAAAGAGCTCCAAGATCGCAGAAGGCACTGCCGGCACACGAGCACGATCCGCTAAACCTAAGCGATCTCACGACTCACCATACCCATCATGAGTCACCAGTTTTCCACCTTCCCCTATAAACATTGCTAGCCTTATGGGTGCAAACCCACTTTCCAACCTTTAGCCGAAAGCAACCTACAGGACCACCTGGTTTTGTCCCCTGGGATCCTCCTGCATCTAAACCATCTCCTCCCGACTCAAGCATGTGGTCTGCTCCAAGACCTACACAACCAAAGTCTCTTAGCAATTATCTCGACTCAGCTTAACCTTAGCTCCACGATAGCCTCCCCGTACTATCTATCTCTAAGGTTTCTCTGTCACCACTTTTTCGGATCTAGACTCTCGGTCTTCTTCAGATCCTTTGCCGCCTTTTCGAGACTAAGGCTCCGTGATGAACCTCGACAATCCGAACCTATCATCTATAGCGTGATAGTGAAGTGACATCACTCATGCACTCAAGAATAAAGCAGCTAGCTCTCGTGCCCAGCATCCCACGATGCCTCCTCCTGGTTCAGCTCCAAATCCTTTTGGTAATCAAGACCCCAAACAATCTGCTTACTTTTGACGGTCTTTCTTTCCATAAATGGCCTGATCGCATCTCCGAGTTTCACGCCTGGCTCATCGCGAAATGTTAGTTGCTGTACTTTCACAATACTGCCCCTCCTACCAAGTTTTTGCCCGCTCTCGTGGTACTCTCAGAGAATGGTTTATGGCCCTCGGTGGTTATCGTCGCCTTCAGTGGACTCGGATCCCCATTGATGTTTTCATCGCCCGCTTATACAACGAGATGATTGGCCCTATTGAAAACAATAGCATCAAAGCACGAGAAGAGTACTTCCAGATGAAGTGCTGCTCCTTCCAAAAGGCAGATCTTGCTAAACATTACACCCGCATCGGACCGCTTCTACATCCTAGGTGGATTGGATGATCCTAACATAAGCAGGTTTTCTCCAACTCTTTCCCCGAACCTCGGGAAAAGAAGCTACAAAGGCTTTGCAGCTAGCCAGCTTCGGATTGATCGTGCCCCTATTGGACGCCTCTACCAAGAGATCCTCGCTTCCTAAAAAGCTCGCGACCAACAGCTCTTCTTCAAGCAATGGGAAAAGACTACCCATAAGCTCGCGCATGCGTGTGACACTTCATATCTCAAGATCAAATGTAAGGATAAGGATTGCTCTTGTCCTTCCAGGAAGAAATCTCATTTCACCAAGATCCATCCCAGCAAAGTCCGTTATAAGCATAACCGACCTCATCGGTTCAAACAGACATCACAGCAGCAGAAGTCTTACAAGTTCTTTAAACGCAAGAAGTTCGTAAACAAGACTTCCACGATGGCGCTATGCCGCGGCAAGATTGGCCATTTTGCAAAGAATTGTCCCGACAAAGCTAAGCAAGCCAAGCTCACGCATGTCTTGCCCCTTTTCCATTACCGATGACCAAGCGGACGTTGAATCTCTACTACTGCAGAGATGATGATTTCACACCGCATCTATGTTCGTTCTTGAAAATTGGAACGACGATCCGCACTCTTCTTCACCCGAACCCGAGTCCGATGGATTAGATCCCATCTACCCGATCACTTCTTTTGACCCGCTTAAGTCACCAACTTTGCTATTACCAAAACCCCTTACCACGTGCTCCTTTGTCCATCCTACCTACCAAATGGGATCGTCCAATCCGGATCATTGGATATTTTGACACTGGGTGCGCCGCTACCATCCTAGCCCCCCATGTCCTTCCCGATCATTGGAAACCTCATAACCAGCTTCTTTTCGCAGTGATGGTCAAACTTTCTCTATCGACCTTATCTCCAAGCATCCCATTAGGATCAAGTTATTCCCCTCTCTTGCCATCACCCACACAAGTGTTAGGTTCCTCTCTCCCCGGCCGAGATGCCCTCATAGGATTCGATGTTTTATGCCGCTTACCCCATCTTCGATGGAGTATCCATGGTCTCGATTCATAAGAAGCATTTTACCCCCTGGACCACTGCCCCCAAATTGTTTCTCATGGCTCCTATTGTAGATATCGAGAACAATTTGTTCTTCGTGCGATGCAGCATAATCATGCAGATTTTCTCCCAAAGTGTTCGCCCCCTCTCCGCAAAATGACAAGTTCTTCGTCCGTCTCCCTTTTAAGAAGAACGAAGATATCAATCCTACTAAGGCCACCATTCGTGCATGAACCCCGAACATCTCATCGCTTCCCGTGCAGAAATTACCCTCTTGAAGCCCAAGGTCTCATCGAGAAGACATCTTCCCCTCGGGCCTGAAGCGTTCTATGTCAACAAGAGAGCAAAACAAAACGCGGTAAGCTTCGCCTCGTGATCAATTATCGCCATTAAATGCTTTTCTCCTGGATGATAAGTTTCATTGCCAACCAGGCCAGCTCTCCTCCTCCAATTATCTCAAGCAAAATCTTCAAGCAAGTTCGATCTCAAAGCAGTGATTTTGGCAATTAGGTATTCACCCCGACGATCGCCCAAGACAGTTTTTTGCATCCCGGTGGCCATTACCAATGGAAAGTCCTTCCTTTTGACCAAAGTGGCTCCATCATTGTTCCAAAGAAGTATGTTGCGGTATCTATGCTCCTATCCAAGAAAAGGCTCTCATCTATATTGACGACATCCTCTCGTTCTCTCGCCACGAGGACGAGCATGCCCTTCTTCTTCAAACATTCTTGACATCATCGCGCCACGCATAATGCTTTCTCAACAAAGATGACCGTAGCGCCAAGACAGACTTCCTCGCGCACTATCACCAATGGTCATTTCCACTCTGACCTCATATTGACATTCTCTGCTCAATTCTCGACGGTCCTCTTACCCGTCAGAGTTACAACAGCCTCGGCATCATCAATTACATGGCAGAATTCCTTCCTCATCGATTCGTATGACTAGTCATCTTCACCGCTATCAAGAAAGATGCACCTCCATGGTCTACTATTCATACCAAGGCAATCCGAGATCTAAAGGCTCGCTCAAGATCTTCCTACACCGCAGATCCTTCTACAGGTCTCGTATCCTCCGTGACAGATGCTAGTGATACACAATGGGGCGCGGTTCTCTCAAGAACTTCCAGCATAGACAAGACGATCTGTGGATATCGCAGCCGCGAATTCAAGCCCTCGAACAACACTATCACTCCACATTCAAGGAAATTCTCGCAGTCGCGCGCATTGAGAAGTTCCAATTCTTCCTCCTGGACATTCTTTCCTCATCGAAATGGACATGACAATTTTCCCAAAGATGTTGCGCTTAGCTTAAGTATAGCCTCCGAATCTCACTCCTTCGTTGGGCCTAATGTTCTCCCAATGGTCATTCAAGGTTCACCATATCAAAGGCAAAGACAACGTGTTTGCAGATTTCCTCTCGCAACAAGAAGAAATTACCATTATCTTCTTCCATCCCCTCGTCCTTTCAGTACCCCTCACTCCCTGTGTGCTTCCTCTTCAGACCTCCACCACTCCGACCCTTTACTTCGATTTCTACCAAGGCTTCCACTTCTCGCTTTAGTCATCTCTCTTCGCATTCCGAAAGCATATAGCATCTCCACATATCGCTATCCTCCTATCCATTGTCCACACCAAAGTGGTCTTCGCCTTTGATCAAAGTTGTCACCCAGACTATCCCTTCCTTACCCCGCTTGCCATTAATCCAGCCCCATTTGACAAAGAATGCGTGGTCTTCTTCTCGCACCTTCTCAGCCCATAAGGTTGCACTCACCTTTAACCGCCATACCTCCTGCATTACCTCAAGACTGCCTCCACCATCTTCTCCAATCCAATAGGTTCAGCCTATTTCCGACTTCAGAGACCCCTGCTTAGCCCGCTTTCTCCGTCTCTTTGCTCCTATTCCAACTGCTCAATATGCTCTCAACCTCATGAGCTTCCTTTGTCACTTACATCTTTCATCGACCACCGATTTCATCCATCATCATCTAGTCACTCCCCATACATCGGATCATAACCTTATTGCTTATGACCCTTACCTTTACCTTTTCATGAATCCAGCTCTCAGGATCTCTTCATCCATCGAGACCATGATGAGCATAAGGCTCGCTTGTTCTCTTTCATGCGACAACCATGTCGCACCCATAATCACGCTGATCCACCACCTCGCCTTCTCGTCTTCTTCAAAGCACCAACACGGCGTGGAGGTCAACAACGCCTTACACCATCCGCTCATCCATCGCATCATTAGCTTAACACATGGAGTTCAAGTCGATCATGCTCGACTTCTTCATTCCCTACACCAACGATACGGATTTCGATACTGCATTAGCAGATTTTATTCTCAGATGTTATAAGTTGTATTGTACTTGTCTACGTCTGTATTGTACTTGTCTACGCCCCGTATTTGTACTTGTATTTGTCTCGTGTATTGTACTTGTGTACGCCCCGATTTGTACCGACCAGCTGTCCGACAAAGAAAAGATCACTCTCGGTTAGTGAAGACTTTATGTTCCAACCTCGCTAGATGAAGACTTCATGCCTTACCTTAGTTAGGTAAGATGAAGACTTTGATCTTACTCCGTTAGGTAAGATGAAGACTTTGTAACATATGTAACCATGGTTGCTCAACCTGGATTAGTTTCAGATCTCTTTATAAGCAGCTCGTCTGCTCCTTTGTAAATCAAGTTCTGAATAAGAAATGAAAACTCTGAATATGGTATCAATACTTTAAACCCTACTCTTACCTTCCTACCACTCTAATAACATGAATAAAATAAGAAAAATTAAAAAGAATCCCTATTTGGTCCATCTTCTAACTGCATCAGGCTGCTTTTTCCTTTCTTGAAATTCTTTCAGCAAAGAACTTAAAAAATATATAAAAAAAAGCTCTAAAACATTTATTTTATTATCGTCAGGCATTCATACTTCACAATTATCAAAACTTACATTAATTCTAAGCACTTAGGCGACAAGGCAACCCAAGGCGGTGGAGGGTTGTCTAAGCGCTTAGGCGACGAGACGCCCCCAAGTTTTAGTATTATTTCCCCCCTTTTCTAACATTATGTACTACGTTGGTATATTACAATATATACCTTGTATCATAACAAATCAACAATAAGCCACCTCAAGTCATCAAAAATCAACATCAAGCCACATCAAGTCATCAAAAATCAACATTATGTCACATGGTCATCAAAAATCAATATTAAGTCACATCAACAACAACCATAACCTTATCCCAACCTAATGGGGTCAGCTACATGGATCCAAAGAGGCTATGACAGTAAAAGAAATAAGATTAGTAAAAGAAAGAAGAATAGAAAAAAGTCAAAACAGCATCCCAGGAACATTCCCCTACAAGGGGTCGGCTACACGGGTCCTAGTCCTCCAAACAACTCTATCTGCGGTCATACTAGGATCGAGCCCTACCACATGCATATCCTTTCTTACCACTTCTCCAATAGTCATCTTAGGCCTACCCCTACCTCTTTTAGCTCCGACAAACTGAATCTGGTCACTCTTCCTTACCGGTGCATCCATAGGTCTCCGTTGGACATGACCATACCACCTCAAGCAGCTCTCACGAAGCTTGTCCTGGGTTGGTGCAACTTTCAAATTGGTTCTAATACAATCATTCCTTACTCTTTCTCTCCTGGTCTTGCCGCACATCCTCCTCAACATCCTCATCTCCACTACACTCATCTTATCTATATTACTCTTCTTAACTGCCCAACATTCCGCTCCATAAGTCATGGCTGGTCTTATAACTGTCCTATAAAATTTACCTTTAAGCTTAATAGGCATGCGTTTGTCACATAACACTCTTGATGCATCTCTCCACTTCATCCATCCTACTTTAATTCTGTGGGAAACATCATCCTCTATATCACCCTCTTTGTTAATGGTTGACCCTAAGTATCTAAAGCATTCACTTTGTGGTAGCTCTTACTCCTCACGTTTCACCACTTCATCACCTCTCCTAGTTTGACTGAAGTTACACATCAAATACTCTGTCTTTGTTCTGCTTAACTTAAAGCCTCGTGATTCCAAACTTGATCTCCATAACTCCAGCTTTGCATTAATTCCTTCCACTGTCTCATCTATTAAAACAATATCATTAGCAAAAAGCATACACCAAAGGACCTCATCTTGAATGTGCCTGGTTAAATCATCCATTATGAGTGTAAACAAATAGGGGCTTAGAGCTGATCCTTGATGTAGCCCAATTGTAATAGGGAATTCACTACTTTGGCCCTCTGCAGTTTTGACACTTGTCACCACGCCCTCATACATGTCCTTGATTATATCCACATAGTTACTTGAGCTCCTTCTCTTCTCTAGGACATGCTAAATGAGCTCTCTAGAGACTCTATCATAGGCCTTTTCTAGGTCAATAAAGATCATATGGAGGTTCCTTTTGTAAGCTCTAAATATTTCCATAAGTCTCCTTAAAAGGTAAATAGCTTCTGTCGTGGATCTCCCTGGCATAAAACCAAATTGGTTCTCCGATATAACAGTTTCTCTTCTTAAGTGAACTTCAATGATTTTTTCCCAAAGTTTCATGATATGACTCATTAGTTTTATGCCCCTATATCACCTTTATTCTTATAAATTGAGAGCAGTGCTTCTCCTCCACTCATCTGGCATTTTCTTTATACTCAAAATCTAGTTAAACAGCTCGGTGAGCCAAGATATCCCCCGTGCTCCTAAGCTCTTCCACACTTCAATTCGGATCTCATCTGGTCCCCGTGATTTTCCAACCTTCATTTTTTGTAGGGCCTCTTTAACTTCGGCCTCACCAACTAGTTGTAGACGTCCATGACGTGTGTTGGCTTCAAGACTATTCCTCTCCGCTTTCGAATTCATTCTATCGGTCAAGGTAGCTCCATTAAGTAGGTTGTAAAAATATTCACCCTATCTCTACATAATGTCCTCATCTCGTATTAGTACTCGACCTTCCTCACTTTTAATGCATCTAATATGATCCAAATCTCTGCTCTTCCTTTCTCTTGTTTTGGCTATCTGATAAATTGTATTTTCCACTTCTTTTATATTAAGTTTTTTATAGAGGTCATCATATTTCTTCGCTCTTGCTTTCCCCACAATCTTCCGAGCTTCTTTTTTGGCCGCATAATATCTCACCTTATCCTCTACCTCGTTAGTCCTTTGCCAAGTCTTAAAATGAGCTTTCTTAGTCTTAATGGCTGCTTGAACTTCATCATCCCACCACCAAGTCTCTTTAGGGGTCAGACACATACCTTTTGAAATCCCTAGGACTTCTTTAGCAACCTTCTTAATACAAGTCGTATCTCAATCCACATCTTGCTGGTATCTCCCTCAAAATCCCACTTTTCTTGTAGAGCTACTTTACCGAAAAATGACTCTAACAGACCTCCTTGCAGTCGCCCCCATCTTATCTTAGGGCAAACCTATTTCGCCTTCTTATGTTGCCTCGTACTGAGGTACATATCTAAGACCATCAGTCTATGTTGAGCGGTTAAGCTCTCTCTTGGTATAATCTTACAGTCCTTCCATAAAAGTCTGTCAGACCTTCTTGTTAGGAAAAAATCTATTTGGCTTGCATGGTGCCTACTCTTGTAGGTAATTAAATGTTCATCTCTCTTTTTAAAAAAGGTATTTGCAATGCACAGGTCAAACACTATCGCAAAGTCTAACATTGAGATCCCCTCTTCATTCCTCTCTCCAACTCCGTATCCTCCGGGAAGCTCTTCAAAGCCTCTACGATCCCTGCCCACATGTCCATTAAGATCCCCTTTGATAATAATTTTCTCTCCCGAACCAAAGCTTGTACTAATCCATCCATGTGCTCCCAGAATTGCATTTTAACACTCTCATCCAAACCTGTTTGGGGTGCGTACACGCTAACAATGTTGATAACCTCGTTGTCTAGCACCAGCTTGATAGATATGATCCGATCTCCAAATCTTTTAACATCCACTACTTCGTTCTTAAGGTCTTTGCCCACCACTATGCCCACTCCACCTCTCCCACTTTCCTCTTCCAAGTACCATAGTTTGAAGTCATCTAATGCCTTGGCTTTGTGACCCTTCCATCTAGTTTCTTGAATGCATGCAACATTAATCCTTCTAATCCTACGCTGATGAACACGATTAGTACTGAAAGACATGATATAAAACAAAATAAGGGATAATCAAAAGATAGTAGGATCCATGCAAAAGGGATTGGCTGTATAGAATATAGTGCCAGCTGCCTACCTGACGTACTAGTATAGGATAATTACAATATAATATAAAGGGGTAATTAAAAAAGAAATATGGTTAATAGGGTAAAGTGATAAATCAGAGCAAAGTGAGATAAGCACAGCAGAAGCCCAAGAATCAATTAAAAAAAGCCAATATGAGGAGTAAATAGTAAACAGAAAACAGGGTGTTAGAATAATATAAAGCACACAGGGGGATTTAGAGGCAACAATGGAAAGAATAGTACATTTGGTTGCAAAACAACCAACATAGAACTAGAAGACAGCAGAACTGAAGAAGCTTGTTATTGCCAGTTTGAAACAATCAAACATACATTTGGTTTATACAGTTCTTAGAAAATATGATCTTATCTATCAGTAATTAAATTGCTCTCAATTTAGAGAACTGTTCTTGTTCTCTAAGAAGTTTGACTAGTCAAATGATTTTATTTTTACACGAGACTTTTAGTATTACAAATCCAAAATTGCTTAAATCTGATTTATATTGAAGAAGTTATGTTCCGGTCAAACCTTCTTTGGTATGCGCAAATGCCGTCAAAATCGCTCTGAATGAAAATGTTTTTTTTACATATCAAAACAAATGAATATACTGCACTTTTGGTTTTTAACAATGTTTTACCATATTAACATTTATAGAACTTTCAGATTTGAGAAAAACCCCAGCATTAGAAAGTTGAAAATTTCACCTACCGTCGAAAATCTAATTTTTGTTTTTGAAGGGGGGTTGATTTTTTATCTTTTTGGAATTTTATTTTTTAACTATTTTTACTGGATTAAAATAGGGGGTATTTGCTTATTTATGAATAATATCTCAAGTAAATGACTTAAATGATATTTGGCATAAATAAGTGCCAGTACCGGATTTGATACCAATAAAACCAGTGCAAGGCGCCTTGCAAAAAGGCGACTGTCGCCTAGACCCCTTCAAAACCACCTGGACGCCTAGGCGACGCCTTGACAACTAGTGCTTTCACTTCTCATCATTCCTTTTTCACCCCTCTCCAAACACAAACCACTTTCTCCTTTTCCCTAGAATGTCATGCTTAACAATTATGGTGGAGAAATTAAGTGGAACCCTTGGGGATTTTACCCCCTCTCCCAGTTGAATCGACAGCCTCAAACCTCACACCAGACCAAACCAAAGCCCCCCCCCCCCCCAAACAAAAGAAACTCCAGGTGGTTATAAGCAACAATATTTCTATATGGGTCAGGATTTGATATTTGATGCATAGATTTGACCACTGCCAAAGAACCAGAATGGGTGACCCTAAACACACTCAGTGAACTCTTCTTTTTGGTGCTGCAGCTATAGTTCTTAACAGTCAAAAGAGAAACAAGAAGTTTAGATCCTCTACAATAATGAATTATTTGTTTTGTACCCTATCCAACATCCACTTCTAATATGATAACTTTCCAGGTAGAAAGGTAAGCTGGTAGTAGGTATTTCATCACATAACATATTGCCTCCCAGACAGATTTTGAGTGATCCAATCAGATGGAACCTATCAGAAGTAAAGGAAGCTCAAAAGTAGGAGAAAGATGAGAGTGTACTTTAACATGCATCTTCAAGGAATATAAATTTAAATCCATTATGAGTTGATCAACTTAAAAAGCGTAGTAAATAATATGAACTAATTTCATATTCAGCTTAGGTGTCAGAAAAGATACTACACAAACATCAAACTTTTGCAGTTTTACAAGAAGAGGATAATATCAATAACCAAAGATTTTCTGCAAAGCTATTAA
Organism: Telopea speciosissima; assembly: GCF_018873765.1. NCBI lineage: Eukaryota > Viridiplantae > Streptophyta > Magnoliopsida > Proteales > Proteaceae > Telopea > Telopea speciosissima. Next base: position 61,271,526 of record NC_057917.1, on the reverse strand, counting down.
GTTTACAATGGCACACCTTGAGGAAAGGTGCAAAATCTCACAATGTAACTAAGAAAATGAATAAGCATACATCCTAAAGTTTGTTTCCACAACTATGAATCCCTGTTGAAGAAAATACAGAGAGAAGCCAATATTAAATTGCCAAGAGATTCAATTTCTAAATTCTAATAAGTTCAATAAATAGAAAAGCATGGTTTATTACAATCCGAAATAGACGAGAATAAATAAGTCAGAGGCTGTGTCCTAAATCAGAGACATACCAGTACACCCAACAAAATATGCAAAGATATGTATCACTATCTGGCATGAGTATACTCACTAGGCCATCTCCTAGGTGAACATGATCCCATTGGGGACTCAGAAGTCTATATCAGCTAGTTGGGAACAACAGAATTTTTCCAAGGCTAGACTGAGATGGTTAAATAACCTCCCAGATTGTATTTCCATTTTATAGATTTTCATCATCTCACAGAAGTGAACTAGAACAACAGGCAGTAGATTTGAAGATTTGAAAGAAGCTTCTAGAATGTGGAAGCTGCAATGTAAAATGGAAAATGGGTGCATCAATGAAGGAAATCAGCATCAGATGAAACCGCTGAAAGAGAGGGAGGCTGGGTGTGAAAGAGCAGGGCCCCATATTGGTTGATTCTTACGTCAGACCTACATGGGGACTTCAGAGAAAAACTTAAAGACAGTTTTTAGAGATAGGGGGCAGCTTAGATCATACTTTTTTTTGCGAGAATTTATAAATCTATATATTGAAAGATACAGGGTTTTATTTTCAAAATTTTGAGCTTTAACTTCTCTATTTGGCATCACATATAGTTTCAAAATTTTGAGCTTTTAACTTCTCTATTTGGTATCACATATAGTTTCAAAATTTTGAGCTTTAACTTCTCTATTTGGTATCACATATTCACATACAAGCTTCATCAGTTCAAATAATGTTTTGGACAAATTCTTTTCATTTCCCTTTTCTTTTCCCAATAAGCAACAGGTGGAAATTTTATTGAAGAGAAAAAAACAAGTACAAGGTCAGAAACAGTGACAGACCGTAATATTCAATACAAATATGATACACCAGAATAGCAAATTACAAATGATCAAGCAAAAAGATCCCAATGGGCAGCACTGCCCCTGTAATAAAAGAGATTTCCCTGAGATCCACTCCGACCTGCCAGAACCATCTTTGGCCAACATGCCATAGAATTAGCAGATATTGGATTCCAAAGGAATGAGCAATTCACTTGAACAGCCAAGAAATGAATGTATCTAATAATATAGATGAATCTCCATGGCCTTCTACTGAACACTTTGCCCAAGGTATGATGGCTGCTGAATCACCATCCTCAAATATGATGTCACTGAACCCCTTTCTTATTGCTTACTCCAGCCCCAACTTACGAGAAAGCATTTCAGCTCTGTTGGAATGTCTTCTCCAATAGGAGCCAGGATATGGTTTCAATACTCCCCTCCCCCCTGCGAAAGATCTAACCACCACCACCACCATACAACCCTCCTCCCCCCCCCCCCCCCAAAAAAAAAAAAAAATCTAGATGGACCCGGCTTGCCCAAAGAGAGCCATCAAAGTTCATTCAGTCTTACAAACCCAACCGGAAGAGGATCCCAAACAATATGTCTTGTTGCTTTAAGAATTCTGGAAACAACCATGTTTTTCCTGTCCATAATATGAAAAGAGTTGGGGACTCCCTAAAAGCAGAATCCACCATTTCTGATGAGAACTCATCTCAAAACAACCTCGCATTCCGCTCATCCCAAATGCACCAGAAGACTGCCAACCACGTAGCCCACCACTAGAATCTTCCCCTCACCCCAAGTGTTAGAACCATGAGTCCCACCACAAATGTTATGGAGTATTTTACACTACTTTTTGTGTGAAAACATAAAATTGAATTGTCCCAGGGTAATTATTTCAGTCTTGGAGTCATTAATCAAAGTTTGGTTTGTTTACGGAAAGCTTACGGCTTTAAGTGTGGGGAGACCAATGATCTATCTACACCAATCTCAAAAGAGACAAGACAGACAGAAAAGAAAACCTGTTTGCGTGATGATGAATCTGACAAGCTAACAGAAAGATTTGTCGCTAATTTAGTAGGAATGAACCAACTCTCTTTCCGTCCCTGTACTTTCACTAACTACTGTAGAAATAATTTCTTCGATTATTAAGATTCAGGGACAAAAATATTTCACTATGTTTAATAACATTAATATTGAGTCTGTACTCACCTGCTGAAGCTTGACTAGTCCCAAGCCTGCAAGATTCTTAAAAGTATTCCTTTGTACATCAGTCAAGGTGTTTAAATTATAGGCCTATAATATAACCAGAGGGAACTAAGACGCAAAATGCAAGAACTTCAGACAGCCAGAAACTGCTTTTCCAGAAAAATACATGAAGGGTACCAAAGAAGCGTCATTTTCATCATAATATAGATTTAGAATGCCTAAAGCTGCAGCATCAACCATCCCCCACCCCCCAACTCCAAAAAACAAAAAAACAAAAAAAATACCTCAGACCCAAGTCACGTGATGCTCAAACTTCAGGCAGTCCACTTCAATTGCAGATGGGAATGTGGATATTCAAAGTCTTTTCTATCTCCTCACTTGAGCTAGCACATTATCCCTTCACATTTTCGGATTGAACAATACCCTCACCTTTAGTTATGTTTCATTTGGAGAAAAGAATAAAAGACTTAGTAAAAATCACTTAAATTGAACCATGGATTGAACCGGTTCAATTTAAGTTTACAAATAAGCTGAAATAAAAACTGAGTATGGAAAATACTAAAATGCAAACCTAAACTACGGCTCCCAAACTAAGCCCTAATTTCAGGGCTGCTTCTTCTTCTTCTTCTTCTTCCTTTGGATGTGGGCACTTGGTGCTGCATCACCGAGGGAATGACAGGGATAGATTCAGCTGTGATCACTATGGGAAATCTGGGCACACTAGAGCGAGATGTTGGATGCTTTATGGTTGTTCCCCTGGTATGCAAGGTAGTAGGAGAGGGAGAGCCAGAGCACACACAATGATGATTGAGGTTAAACCTATGAGATATCTTTTGGACTACAGACAGACACCAGTTCTCTCACTCAGGATGATATTGCAGCGTTTTGCAGGATTATGTCATATCTGGATAGCTCTTCTTCTACACCTACTGTGCAAGATCCTTCAGCTTCCACCTTACAGGCCTCTACATCTGCTCCTTCAACTGCCTCTTCGTGGGCTATTGACTCTGGAGCCACTGACCATAGACCGGCATATCTCAGTGTTATGATTCCTACTCTATATGTTCTGGTAAGGAAAAGGTTAGGGTTGTTGATGGTTCTTTCTTATATTTCTGGTAAGGGTAGTGTCAGTGTTACTTCTTCTATTTCCCTTGACTCTGTTCTTCATGTTCCTAAGTTTAATACTAACCACTTATCTGTGAGCCACCTAACCAAATCCTTGAATTGTTGTGTCACTTTTTTTCCATCTCATTGTGTTTTTCAGGATTTGGTGACAAAGAGGATTATTGGCAGTGGACATGAGAAAAAGGAACTAGGGGAGTCAACGGGCCGGGCTTGGCCTTAACCCTAGCCCAACCTTAGGAGCCTTAACCTAAACCCAAGCCCATCCCGACCCTGGCAGGGTTTTCCCAAGCTGGCCCAGCCCTGATGGGCCCTAATTGACCTTGAATATCATGGTTGATGGCCCATTGAGTAGTGGAATTAACAATGCCCATCAAAGCCCAGGATTTATTATATATATTGTACATAGAATGAATATATACAAAGCCTATATATATATATATATAGTCGTGCAACACTAAACCCAACCCGATCCTGGCAGGAACACAGGCCCGGCCCAGCCTTGTTCGGGCTCAGGGCGGGCTAGGGCTGGCCAGGTTTTTTTGACATTGCTAAAAGGGACTCTACCTTCTTGATCCAAGAACATCCCCTCTACCTACTGCTCAGTCCGCGTGTGGGCATAGTGACAACAATACTTTTGACTCTGTAATATTGTGGCATCAACGTTTGGGCCACCCTTCTTTCCATGTTATGAGGAACAAATTGCCACACTTATTTTCTTCTATTCCTTTTTCCCATGTATTTCAGTGTGAACCCTATTTATTTGCTAAACATTGTCGTTCTTCTCATCCTTACCGTGGCAATAGATCCACCGTTCCCTTTCATATTGTGCATACCGATGTTTAGAGACCTTCCACTACTTTATTTGGTTGTCATTATTTTGTTTCATTTGTTGATGATTATTCCCAGTCCACTTGGTCTCTTTTGATGAAACATAAGAGTGATGTCTATGATGCCTTTAAAAATTTCTATCAACTGACTTTTACTCAGTTTTCTACTAGAATTCAATTTGTTCGCTCTGATAAAGGGAGTGAGTACATGTATGGTGGACTCCAGAATTTTTTGCCCACAATGGCATTATCCACCGACTTGCTCGTATTGACACACCCCAATAAAATGGGGTAGCTGAGAGGAAAAATTGCCACTTGTTAGAAGTCTCTAGGAGTCTCCTCTTTGGCATGCATGTCTGTAAGACCTTTTGGTCTGATGCCTTTTTTGCTGCTGCTTTCCTCATTAATCACATGCCCACTAAATTTCTTGGTTCCAAAACCCCTTTGGAAACCATGTCTCCTCAGGCTTCTGCTTTCTCTCTTCCACCAAAGGTGTTTGGATGTGTCTGTTATGTCCATGTTCACAAATCTACTCGAACTAAACTTGATCCCAAGACCCTTAAATGCATCTTTCTAGGCTATTCCTCCTCTACCAAAGGCTATAAGTGCTACCATCCCTTTCTCACCGGCGAATTCTTTCCAAAGATGTGCCACCTTCTTTGCTCCTCATCAGCATCCTCTTCAGGAGGAGAACAGTAGCCTTAGTAGGAGTAAAGAGGCTACTAATGTCATTCCTTTTCTTCCCCCCTTACCTATTCCTTCATTTCAGCTTGATGTTGGGAAACATAAAGAGGTAGATATTGTTCATAATTGTGATAATTCAGGTGTTGGTCCGGTAAGGAGGAGGAGTTAATTGTGTACAAAAGAAAGAAAAAGAAGACCTGCCAAGAGTTCTCTTTGTATCCACATCCTGAGATCATGGTTTAAAGTATCGGCCGATACAATTCGTATCGGTATCGGTGGATACCAATACAATACATACCGATATGTACCTTTTTTCCAAAAAATAGTATGTCTCAATTGATATCGTATTGTATCGGCTGATACGGACCATACGATACAGATCGATATGTACCGATACTTATGATAAGTACGTTAAAGGTTTTGTGAGAGTATCAATACGTATCAATATGTATCAGCCGATAAAGCTCGATACATACCGATACGGTCGATACCAACCGATACACATTGATATGGCCATTAAAGGTCCATGTGACTATCAGACTATGATTTTGTTTTTGAGATCAGAGATTGAAGGAGAATTTATAGAAAAATGAGATTTCACAAAAAGGTAGGTTTCAAAAACACTTTATCTTTGTGTTTAAATCATGGTTCATAATCCTATTTTTTGCTATAAATCGATAGATTTAGGTAAAACTAAGTTTGTTGATCATTTGCAAGGATTCGTACTCAAATTGATGAAAGTCTCTTGTCTCGTTATACGTTGTTCTCAATTTTAGTGTTTATTATGTAGTGCTTATTTATATTGTTTTTTACACCAAAAGTGTATTTCCATCATTCCATTTATATCTTGACCATTTCCATGTGTATCTGTAGCGTACGATACGTATCTCCAATACGATATGATACATCTTTTAAAATTACCCTTCTGATATGATACCCGATACCGATACTTCAAACCTTGCCTGAGATCCACCTTCCTTAATTAGATAACATTCCTCCTCCATCTTCTGAATTAGATCCTCTCATTGCTATTCGAAAGGGAAAGAGAGTTTGTCCTAATCTCATAGCCTACTTTGTCTCCTATAATGCTCTATCTCCCCCATGTGTTGCTTTTACTACCCTTTCCTCCATTTCCATTCCCAAGAGTGTCACTGAGGCCATGTCTGTCCCCAATTGGAAGCAAACCATGTCTATGGAAATGCTGGCACTTGAAAAGAACTGCACTTGGAAACTGGTTAATCTTCCCAAGGAGAGAGTTCCAGTTGGATGCAGATGGGTCAACACAGTCAAGTACCAAACAGATGGTGCAGTTGAGATATACAAGGCCAGGTTGATGGCCAAAGGATACTGTCAGGTGTATAGGATTGATTATCAGGAGAAATTTGCTCCTATGGCTAAACACAACTCAACAAGGGTTCTCTTATCATTGGTGGCTAATAAAGATTGGTCATTGTATCAGTTGGATGTGCAGAATGCTTTCCTCCATAGTGATCTAGAAGAGGAAGTGTACATGCAGACTCCACCCAGCTTCAAGTTTCCCTCAGCTGAAGGGTAAGTGCGTCTCCTCAAGAAGGCACTATATGGTCTCAACAGTCCCCAAAGGCTTGGTTTGAGAGGTTTAGACAGACCATTTTGAAGAATGGGTATTCCGAGAGCCAAGCTGACCACACTTTATTTACCCGGCGAGGTAATGGTACCATCACAGCCCTTATTGTTTATGTTGATGACATTGTGGTGACTGGAGACGACAGGCCTGAGATAGCTAGATTGAAGACCTACTTAGCCCAACAATTTGAGATTAAAGATCTAGGACCCTTAAGTATTTCTTGAGGATTGAAGTATCAATATCTAACAAGTGAATCATATATGTCAAAGGAAGTTTGTTCTAGACTAGTTGAAAGAAACAGGGATGTTGGGTTGCAAACCAGTAAACTCTCCTATTAAGAAGAACCACAAGTTAAGAGCCGTAGGAAGAAGAAGAACCAGCCCCACTCCCACGTGGGGCCCATTGAGTAGTTAGTTAGGGTTGGCCCTTGGCCCCATCCTTAGTTAGTTTACTTAGTAATTTGTTTAAATTTTCTATACTTAAATTTATTTTTATATTTTTAATTGAACCGGTTCAAATTGGTTGTATCCAATTGGTTCAATTTGAGTGAAATGATCCTATTGGCTGACAGGGTCTTAAATCCTATTGGCTACTTAGGAATCTTTCTTAAGTTAATGTTTTAAGTTAGAATTCTCCCCCTTTCACGATTTTAGAAGGGAATTAAGTTGTAATTTTATTCAGCCAAGGAATTCTATTCCAAGGCTGAATCGTACTTGGCCTTTTGGCCCTATTATATATTTATATATATTAATAAAAAATCAGAAGAGGATTAACCTCCCAAAATCATGACTGAAGTTTGTTGCCTTTGTTGCTGCTGTTTACTCTTTAGAGAGTGTTGGATCCTTGTGGTTCTATGAAGGTGGAAAGTGTAGGTGGATCTCCTACGACTCCTTGCGCCAAGACGGCCGGCAGGATCTCCATTGAAGGTGGTTCTATCCTTCTCAATTGCTCAAGCTTGTTGCCAGAGTAGTCTGCTGCAGATTGGCATCCAACTTCTGTTTCTAATCCTCTAATCCCTTCCCCAATCGATTTCCCTTTATTTTTATTTGAGTTCCATAAACCCTAAACACCCTTAACTCTGTCCAGCATTAATCCTTCATCAGAACTCCCCCATATTTGGATCACAGCTTCCCCTTAGCACCCTCTCCACTCAATCCTAAGTTGCTGCCCCAAATTATCATTGAAACCCTAATTCCCCTCTCCTCTAGTAAAACCCTAAAAACCCTCCCCAAAAGCCTCCTAGACCTAACCAGCCATCAGAATTACACCATATCACAGCCGAACCCTCTCTTTGTTGCCTCTAACACTCGGCTAGAAGCCCTAGCTCAAACCCCCACTCCAAACCCTAAACTCAACTCTTTTCCTAATTCCCAAAACTCGAAACCCTAACCCTAATTTTCTGATTTTTTGTTTTCTCACTCAAGCAACATCAAACCTATACCATTAGCTTCCCCTAGACATGCCTAGTTTTATCATCTATCACACCCACCTATTATTCTAACCTAAACCCTAGAAATTGACCTAAACTTCAATTCTGCCCTATTGCAACTGTAGAACCAGCAGCCCCTTGGCTCCTTTATCATTAGATCCTGGATATTGGGCCTCTAGTACGTCCTTTGCCTATCTAGAGCTACATTACCAGGGAAAGGACTATTATATGCCAAGCAAAACCATCTGAGGATAGAGGGCTACATTGATGTGGATTAGGCTGGTTCAGTTTCTGACAGATGGTCTACATCAGGATATTGTACATTTGAGGGAAGTAACCTGGTCACATGGAGAAGTAAAAAACAACCTGTTGTAGCCCGATCCAGTGTAGAGGCAGAGTTCAGGGCTATGGCTCATAGAGTGTGTGAACTCCTATGGTTGAGAAGGTTTGTCCAAAAGTTGGGATTTGACACTGAGGCACATATGAGACTCTATTGTGATAACAAGGCTACTATAAGTATAGCTCACAACCCTGTGCAACATGACAGGACAAAACACATTGAAGTGGACTGAAATTTCATCAAGGAGAAGATTGACTCTGGCTACATTTGCACTCCTTTTGTTAAAACAGTCGATCAATTGGCTGGCATCTTTACCAAGGGGCTCATCCCTCATAAGTTTAGTACCCTTCTATACAAGTTGGGAATGTATTGCATTTATTCTCCAGTTTTAGGGGAGTATGAGAGTCTATGTAACAAGGGTAGTTTGGGCACTAGTTTAGTATCTTGTTGTCTTATATTGTAATTTTTCTTTTTTATCTTTTACCTCCCTAGGGAGGTGTTTGTAATTCTTCTTCATATTAGTAAATCAAATAGGGGAGAGGAATCTTTACTCTCTCACATACAGTTGTGCATCTCCTTCTCTCTTATTCTCCTCTCTTCTCTTCTTCATATCTCACCTCCCACCTTCTCCTCTCCTCTCTTGAATCGATCCTCACACCATTTCCAACTCATGCGCCAACTACCGTCATGTTTTTTAACCAAGATAATTGGAGACGAATACAGGCTGTTGCTTGGTCGGATCACCCCAATGGATAGCATGTCATGTACCAATTTTTCAATTTCCATTTTATGAAAATGGGGATAACGATACGGTTTGACACAAATCAGCCCACTTCCAGGTTTAAATGGAATCTGATGGTCTTGCGGACGGGCAAGTGGCAATCCACCCGGGTCGTTAAAAAGATCCTTGAATTTCTCCAAAAGTTGCATCACTTCTTGTGGGCAGTTGTGCACCTTCTCAGTGAATTCAATAGAATTCAAAGAATAGAGTTTGAGTAGGACACCAGGAGTCTTTTTGGTAACCAGGCGATTAAGAAAAGAATCCCCCACGACCATGTCTCCTACCGTGGTAATTCCTTATAATTTGACCTCCTTCCCATCCATGTTAAACCCCATCCACAAGTGATTAAAGTCCCATATGATGGGTCCCAACATCTTCAACCATTGTGCTCCCAATATACCCTCATAGCCTTCAACTGATAACATATAGAAGTCCACTACAATTGAAACACCTTAGATGATAATGAGGGCAATGGAACACTAACCTGGGCTTAGACAATCTCTCCCTCGAGGCCACTATCACGTCGAACTTGTTGCTTGTGACTGGATGAAGTCCCACATTTGAAGCGAGTGCTACACTTATGAAGGTGTAGGTAATTCCTGAGTCAATCAAAATTGTAGTGGAAACTTGTCCAACTCGCCCACGAACTCGCATTGTCTGTGGCACTCTTGTTGCACAAATTGCATGCAGGGATATCTCCCGAGACTCCCAAAACTTCTTCATTCGCCGCCTCTTCGGTTTCAACCACATCACCTTCAGCTTCCTCGTCATGGAACCCTTCAATGACAAAGAGTTTCTTACAATGATGCCCCGGCACGAAGCGCTCGTTGCAATTGTAACACTACCCTTTTGAGCGTTGTTCTTGCAACTCAGGTGGCATCATCCTTCTTACCGGTAGTGTTGTATTGTTACGAATGGATTCCTTCAATGGAGCAGGTCCTCTTTTCAATTCAGCAATTGGAATAGCCCTTTACTGCATCATGTTGCGAGCCTCAAATAACCGGGCTAATCCGATAGCTTCGGCCAGTGAAGTAGGTCAACCCGCCATGACATCGGCTCTTATGGTGTTCTTCAGTCCAATAACAAAACAACTTACTTGGCGGTGTTATGGTAGCGTACCGACCTTAGACAACTACTTATCGAATTATGTTTGGTAGGTACGAACAGAGCCGACTTGTTGCAATTTTGTCAATTCTGCAAAAAAAAAAAAAAAAAAACTTCAAATTGTGATGGCCCATACCTCGTATGCAGCCCTTCACAAAAGTGTTGCCAATCCATCAGACCACCCTCTTGCCAGAACAAATAGAACCACAATTGGACATCTCCCTCTAAATGGAAGGAAACCAAAGCCACTCGTTCTTCGTCAGGGGTTTGATGGAAATGAAAAAACTGTTCCACTTGACAAACCCAACTTGTGGTGTCTTCATTTCCATTGAAACGTGGAAAGTCAAGTTTCACTAGTTTTGGAGCGAATGTTGGTGTGGATCCACTTGGTTGGCTTCCCACACTTCCCTCAGGTCGATCAACATGGGTTGGGGGAGGAGTTCAAGAGTTCTCTCTCACGGGTTCCATGGAATGAGTACATGAGGTAAGTCTTTCAAGAACCTCATTCAATTTTCTCATAATCAAGTATTGCCCATCAGAAAGAGATTCCACATCGGCTTCAAGCTTCTCCACCTTCTCGTCCATGTTGCGGCTCCGATACCAAGCTGGTGTGTGCGCGACGGTGTGCTTACCTACGATGAACAGTTGGATGAAAAACAATGATAATTTGAGGAATTTCTGGCTTAATCGAGGACGCCGCAACTCCTTCTCTGGAAGAGAATGGTTGGTAATTGTATCGATACCTCTTCATTCATACGGTGATACTTCAAATAATACAGAGACAAAGTGGCATTGTAACCACGTTCCTTCTTAGTTACATAACTCCTCTAACTACTTACACCACCATCACACATAACTTACCCTTGCCCACTACTTACATAACTTACTCAACTACTATGTGAATGTGCATGGCAACCTCATGCACACGTACTAGAAACCCAAATCTAACAGCATCCCATATGTAATAGTAGCAACCTCACCTCATGCATAAGTAACAGTCCTTCTTTATATAATTCTTTGGGGAGATTTTTTATACACGGAGTCCATTATCTAATCGAGTCTAGAGTTCATTACATTGAAAACAGGGTTTTAAGAATCGAGAATAGGCTCGGTGAATCGGCAAATTCATATCGGAATCGGCCCTAACTGCTCTCGATTCTGATCAATCCGTCACGGCTGATTCAGACTCAAAAACCCTCGAAATTCCATGTTTTTGGATCTGAGGACTGATTCTAGGGTTCTTGGAGACTGATTCTGGCTGATTCCAATCCGCTCTGGATTGAAATCGCCACAGACCAGTGAAAGACGGCTTTGTGAATATCCAATACTAATTTCTCAAAGCATCTTTCAGTAACCATCAAGAAGGCAAAGCCACCCAGGTAGCATCCCACGTACCATATCTTGGGTAAGAATAAGAAGACGAAGAAAAAATGGTTTCAAATTGAAATCAACAACTGAACATTCCTTATTCTCTTTCTCTCCTTCAAACATGCAGTTCAGTCTGATCGATCTATGTAAAACCAACCAGAATTGATTGTGTTATATTCCCTACGGCATAGCAGAAACCAACTAGAATTTGTGTAACCCATCATATTCCAACCATGGCCACTTATATCTATTATGAGAATTTAAGGATGAAAAGCAGCAGAATTTGGATCAATAGACCTAAAAAAACCTGAACCATTGTGTTAACAGCGTCTCAACCAAGTTTATTCCAGCATCATCGCATTGAAGATAATAGTGGTGGTTTTTCTTAAATGAAGAAAAAAAGTGTTCATCACACTCTAGAAGATGAGCAAAGAACTTATCACACTCGAATCAGAGAAGAGGAAGGGATTCATCATCACAGGACTCATTACACTCAAATCAGTTCACCAATGTAGAGTGGTGAACAAAGGCTTCCAAAACATGGCAAATATGGAGAAGAGGACGGTACTTACAGAGAAGAGACTGGCCGGCCGCCGCTGCGACCAACTGGAACAGAGAGGTAGAAGAGGAAGGGGGCAGGGTCTCGATACCTTTAGATGAAGACTCACCGGCCGCTGCTGCAATCCATTGGGAACGGAGACGGAGAAGAAGAGGGGACCAGGGGCTACGTTCCAAAACCTGAGAAAACCGGAGAAGTTATTCGGTTTGGATTTTGGAACGAAATCGGGCAGGGGGCTCGCTCAATAGCCAATACGCAATACCCCTTGGATTTCGTTTTTTTTTTTTTTATGGTTTTTTTCAAATGTCCCCTGAAAATGGCCAAACGTAAGAATGTCCCCCTGAACTGTCACTAATTTCAATTGCATCCCTGCTTTTCAAACTACCAGTATGGTCTCTCCGGTTAGTCAGAGACGTTATGTTATAATGGATCCCAATTTTTTAACATTGTTGGACCATTCTGCCCCTTGGTAGGATAGAATGACAAAAAAACCCTTATTTAAAAATTAAAAAAAAAACCTGCAACAAAGCAAAACAACAAATCAAAAAGGAAGGAAACTTTTTACCAATAAAAACTTAGAGGGTATATATAGTTAATTTGAAAGACTTGAGCAGAATAAACTCAGCATTAATTGGGTTTGCTTAGTTGTATAATTAATGAATAATTATTTTTAAAGGAATATTTTAGTATAATCATATCTGGTTTTTTTTTTTTTTTGGTAAGACATATCTGGTTATATTGATAAACCATAAAATATGAACCGAATACAAAAAAAAAACAATACATATGATGTCCTTGAATCTGTCCCCTCTATAATACGAAGAAGACCACGATCCCCTTAGATGTACATAGGAAGACAATTCAATTGTGATTATACTAAGCAAAACCAATTTCTAAATTATAAATGTAAGAATTACTGTTGAAGTGGGTTTTCTCATATATTTATAACTTGTAAATTGGTTACAAACTATAAGAGGTTACAGAGGATAAAGGTGGCAGTGCATGGTCTTACAATGGATAAGAATAACAAAGAGTTTTATAGGAAACAGGTTAGTTGGTCACTAGCTTGATAGAGTCATGTTCTATCCTGTTAGGTGACTAGCTCAGATGGTTGATGTGTCTGTTATACACCCCCTCAAGCGCAACTGAGGGTTGATCACAATAAGCTTGGAGCGAAGAGACCCAAACTGTGTAATAGGAAGAGGTTGGTCATAACATTTTCAATTTGATCTTGGGTAGGAATGAACCGAACATCAAGCAGCTTCTTGGTGATCTGGTCACGAATGAAATGATAAATCAATTTCGACATGTTTCGTTTGCGCATGAAAGACGGGATTAGCTGCAAGGTAAGTAGCCCCAATGTTATCACACCAGATTATTGGCGAATGAGAAGGAGAGTAGCCAAGTTCCCGAAGTATGTATTGCAGCTAGAGCAGTTTAGAAGCAGTGTTCGCAACACCTTTGCTCAGATTCTATACTGGAGCGAGCCACCGTAGGCTGCTTCTTGGAACTCCAGGAGATAAGGTTCAGGCCAAGAACGATACATAACCTACTGGTGGACTTCCTATCATTCGGGCAACTTGCCCAATCAGCAACAGTGAATGCAGTGAGTAGAGGAGAGTGAGCGGGTTTGAGTTGAATCCCATTGTGTAGAGTACCCTTAATGTAGTGAAGAATGCGCTTCATAAATAACCAGAGATCGATTGTCGGGCTACGCATAAACTGACAGACCTTACTGAGAAAGCCAAATCAGGTATGGCGAGAGTAAGGTACTAAAGTGCACCACCGTACGTACTCCGCTACAAAATAATATCGGATAGTGGTTGGCAGGAGGATTTGAAGAACTTTACAGTGGATGGAGCCATAGGAGTAGAGCATGGCTTTACATCAAGCATATTAGTGCATTGAAGAAGAATGGCTGCAAATTTCGACTACGTGAGATGCAAACTCTGAGAGGACCGATGAGTTTCAATGCCCAAAAAATAGCTCAATGTGCCAAGGTCCTTAATGGCAAACTCTTGAACAAGAGTGCTAATAAGAGTTGTAACCAACTTAGAATCACTGCTTGTAACAATGATAACATCCACATAGATGAGAATAAGTAAGATTTGAGTGGATGCACGTTGAATAAACATGGAGGAATCAGCCTTGGACATGACGAATCTAAGAGATAGAATATAGGTGCTAAGCTGATAATACCAAGACCGAGGGACCTGCTTAAGACCATAGAGTGCCTTGCAGAGATGACATACATGATGGGAATGACGAGGATCAACGTATCCTTGAGGTTGCCGCATAAAAACTTGTTCAGTAAGGTTGCTATGAAGGAAGGCATTCTAAACATCAAGCTGACGTAAAGTCTAGTTAAATGAAACTGCAAGAGGTAGGACTACTCTGATAGTGGCAAGTTTGATGACAGGACTAAAAGTTTCTTCATCATCCAAGCCAACTTGTTGTGTAAAACCTTTGGTCACCAAGCGGGTCTTTTAATGCTCAACTGTGCCATCAGCTTTAGTTTTAATATGATAAACCCACTTGTAGTTCACCAAGTTCATGGACAGATGATAGGGGACAAATTTCCAAGTGCCATTACGAAGTAAGGCATTAAATTAAATGGCCAAGCGAGTGTCTTTACTGGAAAAGGTAAAACATGTAGTTTTGTCAATTACTGTGGTGTTGAAACAAGCGCGGACCAGATGTTTGGTAGCCATGAGGACCTTTGGTTTATGGATGTTATTCTTGAGACGAGTAATCATATGATGGGTTGGTGAAAGCGGGGAAGGTGGTGGAGATGGAGCCGGGGAGCTCAGTGGAGTAGGAGAGGGCTGGGAAGATAACTTGGGTAAGGGGGAAGGAAGGGGAGCTGGCACCCCCTGAGTGGAAGCAGGTGGTGATGGTTGTGCCCCCTGAAGTGGAACTGGCGGTGAAGAAAATGGACCAAGTATAACCAATGGAGGAGGGATGGGGTAAGGTTGGAGATAGTGTAAACAGGATGTCAAAGGGAAAGTAAGATTCGTTGAAAATAACATGGAGGGAAATGTATACCCGTCCAGTCTGGCGATCAAGACAATGGTACCCACGGTGATGAGGAGAGTAGCTAAGAAAGACACATTGTTGGAGCGATCCTCCAACTTATATGCTGACTGTAGGGGCGTAACCATGGGTAACAAGCACACCCAAAGGTACGCAAGTGCAAGTAGTTAAGCGGGCGACCAAATAACCTTTCATAAGGTGTGACATTATTGAGAACCAACATGGGCATTCTATTAATTAAAAACACAATAGTGAGAAACACCTCATCCCAATAAGAGCGCCGAACTAGAGCCCTGGTGAGCATAGTCAAGCCGGATTCTTCAACATGCTAGTGTTTGCGCTCAGCCCGGCCATTTTGGGCTTGAGTATGGGGGCAAGACAGGCACTACAGTATACCATGTTGAGCTAAGAAATGGTGAAAAATATGATACTCACGTCTATCATCAGGTTGTAAAGCTTTGATTTTACAACCAAAAAAATTTTCCACCTGCGTTTTGAATCTAATAAAAGTAGAGAGAGCCTTGGACTTCACAGTTAGTCGAAACAACCATGTATATCAACTAAATGCATCAATAAAACATATAAAATAACAAAATCATGAAATAGAGGGGATGTGAGAGGGCCCCATAAGTCCGTATAGATCAGCTCCAATGGCTGAGTACAATAATTTAACGATGACAAAAATGACAAACACTGAGACTTGCCTAATTGGCAAGATTTACAAAGTTGGGTGGACGATGAAGCCGCAATAGGTAATGAATGCTTGGAAATGACAGAAGAGACAACTTTAGCAGCAGGATTGCCAAATCGGTCATGCCAGATAGAAATGGAAGCATGTTCACCAACATGAGCTTGAGGATGATCATCAGAAGGGGTGGTATGAGCATCCTGAAGCTGATATAAACCCCCTTTTATTCTGGCCTCGAAGGAGTATATTCCCCGAATATCGATCCTTAAAATAACAAATGTGGGATGAAATTCAAACACAACGTCATTATGCTTAGTAAACTTGGAAACAGAAAGAAGGTTATTTGTGATATGGGGAACATGATAAATATTGTACAAATCAAATGTAGATGTACGAGAGTGCAACTTGAAAGAACCAACATGAGAGATATCCAAACTTGTACCATTGGCTATGCGAACATGGTTTGTACTAGTGTATTCGGAACGAGTGTTAAGATTGGCCATATCATATGTCAGGTGATGTGTCGCCCCAAAGTCAGGGTACCAATAGGGGTCGGTTACCATAGGTGGAGCAGCACTGTGACAAGCCGGTTGATGAGAAGAGTAAGGTTTACGAGACGAAGGTGCCACACATATGGAAAAAATTTTGCTGCTACGCCCATAGTAGGAATGTTCCTGCTACAAGGCTAGCAGCCAAGGAAATAGAATAATTCACTTCCCCTTTGGGTTTATAAATACCCTCCTAAGTTTTAGTATTTTCTAAAATATCCTTTAAGATCCCATTTCCTTGGCTGCCAGCCTTGTAGCAGGAACATTCCCAAAATTTCGTTCCACACATATGGCCTGAGAGGGAGCATGTTGGCCGTGAGACTACTATATATGGAGTGGGAGGGTGGTAACTAGGGTTGAACCGTTGATAGCATTGTAGGGCCGAATGCCCTAACTTGTTGTACACTTGGCAGGTTAAATGAGGTCGTTGATCAGTAGGTGCATAGGTGGAGCGACCACGACCAAAACCTTTTTCGCGAGGGCAACCACGACCACAACGTGATGAATACATGAAGTATGTATGATTATCAGAAGAGCGGGCAACATTATTGGCCATTATAGAAGCATCAAAATTGGGAATAGACTGGTTAGTAGAAGTACGGATCGATGCATGGTGGAAGAAGGAGATCGAGGGTGAAGAACCATGCATCAACGAATTTGAGATATCCATGGAGGCGTAAAAGAGGGAGGAACTGGGCACGCCAGAGGAGGTAGTTGCTGCGATCAAGTTTGATTTTGTAAGATGTGAGAGATATTACCCAACGCAAAAGGGGTGGTCATGGTGGAAGGTGCAGCGGTTGAGTGAGAGGAAGGAGTGGTAGTTGTCATAACAGAGAAAACAAAAAAAGGTGATTAGTGATATTCGCAGGGAGGCTGTGATACCATGTAAGAATTATTGTTGAAGTGGGTTTTCTCACACCATCGTCATCGTATATATGTGAGTTTCCCATAACTTGTAAATTGGTTACAAACTGTAAGAAGTTAGAGATCAAGGATAAAGCTAGGCAGCAATACTGCATGGTGTTACAATGGATAAGAATAACAAAAAGTTTTACAGGAAACAGGTTAGCTTGATGGAATCATCGTGTTCTGTCTAGTTAGGTGACTCAGATGGCTGACGTGTCCTGTTAACAAAAATGTTAAGGTCATATCTCTAGATTAAAATGGTTCCACTTGAAAGACGATATATATATTGGATTGATGTTTATGTAACAAGAAAAAGGAGGGCATGTAAAAGATCTAACTTAATAGTCTCACCTCCCCTTTATGTGTTCATACCCACATTCCACAACACTCCACACAACAAGTTAAAGGATTTAGACTTGAGAGAGAGAGAGAGAGAGAGAGAGAGAGAGAGAGAGAGAGAGAGATGCCCTTCTTTAGTGTGTGGTGGGACTAACCCCTACTATTTCTCTTCCTTGAGGCCTTGGACAGATCTTGGTACGTGGGTCCATTACTATCTTGACTGATGCGGCAGTTTCATCTTGGCCAAATGCTAGGGGGATAGGATGTTGTTTACTAGATCCTATGAGATGTCTCAAATTGCTGATTTTGGTGTTAGAAAGTAATATGACATTGATTGGATACAATTATTATTTAGACTTCAGATATTTGGTAGATAAATAAACCCTACTTGTTATAGCTAACATGAATATTTCCATTGGCTAACCTACCAAACACAATGTATGATGTGAAAAATAATGGGTCAATATGGGACCATTTGCATATAACCTTCTTCTTTATTGTCTAATTTTTGTTTCTTTTTGTTGTCAAATAAAAGAGGAGTTCTATTCTTTGTTGCAAAATTTTTTCTTTTGGGTAAGATTCTTTGCGGCAAAGTTGAAGGTACTTATTCACTTTAGGAAGAAGACATGGGAGAAACTGACAATAATTTGGAAGCCTTCATGTTAAGAAGGAAAATGAGTTGAAAGGAAAGAACATGAACTCTCTCTCTCTCTCTCTCTCTCTCTCTCTCATATTATGTTTATTTGATCTTTCATCAAAACTCATTTGTTTTGAGTTTGAAAAAAAAAAAAAATTATTCTCAGGGGATTGAATAAGATAATAGGAAATTTTGTATATGATGCCATTAATTAAAATTTTAGTTATGGTGTATAATACCATTTATTTTCTCTACGGTACAAAAAATTACATTGTACATGTACAAAGGAAGAATTTCATCTGGTTACACTCTCAGCATATATTTAACCAACTATGGTTACCTAGAGCAAAACACCAAAAAATTAATTAAAGGAAGGGAACTTTTACCAACCAAAACTCAAAGAGTATATATGCTTAACTTGAAAGATTTGAGCAGAATAAACTCAACATCAATTGGGTTTGGTTGGTTGTATCCTTCTAAAGTCTAGATAAGAATACGAAAATTAATAAATAAATAGTTTTAAAATAATATTTTTAATATAATCATACCTGGTTATATTGAGACTGTAACCATATAATATGGACCAAATAAGATTTTAAAATAAAAAATAATATATACATATGATGCAATTGAATCTGTCCCCTCTACAATACGGAGAAGTCCACGAGCCCCTTAGATGTAAATAGGAAGACAATTCAACTATAATTATACTAAGCAAAATCTATTTCTAAATCATAAAAATGTTAAGGTCATGTCTTTGGATTTAAAGGCCTCCACTTGAAAGACAACTTGTTGGATTGATGTTTATGTAACAAGACAAAGGAAAGGACATTTAAAAGAGCTAACTTAATGGTCTCACCTCTCCTTTATGTGTTCATACCCACATTCCACAACACTCCACAAAACAAGTTAAAGGGTTTAGACTTTATAGAGAGCTATAATGCAATACTCTCGAGGGCTCTACGAGCACCTATCTCAGGTGAAGTATGCATCAGATTTCATTATGAGAGAGAGAGAGAGAGACTTCTACTGTGTGTGATGGGACTAACGCCTACTATTTTTTTTCCCTGAGGCGTTGGACAAATCTTGGTGGGTCCTTGGTAAAATGCTATGAGGATAAGATGTTGTATTCTAGATACTATAAGATGTCTCAAATTGATTGCTATTAATCATATGCATGGTTTTAGTGCACGGTATCGGAATGGATATCTGTAACATGTAAAATCGATATGATATCGATATGGTATCGACTTGGATTGACTGTATCGGATAAAATTATTTTTGAATTTCTTAAAAAAAAAATGATTTTTCTAACTATTTTATCCCTTATCCGTATCGTGCTATCGATATAATATCGATATGATATCAATATCGGTGACTAGCAAAATCGGTACATCATACCGATACTTAAAACTATGATCATATGGTTGTCTTGCCTACTATTGAAGAGGCCTTTGCTGTTAGATTGACCTTGATATCTGCTCATCACTTTGGTTTGACAGAGGTAACTGTGTTCTCTAGGGCTCTAATTCGGCTACCACCTACCCTAGGCTGGGTTTTTTGGGAAACTTCTTTCCCTAAAGATCTATTACATATTGTACAATAGTTTTGGACAAATGTGAAATAAATAAATTCTCCCTCCCCCTTATCTTAAGGGGTTAGGGGTCTTTACACCACCCCCCCCCCCCCCCCCAAAAAAAAAAAAAAAAATCTTCTCAAGCTTTCCTGGCTGGGGAATTTGAGCTTCTCCACGTAATTTTAGAGGGTGAGGTGTACTACTTAGTCACTTGTGAGGAGCCTGACCCGCTACCGCCATTAGGACAAAGTGATTCAACGTTCCAAGCCAATCAGGTGGAACATATAGGCATCTAAGGGTATGCCAGCCCTGGCCTACTGCTTTATTAAGGCTGCATGCATAACTCTTTGCATTATTGTGATATTTGTCTGATTGATTGGTAGGATAAGTCCATTGCCGTATTTTTATTTGGGCCCATCTTTCTTTTTAAAGAAATAGAAAATTTTATCCTCAATTTGGTAATTAGGTCTGGGTCAATACTAGGGTGGGTGGGGTCACTTTTTTGTACGGTTGAACCAGTTTTAGATTGGTTCATTTTCTTTTAAGGTTAGCCGACCTTAGGATGCCATGTTAGTGTCAGAAGTCGGTGAGAATGAACTGGGTAACACCCGCATAGTATCCGACTGACCCGGACGGGGCAAACAACACCCATATGTCACAATTAGGTAGTGTTGCAATTCTGCAAGGAAACTATATCCCTCATTGCACGGTAATATGGAAATTTCCATCACCAACGGGACTCTTACCAAACAGGAAAACACTTTCCTAATAAACTCTATCAAAAGATTTTCTACCAAGAAGGAATGCTCAATGAACGCGTAGCTTTTTGAGTTGCAATGTAAGGAGAAATGAGAGAAGAAAGGTCAATTTGGGTGGTTTGCTCACCCTTTTACTTTTATTGGATAATGGAAGAAACGTTTGGTCATGTTCATACTCCATAGCTATAGCTACCTCACCGGTTTACTTTGATTTTTTGATTTTTTTATTTTTTTAAGAAACTTCCCATTAGGTCTAACAAAGTTTCTTAAGCTTTTAATCTTTAGCTACGGACGGTGACAATTGTTTCCTTCATGGCCCTTCTACTTGACTTTGATATATTTGGTCATGTTCTGCACCACCAGTTCTGTCTCTCTTCCCAGCCAGTGGAACTGCCGACAATATAATGCTTCACAAATCATAGTATCAATGCCAGCCCTTCGACCGGCCTTTGGTTTGTTTTTTTTGTTTCTTGGCCTTGGAGTTTGTTTTGTCTTGTATCCTAGGGTGCAGAAGTACCTTGGCATTATGGCCATGCTTTCTTATTATTGTGAAATAATGGATGATGTGTAGAGGGTATGAGCGAACACTGAGAGTTTATTATCGACTTCGTACTATATGAGGGACAGAGCATTTATAATCCTAAATATGTGTACTTTTTCTACACCAATGGTGCAAGAAAATTTTCTGCTACAATATATGCTTCATTCTACTCTCTTCCATAAGCAATGTGGGACAAAAGAATTCTCACTTCTATTTTTCACTATAAATAATATCGGAAAAATAATGTGTTCAAATCTTGTAAGAGACACACAACCAAAAAACCTATTAAAAAGAAAATAGAATTATTTAGAAACTTCATTTATAACAAATACCCCTCATATCTGGCCTAAGCCCCCCTTGGGCTGGCTTGCTTTAAATTGCGATGGATCGATACATGGTGCATTAGGTGGCTACGGTGCAATCGCGTGCAATGCCTCGGGTGATCCTATCCTTGCTCTTGCGGGTGCAACTGTAGAGGACAATATTCTTCAGATGGAACTCCTGGCTATAAAAAAAGGTCTATTAAAGGCGAGAGACCTAAACCAATACTCTCACATCCAAGTGCGCTTTGATTCCTCTGCGGCTATTCAGATTTTAACGAGTTAATGCGCAACCCCATGGGCAGTTCTTAGCACAGTAGGGGAAATCTTGGACCTACGCGATTGCTTCAGCAGCTGTGTGTTCATGCACCATGTCCGTGAGACCAACCATTGCACCGATTTCTTGGCCGGCTTCCTCCAATCTTGCCAGGAACTCCACTTATGTATAGACAGCCTCCCCGCAGCCCTCACCACTATGATAAGGGAGGATGCTCGCGGGAAGAAGTTCTATAGATTGTAAATACCCTTATTCTTTATTTTAATATAAATTTCTCCTTATTCCAAAAAAAAAAAACAACGCTTACCTGCTCTCTCCCCATCCACCACCCTCCATCCCCCCCCCCAAAAAAAAAAAGAAGAAGAAGAAGAAGAAAGGGAGTTTAAATAGAGGGCAAGTACACGAGAGTGATAAAAATTTTCAAAAAAAAAAAAAAATTGCCTAGACCTACTAGATTAGAAAAAGAATTCTAAAACAAGTATGTTGACTTCGTTTTACACTTATTTTTCTTGTAAACCTACTTGTTTTTAATTTTTTTTTTAATGTAACTATCTGAGTAGATCTAGGAAATTCCCCCCTCCCCTAAAAAAAAGGGGATGTATTTTTTTGAATCAAAGAGAGGGGGGGGGGGTTGTATGGGGATTTTCATCTTCTCTAGTGCGGTGCACCGTCCAGTGCACTTTTAAAGTGTATTGGACGATACACCTTACTTATGCATTGAATTTTTAAAGGTGCATAAGTGAGGTGCATTGGGCGATGCACCACACTTGAGAGGATAAAAATTTCACGTATGGGATATATATATAGATGGAGAGAATCAAAGATTTCTCCGGATTCTGATACGATTTTAAAACCCTGACCTCCCTCCAGAGCGACTTTGTAAAATGATTATAGAAGCCAATAATTCTGAAAGGTTTATTAGATTGTTCATTTTCTTCTTGGATGTTCTGTAGAAAGGATTATTTTAAGCTTTGAGTGGTAGAATCAGATGCTATTTAGAGTTAAGAACCTCCAAAAGCCCAAATCAGATTAAAAGATTTAAGACCATATCGGTCCTCTTTATTCAAACTGTAAAAATTAACCAGCTCTATCTTTAGTTTGCTTTAAATATTTCAGTTTTTGTTAGTATAAATCAAATTTAAAATAGGCCCCAAAAAAAAAAAAAATCTAATCCAACAAGATTAGAAAAAAATTAAAGACTACACTATTTTTTGCAAGATTGAAAGATGATATGCCAATCTTGACGGTATAAATATCTAAAAAGTGTTCTATATATACTGGATACGTACTTCAAATCTTGAAACATTAAAAACCGTGTTTTCCCTTGTATTTTCAATCATTTATTCTTTTATAGTGAAGTTTCTTTATTCCATTAGATTTTTAAAATCTTGTTTTGCCACTTGGTCAACTATGCTTTTCGGTTTTATTTGTGGCATTTTTGGTACATTCATCCAAAAAAAAAAACTATGCTTTTCATATAACTTTATATATGGGCCAATCCCTTGGGTTCACCTGTCCGCAAAATTTCAGCTCTATTTAATCAAGTAGATATTTGTGTCAATCCAAATAAATTCGCTATAAATTAAACTGAGATGGATCAAACATCAAACCAGAATCCGAAAAATATTTGACCACTTTGAGTTTGAGGCAAAGTTTGTCAAAACACGCTGTAAGCTCATATTTTTTTTCATCGCATTCAAATTATAAATCATTTTCAATATGTTGTATAGAACAAAACCTCTTTTTTTTACTGGTCCAGCATAGGAACTAAGGTTAAAATCGGAACTGAACCAAATTTAAGTACTGATATATTATAGTTTATTAATATAGTTTAATACTAATATATTATAGTATATTAAGACGATAGAATTCTGATATATTCAAGAATAAAAAACAAATTGTGTATGAACTATGAACTAGGAACCGAATAAGGATCAGAACTGAACCGAAACTAAGCAAGTTTAGTATGAGTATCACTTTTCAGAACCAAAGTAAGACTTGGTCTGAATGTGGATTACACCAACACTCCCTGAATAGGTTTAATTTTTAACTATTTATAGCTTAGCATTACCAATTTTGAAACCAAAACAAACAGCCTATCTGTAGAAATACTGATGATGATATCCTCTCAATCAAATCTATTCTTGAACTCTTCTCTGATCTTACTGGCCAAGAAATTAATTTCTTCAAGAGTGAAGTTCTTTTCAGCAAAAACATTGAAATAGATAGGAGAAGAAGAAGAATCTGCTCTATTCTCAAAATGAAGGAAATGAGTCCTGATTCTCTGTACCTTGGAACCAAACCCTTTCATAACAGATCGAAGGTTAAGGACTTAGATTTCATTGTTCAAAGAGTCCAAACCAAATTGAGTACTTGGTAAGCAAATTGCCTTTCGTATGCAGGTAGGTGAATTCTGATCCAATGTGTTCTAGCCTCCACTCCCTCTTTCTTAATGTCATGTTTTCTCTGTCCTCAAAAAACTTGTCAGTCATTAGATTCTATCTACCTAAAATTTTGGAACAATGACTCTGCAAATAAGAAAAAGCTCATCTTATCGGGTGGGATAAGATTTGTACCCCTACCACACATGGAGGTTTGGGAATACGCAAATCTTCTACCCACAATAAAGCTTTAATCCTAAAGCTTGGATGGAGATTAATCACTGAGGAATCCTCTCTTTGGGCAAAGGTCCTAAAATCCAAGTACTTCTCAAGAACCTCTATTTTCAATCCTAATGTGGGAAGGAAGAAGGGATCATGGGTCTGGAACAACATCACCTCCATCTTACCTGATCCAAAGAAAATTGTGTGGAAAAAGATTGGAAATGGTCGAAATACATACTGCTGGTATGATCCGTGGATCCCTGCCATCCCTAATCACTGTTTACCAAATGATATTTATGACAATTCAATATGCATGGTAAGTGATCTTATTTCTAATCAAAATTGGAATTCAATGTCTCTTATGCACTTTTTTTCCTAATAGTTTTAATTATGAGATTTCAAAAGTGCATATTTCAAATTCTGAAGACATCTGGAGATGCTCCCTAACAACATCTGGCAGCTTCTCCACTCGACATGCAACCATTTTTTTAACTTCGCCATTACAAAATAGGCCCTTACTTTCCAATTATTGGCGCTTTTTTCTGGAAACTTAATATACATATGAAATTTAAGATGTTTTTTTGGCGTGTTTTAAATGCAGGTTTACCTGTCAAGGCCACTCTCTCAAAATGGATATCGATTGAACCTACATGTGTTTTCTGTGGTGTTCGTGATGAATCCCACTGGCATCTCTTTCTATCTTGTGAATGGACTACGCGTATCTGGGCCTGTGGACCCCTCGGATTGAGAACAGAGCACCTAAGCAGCTCTTGTATGACATAACTTTGTGCCTCACTTTTTTAATCTAAAACCCTGGATAAACCAACTGCCATATGATTTTTCGTTGTTGTTACAATAACATGTTATTTCATTTGGCATGTAAGAAACAAAGTAATTCGTGGTCTAGCTACGGCTGACCCCCGTCTAGTTCTTTTAAACATTTCTAGATGGATTTCAGATTTAAACTTAACTCCTCTAGAGATAAATCCTAACTTGGTTGATCCAATTACATGTACACAAAATGAATTACTCATTACTTCTCGATCTAACCATGAAATGCAATTACCTGTCTTATGTTGCGCATGTCTTTTTGAACCTTCCATAGGACTAATAGGTTGGGCTTATTGCTTTTTGTTTGATAGACAAAGTGTTTTAACATTTACAGGATTTTCTTGTTCGACCAACAAAATGAAGACTGAGCTATATGGAATCTTGCAGGGGTGAAAACACGCTTTGAAGGATAAAATATACCTCAAAGAAATCTGGATAAATAACCATGGTCTACATGGTCTTTTGACTCCGCAAGGGTATATGTGTATTCTCATGAATCTACTTCCCTCCTCTCTTGAACTTGCCAAACTAATCTCTAATTTTTCACCTGTAAATATAAGGTAGAAAAACAATCATTAGTTTAGAACTTCTATTCCGCCTTTTATGTATGATGTAAATTTTCTATTCCTTTTTTAGGTTTTATATTTTATATTTTCATCAAAAAAAAAAAAAAAAAACCCAAACAAACAGCCTATTGTAATTTTTGGCCGTTTAAAGTTTTAAGTCAAAATAGGAAAAGACCGACATAGGAAAAGACCGACATAGTGATAGTGGTGTCGGATATTTTCGGGGTAAAATTAGTATTCTAGAGGGGAAAGAAAAAGAAAAACACAAGAGAAACGCATGTAAAATTGCACGCCTAGAAGGGTTTAAGGAAGAAGGGGGGGAAAGAAAATTCTGAGGGGGGTGTTGCGCGGATCTCAAGTATTAATAACGGCCACATATTGCGCAAATTCACAGAAGTCGCACTCTCTCACTCTCCTGTAACGTCTCTTATCCCGTTTTCCGTCTTCCTCATCTCTTTCTTCTATCGGTCTAATCAGTTTGAAGGAGAATTAACGAGAAAGAGTTCAGAAACCATGAAAGGAGAGGTGGTCGTGGAGGAATGCTTCTGCTTCGAGGAAGAGACGCAATTAACGGTCCTCAAGACCTCTCTGTTCTTCGCCGGTGATGGTTTCTCCGTCTACGATGCCAAAGGAGATGTTCTCTTCCGTGTTGACTCATACGGTCCCGAAACCCGTCACAAAGACGAACTCGTTCTCATGAACGCCGCAGGGAAATGCCTCCTCACCGTCCGCAGAAAGGTTTATTTAATTTTTTTTTTGAAATTAGGGTTTTCGTTAAATTTGGAGAGGATGAGATTTACTTACCAATTCTGAAAATTATTGTCCATTAACAAATGCATTTGCATTTTTATTTTTGGATTGGGAATCAGAGACCGAGTCTTCACCAACGATGGGAAGGATTCTTGGGAGAGAGATGCGATGGAATGAAACCAATCTTCAGCGTAAAAAGATCGTCGATCATCGGACGGTCGAGCGTTACGGTTGAACTTTACGGGAATCCCGGTGAGGAGTACCAGATCGAAGGTTCGTTCCCACAGCGATGTTGCAGATTCTACAACACCACTTCTCCGAACGAATCGAAGGAACCGGTGGCGGAGATCCGAAGGAAAGTTGACGCATCAACCCACGTAGTACTTGGGAAGGACGTATTCTCACTCTGCGTCAAGCCTGGCTTCGACAGTGCTTTCGCCATGGGATTAGTACTTGTTCTTGATCAGATCGACGGTGAATACGCCGATGATGGTGACGTGGCGGACCCCACCAGCCCTGAGCCTGATGATGTACCATCTTCCTAACATATCCCTTTTAAACGATTGATGATGATAGTGTTGCTTCTGTATTTGGTCGGTGGTTTTACGGAATATCTTCACCATTTGTTGTCCTCATCTCTCTGTTTTGTACCTCCGTCCCAATATTCCTTTTTTTTATTTTAATTTATTTTTTTTTTTTTTTGTAATTTTGCTTTTAACTTATTAGAAGACTAGAGTGGTAGGTAGTTAGTAACATATGTTTAGCACATATCTCTAGATGGGTTATGTATTAATAATTACCAGAAAAGGATAAATACTATCTGTTTTTTAACAATATTATTACTTTATTAGGTACATTTTTCGTCTTTTTAATCCATTTGTGGAAAGGGGAGAAAGATAACTTAACTAGTGGACCCACAAAATCTTCTTACG
Organism: Telopea speciosissima; assembly: GCF_018873765.1. Taxonomy (NCBI): domain Eukaryota; kingdom Viridiplantae; phylum Streptophyta; class Magnoliopsida; order Proteales; family Proteaceae; genus Telopea; species Telopea speciosissima. Next base: position 61,244,154 of record NC_057917.1, on the reverse strand, counting down.
AATGAGGGACGATGATAATTTTTTTTTTCAGTGTTACTTACTATTAGGCAAACTATGGAAAATAAGACTGTTTAGCTTGTGTTTCTGGCCCACAAAAATTAGTTTCGGCCTCTTCTCCAACGAGGAATCCACTCAATGAGTGTCCAATAAAGAATTATCCCCGTGGATGTGTGTCAGCCAATCAGTCCTATCATTAGATGCCTCATTGGATACTCCTAATGCGACGAACTCATTGGAGAGGAGTTGGATCCCATAAATTATGTGTGTGAAGGTATAAAAACTTGAGGTCAGAAATGAGATGGAATTGAATTTGATCGAAAACCTAGAAATTGCCACTGATTTGTAAATATTTGTGATTTGAAGTTTTTTATTCCAAAAACAAATAGATGTTGCTCAAATTAGTAAGTTTCACTGATTTCTTTCTCTAATTTTAATGAGAAAGCAAAATGCAAAATACTAGATGTGCAAGCTTGAAGCTAGAAGGTGAGCCACAGATATTGCAAGTATATTCTATATTAAGTTTAGACAAATCAAATAACAAAATTTTTCTAAAGGCCAATATATGTGATGTTGTGGATCCAACCATTTCACTAAATTATTGCAGTCAATCCAAACTTCTATCTTCTGACATGTCAATTTCATTACATTTTATAATCTTTGTTGCATCTCCCTTGTTTCTGCTTCTTGAGCATATCTTGATACACCGAAATCCATAAAAGGGAAGGTCAATATAAACAGATTGTTAATTATTAAGAGTAAGGCCCAACTAGTCTTTCCCATCACAAATCATAATAGGATGATTCTCGATGAATATTTATTGGTATTAGGTCAAAAATAAACAATCCTTCCTAAGATGATGTAGACGAGTCAACATGAGAGATAGTATGTAATTTAGCCACCCAACTTGTGATTTAATGTAAGATATTTAGTCGGTTAAGAGGGGGTATTAAGAAATGTTGTTTGATTGCGAATCATCCATAGAAAAAATAACAAGTTGTAGCCACAATAGACAAAATAATATACTTCTAGGATTTGGTCATGGATGAGTTATTTAGCAAAGTCTCAAGAAGAGTTACTTTGGAATGCGATTGAAGGCATTCAGTACGTAAACCTCAATGGCCCTACAACTCGATAGGCTTAGAGATATGATAAGACAAAAACAAATATCAATCAGATTAATATCATTATGACACAAAGCACACCAAGGGTTACGATGCAAAATATGAGACAATCACATCCTAATTTTAATTCCTCAATAGTTTCAAGCTTGATATATATCAAAGCATAAGGTAAAAAGAAGCTAAAAATGATGAGGATTGAGTTTCTTTTCACACGTGCGATGAAAATAGAACCTCTTAATATATAGGAACTACCCTTCTAATTCGATTTAGAAAAAATATTTCAAACTTTCGTAAATAAATGGTGAGAGTTAATAATGACATTTACTATTTTAAGAATTAAATTAAAAAATAAATTCGCTATGGATTTAGAAATTCTCTCTTCACCTTAGGTGGCAAAACACGATATGATTCTTCTCATACGTAAACCTAAGCCGACCTAATAGAACCCACCTTATGCCCCCCCACTTTGTGTAGTCCATCCGGTCGACTCAAGGGCATACGAGATGGTTCTTGTAAGTGAATCTGAACAGCGCTTTTTTTTTTTTTTGTTTAGTAATTGGGAGCTTTACATATATAGTTGATAGAAGAGGGGGGGGGGATCGAACCAGGGAGGGGATAAGATACCAGCCAAGAGACTCGAACTCGAGACCTCTTGGTGAACATGGGCATGAAACGCACCATGGCTCACCAACTGAACTAAGCTGGTAACTTCTTTTTTTTATTTTTTTTTGGTAAAAACCTGAACCGCACTCGTGTGTTTAGATTATTTAGTAAGTGTGCTCTTGTCATGGACTTAAAAATCTCTGTCCCCAGTCCCCATCACCTTTTGCTTTTGAAGGAAAGATGAAAAGAGAGTGTCGGCCAAAACGCAGTGCCACTGTGCCAGGATTGGCCATAGCGTAGGTGAATGTTTCAACTTCCAAAGCCAGGTGAATTTGCTTCTTTTGTGGGAAGGGTATTTGTGCTCTTACTCCTTGGCTAGGTGGGATGGGAATATGGGATTCGATGGGCTGGGGTAACCGGCCCATAAAAAGGTGTGGGATCTTCTTTATTTAGTAGTGTTCACTTTTAACACATTATTCCCCCACTGTTACCATCCTATACGGCTGACGTCATTGTATTTGAGTTTAACACACGCTAACTACTAAATAAATCATGCTTTAGTTTAACGGTTACTCACCCTAATCAATAGGGTAGCTCAACTTAACACCGGTCTTTGAAGTTTAAACATAATTAAATTGTCAACCCAATTTACTTAAAGGTAAAGGGTTCTTTGAGCAACCGGTATAGGGGAATACACCAATGAGGAGAACCGAAACGGTTTCACAAATAAGGGTAGAGAGCTTGGTTTTCCCTTACCAAAATTAGATATGGACCCCTACAGATCTAGGTAGATTTAGAATGGAATATTTTGATTCTGAATTTTTTTTCTGTCTGGAAAAAATGTTCAAGAGGGAGATCCTTTACAATCTATATAGCCGACCAAAGAATTAAATAATGATCCTTGGATTTTTCTTTGTAAGTATCACGCTAAGTAGTTAACCATTATCTAAATAATAAGGTAGATCAATCACAGTAAAGAGTTCACCAAGGATTAGATCATATGGTCCTTCTAGCATCTCTCTCTTTTTTAGAGTATATCAATATATTTTGTAGGGTATATATACTTTTTTCTCTAGGGTATATATACCATTGCCTAGTGTAAACTCATCTTTGGGAAAAGTATAAAAAAAAATGGAGAATATATACTAAGGGAGAAAGAATGCTACCTGGCTGCATGCAATGTTCTGCCCCTATGCTCAGACATAAGGGCGGGCGAAATGATCACCATGCTCCCAAGGAAAGATGGAATTTTTTTGAGGGGTGTGACGTTCATTTCACCCACCCCTGTGTCGTGTCTAGGCGCAAGGGCAACGCACTGCCCATGCCTGGGTAGCATTCTCTTTCTCATGTACTAAATATGATAACTAAACTTCACTTATTAGAAAAAAATATTAGTGATATTTTAGATGAATAATAAAATATAATAATTATATTTAATAGTAAATGTGTTGTTGAGTGACTTACACAATCATTCTTAGTAATGATTACCATTTTTATTTTTTTTGTTGATTCTAAATTTTAATTCTCTTATAATCTAACAAGACGCAGTTGAATGAAAGCCAGTCATAATAATAGGATGTCAATTGTAATGACACATTTTAAAAACTTTCTTGGAAGAAAGAAATTGGATTCAAAATGGTGTTGGAATGACTCGTTACATCTTGGTTTTAATTTATTTTCTAATTAATTTTGTATAATTCTTTATATTTCTTTTCTTTAATTTCTTCCTTCCTATCATCCTACATGTATTATAAGAAAAAAGTATATTGACGCACAATATATGTATATGTATATGTATATGCCACGTGATCATGCAATTTAGTTCCTGCAACTACCCAAGTGCTTCTACATTGATGGATCACGTACACAAAAGTCTCTTCATCAGATATTAGGCATTTTATGTTCCAAATCAACTTTGCAATTCCAATTGACTAAAAAGTCTCTTTAAAAAAGTGGTCATGCATTCATAACCATGTGCATCAAATTTATTATGACATATGTTATGGTTGCTAAACATTGTTTTGTCTCATAGATTTGATTAATGTATCAAGTTTTCCTTAAGCGATGATGAATGAAGTAGGAATTTCTTCGCCAATGACCATCATTGAACTTGGATAGGTGCGATGGAACAATGATGAAGGGTAAGTCACAAGATATACAAAAAGATGATTAATGGTAATTGACTTTTCACCTATTAATTTAAGTGGTGATTTGCTTGAAATAACTACTTCAAGCATACAAAAAGATGAATCATGGAATCGACTTTTGAATTGCTTATGTACCACTTTTATGTGGGGTGCACACTACTTAATGGGAGTGGGGTGAGCCCCAAAACATTATTACCATTCTCGGCTCTCGCATGTCCATAAGCCTTGAGGAATAATAGATGGTTCCACCAAAAAATAGATAAAAGAGGAATAATAGATGGTACTTATGACCTAAAGGGCATTACTTTTTTTATGACCATTTCCCTGTCTAATTCAAGTTATCCATCTTCTCAAGGAAGAGGAAAAAAGCAAGTGATCTTTGTATCAGAGAAAGAACAAAAGGAATCTACAAGGACTCATAAATACAACCAGTACAAAAACACTAGATAGAGAGAGAGAGAGATTGAATTATGTTAGTACAAGTAGCTATGGGGTTTGCTTTGATCTTTTACTATCGTTTGACCATTATCGAGGCTTTTGCCTCTGTCCAATGCATAATAATTGAAGCAAATTTTGATTGGTTAATCCAATTAGTTTGACATAGGGTGGAGAACAGAGAAAACAAATGTAAGAAAAACTGGTAGGGGTGGTGGGAATTTAGCTCGTCTCCAGAGAATGGAAGCAAACAGCGACAAGAAAAAGAGGAAATATAGAAGAATATGGGTTTTCCATTGTGTGGCTTGCAGGAATGGATGGATTCCTGTGGTGGTGGGTTTCATGACTTGTATCTCGATCCTTAATAACAACATATGCAGAAGTTACAGAATGTCAGAATCTCAATCTCAAGAGAAATCACAACTTGGGCTTCAAAATGGTCTGGTGGTTTCTTCTTCTTCCAATGGTAACCTTGTGTCCATAGCATTCTCCAAGTCGGAGTTCAGCACGCCCAGGATGTTGTCAGTCGTTGAGCTCCACACATCCCTAGAGATATGTACGAAAGCTCAACCACTGATGCCTTGGCACCCTGGTGATCCTGATCCAGGGTGGTGGTGGTGGTGAGGTGAGGGGGTATGGAGTATGCTGCCACACTTGACATGGACCACTTCCTCCACCAACATGCAACATGGGATATCCCCACAAGTCATGATGCCATCTAAAATCACAAACCATCACTAAAATTACCATAAGTTCATGGATTTAATTTCTCTTCTTCACGGAAGGTGAAGAGATACCTTGTCTTTATCATCATCAAATGTGACTCGAAGGTCAGTGTCAGACTTTATACAATAGGGACAATAATTATAACCCTCGATTCTCTTAAACGTGGATACAGAGAAACTTTCTCCTAATTCAAAACCCAACATGAGATTCTTTATCTTTTTGAATTGTAGCTTTTGTTGGGAAACTTGGCTTGGGTTACACTACTACTCCCAATGATATCTTGGCGTATAGGTGCTAAGTTTGCAATTCAGACAACACCTGCTAGAAGTTTTCACCAGAAAAATATAAACATAAAAACTTAGCTGAAGTCTGGGCTTAGCAGGGCCCTTGCAATTATTGGGCTTTCAGGAGTCATAGATGTATTTGTGTATTACACGATCGACATTAAATACAGTCAGATTGACCTAAATGCACATCTAAAATGACATAAACACCCTTCTCCTCCCCCCCCCCCCCCCACCCCACCTTTTATTTGACAGAATCGATGGGAGAATCTCCCGTGTATAAATACCTACCCCACCCTTTTATTTATTTATTTATAATTCCTATTATGTAACCCCTTAAAAAAATGGGTTTTTGACTTGAAATTAGAACAATAATAAGCTACCTTTATATAAAGGAAGAGACATAGACACACCGCCTATGAAAGCCAAGCTAACGGGTGGGACCAATGGAGTTTTGGGATGGGGCATCATATAGCAGGGCAAGGGGGATCATTTCAAAAGGAGAAGAAAGAGACATAGACCCAGACCCAATAGGCACAAACTTGTGGTGATCGAGCAGGCATTGTGCCCAGCCTTTTCCTTTATACAAATTATGACTATGAATAGGCCTCAATCATATATAGCTTAGCAGTTTTAACACCCTTTTTTACCGAAGGGGGGAATTGAGTAACCTCGTGCAGTTGTATAGCCCACCATGAATTGTTCCTTTTCCCCTTTGCATTCTTGTGGAAGTAAAAATTTTCAAGAATTGTTTACCAAACAAAAAAAAATCAAGACTTTGTGCTTTAAATAATACATTTTTGTCCTCTACGTTTGGCAAGACTATTTAGCTACCAATTTGGACATATGAACAGAAAACCTGATGTCAAGCCATGACCCAGCCCTAAAAACAACGGTTTCTTCATGCTCAAGCTACAAAGGGGGGCCCACCACAGAAGCTCTTGGTCCAAGCTTGCCCATACAAAGGCCGTGCTTAATAGGCCTTCACTTCTCTTATTACCCCTAGTTGGGCTTGGATTTGCCCTTTTTACATTCGAAATTGGGCTTTCAATTGTGACTTCCAACCTCTACAACATCCACAAGTTTTTTTTTTTTTTTTTTTGGTATGAACAGCCACAAATTGCAACCCTACTTTTTTTTTCACAAAATTTTACTTGGTTTTTGAGTGAGGAGCAAGGTTTTAGTAATCAGTATCGGGATCGAGAATGATGAAATCACCAATAGGGTAACGATAAGTGATATAAGATTTTAAAAATCAATAAAAATGATAAAAATAGATATCGGGCATCGGCCGATACTGATACAATTTGGCAAATACAACCAAATAATCAATATCCAATTAAAAATATCTAAAGGATATGGAAAGATATCCGTATTATAATCCATTTGAATATATGGTTATGGATTTGGTAATCAAATATTCAATTAAAATGGCTTGTGTTTTTACTTTTTACCTCCTATTACATATGTTTTACTTATTGACTATCTACATAAAATAGCAGTAAAAAAAAAAAACACAAATGATATCCTTCAATTTAAAGATATCTGACCAATTATTAATTGGATATGCCATAAATGGGTTGGATGTTATCAGATCGGAGGTCACTACATCCATATCCGGGATAAATGGACTGGAATTTAGATAATATTCCACCCATATAAGCCCAGTGCCAACTAAGGTACAATGTGGTAGAATAGATGATGTGTCTATTCTGACCGTTGGATAGAGATGACATAATTTAGATAAGCCACGTACATATCAAATTTTATAGATTCAGTTAATTCCCTCTTGTATTGGCATGCATTCCGTGTATGTCTATGCATGTATGTCAATATTCTAGACAATATTATGTATTATTAGATTTGTCTTGTGATTTTTAGACATATCATATTTCTTTGTTATATGGGTTTCATAAAAAATAAAAAATAAACTACCTTTGGTTTCGGTAAAAAAAATAAAATAAAAAAGAATATCTACCTCTGATAATAAGAATAAGGGAGAGAGTGTTCTATCTGAGGAGCGTAGCCTATGCTGGTAGGAAATACCCAATTAGTGCCTCTAGAAAAGAATCATTTTTGGAGGCAGTGAGGAAATTTCAAGGGAGGGAAGGAGGGAGCGCAAGCATAGGCTCGCTCCCGAACAGAGAACATTTTCCCTACTAATAATAAGCGAGAAAGAATGCTACTTGATCGCGTGTGGCATGCGGCCCATATGCCGAGATACAAGGCCACGTGAAATGACCGCCACACCGCCACGAAATTGCAAAAATTCCTGATATCGTGGCAGTCATTTCGCGTGGGCTTGTTTCCATGTGCACGCCACCAGATAGCGTTCTCTTCCCCTGATAATAATATAACACCAACAACAATAGTAACAGTAAGCATGAAGTGTTAACAAATTGCTAAAACATGGTCTGTTCAAGATAACCTTCTATTGGAGGTCCACCAAGTTGTTACCGTATGGTGAGAAGACATAACAATTTCAACCATTGGATAGATAACGGATGGTCTAGATTGCCCATATATAAATTTCATAACCAAATTTAATCATAGGAAAAAGATCTTTGTTCAAGAGCAAGTGTGTTGCGCCCCTATTGATGTTTCTATGCGCATTTCCAGTGGCCTCCACACTAGCTCAGAGGCCACACTCCCAACTAGAGAACACATTCCCATTAGTTATACACCCAACGTATTGGCATGTATTTCTTCGGTAGTCCATGTCTTAGTGTACAAGGTACTCTCTCAATAGTCTCTAGTCATGAATTTTTAAAGTTATATATATATATTTTATAGGGTAAATTACAGATCACCCTTTGGTTTTCAAACGAAACTCAAATCACCCCCTGGTTTTTGAAAAAACTCAAATCACCCCCTCTACAGTAACGGTGTTAGTCTGTTGTTAGTTATTGGTGTGAAATGACTATTTTACCCTTGTACTAAAACATTAGAATTAAATTTACAATACTACCCTTCAAAATCTATGTTTGGATGTCAAGGGTAGTTTAGGAATTTAAATTTATTTAACTGGCTGACATCATCACTTAACAGCATAAAACTAACGGTAGTGACTAATTTGTCATATTGAGGTCTAAATCAAGGGTTGATTTGAGTTTTATAAAAACCCAGGGGGTGATCTGAGTATCGTTTGAAAACCAGAGGGTGACGTGTAATTTACCTATTTTTATAATAAAAAACAAATATATATAAATTAAGAAAGAGCACTATTTACAATGTCTCCATTTAATACAAATTGTTGCCTATTTGTTATGGCAAAGTGAATAAAAAAGTTAGTGAGAATCAGCAAGATACAGTCCTGATGATATATATGATGGAGGAATTTCATTGGTAGTATTCGAAATCTTTAATAGTTTTGGAACCAAATGTGAAGGCCAGGAAATTTTTGGAACAGGTACAAGATCAAGCCGTCCTTAATTAAAGCACCAAATCTCCCTAATCTTCATATTAAGATTCATAGTATGATCAAGACCCTTTGACAAAGTTATAATCATGGACTTCAAAAAAATGACCTATGTCCAAAAAACCTGTAGCGACCAAAACAATGTCCTTCTAACAGAATGTAGGAAATCCACCCTACTCTATCTAGGATTGGGTTAGAAGTTCCTATGTAAATCAAGATAAGGAAATTTAATTTAGATAATGATTTAAACACATCAGATATAGAATTTTCAAGATTAACCTGAATAGATAAATCACTAGGAATAATTGGGGATGGAGGTGAGTTATATTGTGTCACTTTCATCAATGCTAGTTTGGCTAAAATTTCACATATGCGCCGGACCTTGGGTCCGGTTATCTACAAAATTTGAGTCACATTTAATCGGGTAGGTAGCAAAAAATTTGAGCCAATCAAAACATATTGCCATAATAATAACTAGACAAGCTACATGTCCAATATGTTAGAATCTAAACATTATCATACCACGTACATGACAGAATTAGGTGGCCTGGCAAAAGAAGCTTGTCTATATTAGAACATGTAATAAAAGTCCATCATTTGGTATATAATAATTAAAGGTTAGATTTCTTATCAAAAAAAATTAAAGGTTAGATTGTCCTCCTACGCATTGAAAAGTTTATGGATGAGGGCTCTTGAGGGAGGGAGTAGAGGAGCGTACATAAGGGAAGAGGTGTCATTTTCTTATACGTAAGGGGGAGATAGAAGGAAAGAGGGTGTTAGTCGGATTAAAATCCACTACAATGCGGGCATCTTGTGGTATACTGCATTGTGGGCTTGAGAGCTCAACACATGGAAGAAGCTTCATCCAATGGTGAGTTTGATGCAAGGCAGTTTTTTTTTTTTTTTTCTTTCTTCTTGAGCTCAGTACCGTTGGATATCGCATCTTCCATGTGTCAAGCTCTCAGGCCCGCACTGCAATGCACCGCAAGATTAGGATACTGTAAAGGATGTTTTTTTGCGTGTTAGTATACCATGTGGTTGGCTCAGAGAACTTTTTTTCAAAGTTTATGTTTTACATGGGACATGGGTTGTGTCTGTATATTTGTTAACGAACCTGGATTTAAAGAACACATTAAAAAAAGGATTTGGAAAGCTTAAGAGATAAAACTAAAAGGGAAAAGATCTCTACTTGATGGTGTTTCCTACGCTTTCTTACAGGACACCATGAAATGATGCCTCTACCTCTTGGGTAGATACCCAGAGTGCTCCCCATTGGCCCAAACGCTTGTGTAGGGACGATGCGACCAAGTAGAGATCTCTTGCCCAAACTAAAAATTCTATAAAAAAAAGGATCAAATTTTCCTTTAGCCACGGTGAATAGGAATCCAGGGCTTCTCGATGAGACACAAGATGGTATGGGATATTTTCAGAACATATTAAAATCCTATAGGAATTTTGTGAACCTTAGGATGGTAGTTGAACTTTCACCATACGGTGAAGAAAAATTTTGTTCCAAAAAAAAAAAATGCAAAAATTCATAAAAAGCATTAGGACATACAATGTCCAAAAAATTCTAGTTTGTTGACGTAGATTTTTTTTTTTTTGAGGTTACAAAGCCACGGTGGAGAGTAATTTTATTAAGCCTCAATGAACAAAAACTGAATTACAATATTGAGAAAATCCTCCGGGAGTGAGGACTCCCATTGACCCTAATTAGGGTAACACAAGACTCAAAACTACCTTGAAGAAGCTTGATTTGATGTCCATAACTATGGAGTTCACATCAATAAGAGGCTTGGACATGGTTTTAGGTATGGATCAGGATTGTCTACAGGGAGCAAGGAATGTCCAGGGCATTGTCAGCCATTGGGCTGCACCGCACACATCCCTAGGCATGTACGAGATGTGTGCGGCACAGCTCAACCGCTGGATGCCCCCTGGCAGTACCCTGGGCGCACACCTCCCTGTAGATGAGCTAAATTCTCTAGGTATTGATTGTTGGATATGTGTGTCCATCAAATTCGGTTCGGTTCTGTTCGGTTCAACCCGGTTTACCTTTGTATTGAATTTTTATACATTTTAGTTTAATATCATCACATGCGATATAAAATTTTTGAGCATTATGTGTCCGTAAGTTATACTTAAAATGGTAGTCACGACTAGGGTTTGGGCTAGGCACCCTTATCATATGGTCGTCGCATTGGGTATGCCTAGACATGTGATGTCAAGGTACGAATGCGAGTACTCACATGTTGATGTGTGTATTGGCGAAGAATCTACTTTGTCGATTCCCTCATGTATTACCGTCAGATGTAGGAAGGGATAGACATGTGTCACCGACACCTTTTTGCCTGAAGGAACCCTGTCACTGCTAAGTGTGACCGCATTTTTTGGTTCATCTATGACTGAAACTCAAGCGAGTCAAAGTCGATGTTCTGGGAATGCGTGAACACTTTATGAGTGAAGGAGTTACTCAACATGGTTACCACTGCCCGATTGGGGAAAACCAAGATAAAGATTATCTATGTATGGTCAGATCGGAATCTAGATCCAATGCCGTTTTGGAAAGGGTTTTGCAAAAATCTATTTTACATAAAATAATAGATTATGTATAATTATTTGAACAAAGTGTTTTATCGAGTTTTGCGGGACCCGATCAGATGCAGAGACGCTCTTATATGGACATGTACTATGGATTGGGGTTTGGTAGTACATGTGTACATGGCATAGATTCCATAATGATGGTGTTGATTAGTGGGGGGGGTTGTATATGATAAATTGTTATCATATAGAGAGTTATTTGGAATTTGCTATTTTAATTGGTTCTTTATTTAATTATTGGATATGGTGCTAATTATAATTATCCATAAATATTAAATAAAGTAACTAATTAATACTTTCCCTATTAGATTCTGCTTCTTCACCAAGTAAAGAACTCTGAGATAAACAGATAAAGCTTATCTGAGATAAACAGATAAAGCCTATCTCAAATAAATAAATAAAGCCAATCAGGAGAGAGAGTGTCAGACTTTCACAGGGATTCTTCCTATCAGGGTTTTGGAAACCCATCTATAAATAGAAGCCAAAACGCAGGAAGGGGAGCAAGGCTTTCACGTTTTTTCATAGCCACCCCCTCCCACGGTTTTGGCTCTCCCTCTCTCTCTCTCTCTCTGTGATCGCTTCTTCTTGCTCTCTAGTTTTGAGAGCTAGGGTTTTAGAAACCCAGGTCTGGTTGGAGATATATTCGGATTGGCTTGGAGAACCTTGATAGCACCATTGGAGGTTCAGATCTGTTTGCTTGGAGTGCTTCTTGGAGGAAGAACCACTGTCTATTGGAAGAGCAACACTTGAGGCTCACCAGGTTAGCAACATTCTGTTAATTTCTTTTGATTGTTATTAATTTTTAGGGAAGTAGTTTTCTGTCCGGGAGTGTGGCCTACGCCAGCACTCCCATGTGTCTATCTTTCTCCTCCTCAAAACAAGGGGGCGGAGGTGTCTTTTCATATTAGGAGGAGAGAGACAGACTCATGGGAATGTTGGTGTAGGCCACACTCCCGGACATAGAACTTTCTCCCTAATTTTTAATATTCATGGGATGCGAAAGAAACCCGAATCGATTTATTTTCGCTGCGCATTCGGGCATGGGATGGATCCCTCCCTCCATGTGATGGAACGGAGATGTTTGTTTTATTTCTGTTCGGATCCCATAATTATGGGGAACATGAAATAATGAATTTAGGGTGCACCACGGTTCATGGGCAACCATGTAAAACCCTAAAAATTTAAATACGGGCACCCATGGCTTCCCATGGATTAGCCCCAGGGTGCAAAACCCTAATTTTCAGTATATTAATTTTCCAAGGGTGTAAAACCCTAATTGGTTTATAATCGGTTTGCCTAGGTGAATCCCTCCAAGCAAACCTCTTTAATGTACATGTCTTCTTTTTTTCCAGAGCACAAAAACCGCAGAAGTCAGTAGTGACAATGAAGGGTAGTTTAAGGATGCGAAACCCAAACAGGAAGGTTATCGAATAGGATTCAGAGACTGAAATCTTGTAGCCAGTAGAAGGTGGGGAAAAAGAAACAAAAAATTTCTTTCAACTCCAAAACACTGAAACAAGCGATTAAGCTCAAGAACAGGAAACGTGTTTGAAATCTAAGTTAGAGAAGGATGGAGTTTCGGAGATCAAAACCACAGATGGGTGGAGTTTCGGAGTTCAAAACCACAAATGGGATGGGGCTTTAGACAATTAGACCGATCGAAACCACAGATGGGGTGGAGTTTCGGAGTTCGAAACCACAAATTCTTACATTGTCCATAGTTTTGAATGGATATGCTTCTGATTTCTCTGTGGTTGATGGTCTATGGTTTGACTCAATTCTAGTAAATTTAACTGGAAATCCCAAGTTTTAATGGCTTCCATGGTATTCCCTTCAAGGATACCTGCAACTCATCTTCCCCAATCGATTTGGGGAAGATGAGTTGTAGGTTTTTTTTTTTTCTTTCTTGAAGGGGTATTTTTGCAACTTTACCCCTTGATTTTAACACTGTTAGTCATGAACTAACGGAATGCACTTATTTGTTACCGTTTGCAAACCTCAGGTAGGTACGCAGAATTTTTCAAACATGAGGGGTCAAAATATCCTTTCGTCAAACCTCAGGGATGATATGTGTATATTTTCCATTCTTTTATGAGGGAATAGCTAAACTCACATAAAAGAGTTTAAGGAAATAAATCTCAGTTCGGGAGTGTGACCTATGCCGGCACTCCCATGAATCTGTCTCTCTCCTCCCCATGAGAAAAGACATCTCTATCTCTTTATTTTAAGGAAGAGAGAGATAGACAAGACACATGGTAGTGTGGGGTACAGAAAACTCCTGCCCAAGAATTTAATAATGGCTTCTTTTGGACAAAAATTCACAACTTAGCTCGACATGGGCCCACTAGTCCGATAGATAATTCTTTGACCAAAACAGTCAGACCTAAGTTGCCTACGTCAAAATCCAATACGGAAGGCCCACCACTCGAGGGAAGACAATCAATTGGAGGCCCAGGTCCAACGACACGAAGGCATATACAGCAACAATTCCCCCTACTTTCTTGTATTTTATGGATGAAGTATGTAGGTGCGTAATGACTAATCTCTCCTTCCCTCCCCTCTAAATCTCTAATGGGTTGTTTAAACCTCAATTAAACAACCCATCAGAATAGGCAATGCACATGGAATGACATCAAGTATACTTTCTCAGGAGTGATGTGAATTATCTCCAACTTGTAGTAACTTCCACGTGTCCAGTCGTAACGGAAGAAACTCGCCGGGAAATCCGACACGTTGTGTAGACCATCGACGACACTTTCCCTTCCCCCGAGGAAAAAAAGAACGTTATCAGGTTACGAAAAATTAAGAGATCTTTTTTTTAGCTTCTATATATTTTCTTTCCTTGTATTTGAATCCACAAAATTTACAAATTTGCCACTTAATTTAGTCTCGGAAGATGACGTCATTAACTATTCTCATCAACGGCTGAAGAGACTCCGGCGAGAACTTCCGTGCAAACAGAAACGGGTCATCTCCTTTGGTCCGGGTCGAGGAATTGGTAACGTTCACGACTCCAACATCACCGTATCTCGGCCTACCATGTCTGAGAGAGAGGATCAATTCGGGCCCCACTTCAGAAGAAGCATTGTAAGTGCGAGGGTGACCGTCAGATCTTCCCGTCCAATTAACGTGGGTGAGTGTTGCGGGTACAATCCCATTCGGGTCCTGCATGTTGAGCAATGTCGGGAAGTAGTTCTCCTCAGGGAAACATGTGTCCCACTGAACGCACGGCAACTTGAACTTAGACCAGAGTCGCTCGTCCTTCACGACAAGCCTCGCGTGTCGACGTGTCAAGACGAAGAACTGAGACCCGATGCGGAAGTCCTCGAACTGTACTTCGGGGAGCATGGCATCTTCACCACGCGCGGCGTATCGACCGTACGAGCCCGGTTCGTGGCTGAGGATCTCGATGAAGCTTTTCTTCGAACGGATTAGGGTTTGGTAAGTGAAATTGAAGGAGTGGAGAGGGATGCAAGAAGCTGAGAGAAGAGGGAACATGGCGTTGGCTGGATCGTCGAGAAGGGCGTGGGCAAGGAGTCGACGCGCCGCTGAAACTAGCGATGGAGTAAACCGTTGGGTCGGTTTGGAGTGGATGATCCGGCCGGTGAATACCCCGGAGAAGGGTGGATCGTAATGGAAGGATGGGTCCGCGTGGGTGTAGATGTTGAAGAGCTTATTCTTCTTCGTATTGGTTTGGTTGAAGAAGAGTTCCCAAATCGGAGCAAAAGGGAGAGGCGTTGTGGTCAGGAACATGAAGGCTAGTTTCTTTGGTGAGCCATGGGGCCATGGTTTTCGATTCGTTCTGGCGGCAAGGCGGAAGAGGGATTCGTCGTCTTCCGGTAGTGGTGGCGGCGGTGGCGGTGGCGGTGGCGGTGGCGGTGAGGGGGATACGACGACTTTGTGTTTGTTGTCGTATTTCTTCTTATCGTCACCGATCGGGATGAAAGTTGTTGCTGGGTAATTGATGCTGTTATTGTGGGTTGTGGTGACTATGGTGATGGCGGTTGGGTTGGTGATTGTGAAAACGATCGCCATAGGCAGGCAGAGAAGGACTGCACAGCACAGAGAAAACGGCGTCGGAGCTATCATCTTTTCTAACTTTCCTTCTGGATGGTTCGCCGCTTACGCGATCACAAACCGACTGTGTGAGTGTGTGAGAGAGAGAGAGAGAGAGAGTGTGTGTGTGTGTGTGTGTGTGTGTGTGTGTGTGACAGAGAGCGAACTGTGAGGTGGGATTGGTCGGACAGGGTGGGGTCAAAGGTTGGGAAAATCGGCGGCAGAAGCTGAGCAAAATCGTAGGTTTCCGGTGGGGCAGGAGAGTAGTAGGGTATGGTATAGTACAAATAATGGGATTATATTAAAAAACTCTTTAATCTTTCATTGGAAAGAGAATTTATTATTTATATAACATGCTTTAAAGAGGCAGGAGATGCCCAGTTTGTCACCACCCTTCCCTCGTGGTTGATTCAGAATTTTTTATTACACGTGGCTTACATGCAGGTGATCAGGTCACACTTTTATCCCTTTTTACTACCCCTCTCTCTCTCCTCACAGTTCACCACCTAATCAAGATCCGTTTAGGTAAAAAGATCTGCTAATGCCGTTGATCATGGAAAAACCGGATCCATTGGAAAGAATCTGAACTCGTCAAATTGAATTTCGTAAATCAGAATATGAGTTGCTTTACTTTAGGAAGTAAATTAATAAATCAAATAACTTATAGGCAATATAGGCATTAACCACTACAATCAATCTCGCAGCATACATGGATGTGGAGACCACACACACCTCTCGGGCATGGGAATCACACCTCATGGATGGTGTGAAATCGATTATAATCGTTACGTTATTAGAGAGGAACTGTACTTTGTACGCATAGGCTAATGCCCTTGTTAGCTTTGGTGTTAATCGTCATCTACTCCTCCCCACTCTGTCACCTCTTTTTTATTGAATAACGCTTTGGGCATGCCAAGCCCTCGTTTTATATGTGTGAGTTTCTCTTTAGTCAATTAGTAAGAAAAAGAAATCTGTTTAGGAATATGAGTGTTGTGCTTAAACACAGCCTCGTGAAATGTAAAATTATTACCGTTTGATGCTTCCACGTATTCTCCCATTAGCCCTTGTACTGACATAGAGGCTGTGCTCCATACAAAAAAATGCGTTCCCATTTAATAATATCCTTTGCAAAAAAACCAAAAATTTGATAAATCAAATAGCTTAGGGTCTTCATTTGTGGGACCAGTTTGAATTAGATGATTTGAAGGTGGTGGAAGGCCATATTTTCTACTCATCGTCTTCATGGCAATTTCCTGTCCATGAATTCTTGATCCACGCAAACCAATTTCAGAGGAAATTTTTGATGTCACAAATTATTTTTTTTCTATTGAAGAAAATGAAAATACTATTAAATACATAATAGAAAAATACAACCTCCAGCTCTCAAGTGTCTATCGACTCTAACCCTCACTTGATATGCTAGTCGGTCGTATTGTTCTCATCATATTTAATTAACAGAATATTGTTTAAAATTATGAGAAAAGATTCTCACAATGCCAGCACAAACCCAAGACTATACACAGGCGCATTATCCCTATTGAGATTACTATTCCCCATCCCGTGGAAATCTCCTAAATACCCCCTCATATATTTGACGAGTTTCTCATAATACCACCCCCCTCCAATGCTCGAAACTGCATATGAGCGTCAGAGGAAATCCTTCCCTTAAAATTAGTACACAATATAGAAATGTCATGGAGCAAATGAAACGATTGCCCCACCCCGGCAGAGTGCTCTGACAATGGATAGGACGGTCATTTTACCCCTGCCTGTGTGAGGCTGTACACCAACCACACGGGCAGCGACAACAAAGGATCCAAATTAAAAAAGATGACAGCCGTGCAAAATCGTTGACTAATCAGACCAAAATTCGGGATATTATTCATGTGTGCATTATTTGTCTCGTGTAACCTCGTGCAGCATCTTTGGTGACACAAAGGGATTTGTTATGTGCTGGTGGACTTAAAAATATAAGGCCCACCACCAGGGGCAGTTGGGTTAAGAACTTAATGTTGTTTAATATTTATTAGAGAAAAAAAAGTTTCTTATATTTAAACACAAAGCAATGCTTTTGTGCCCGAAAAGACTGCTCAATTCCAGTAAAACAAAAAATCGCATCCAATTAAAAACCAATGCTTGAGCATTTTCATTGACCTGGGCTCCACATGTGAAATGACCACCCCACCCCCTATTTTTAGGTAGTTTTGCTGGGCTAGACGCTCTAGCTCCCGCCACTGCAGGACAGGAGATTCTTCTGTTGCCACCCTTACCTGGGATATGGGCCCCCATACAATACACTACTTCGGTAGCCACAACACAAGTGGGCTCTATATATTCCAGACTTCAGATAGCTGCTAAAAGAGTTGCTGGATTACCTAAAAGCATGGGGGTTCTTTGGTAATTCAAACTTAGGTATTAGTAGGCAAGTAAACGAATATTTAAAAATCCGAATTCGAACTGCATTTGTATTCTTTTAGGAGTATCTTTATCCGTTTAGGGGCATTTGGATTTGAACTCAAATAATCTGTTAACAAATTTACCTGATCCGAATAGATGTCCAATTAATAATAAAAAATTAAGTAACTAATGATCTTGAGGTTTTTTGAAGATTCAACAAATTATAGATAATGAGGAAATGAGAATCATGAGATTAAGACAACTGAGAGATATGGATTGAGAGTGAATATATCCGTTGGGAGAAGAAGATTTGGGTTACATAAGTTAAGGATAATTGAAAATCTAAATTCGATTCACATTTGTATCTATTTAGGGGTATCTGTATCCGATCAAGAAATATCCATTACATATCCAATCCATATTCGATCCGTTTACAACTCTAGGTTTTAGGGGTGAGGATGCAACTCCTTTAGTTGAATCTAGGTGGGCTTGGGCTGAAACAGTTTTGATGGATACATAGGTTCAGACTGAATTTTTTTATCTGTGCACTTACGCCAGAGCTGACTCCAATCTGGCAAAGCTGGCTCAATGGCATGCTCGTATTGTTTCTGCTCTTTCTTGCCCTGCTGCAATGCTCGTACTGCTTCTTCTCTTACTTGCCCTTTGCCTCTGCCGTCGTGGCATAACATATAGTATGTTCGCCCACCTTGCCTCACTTCAATGGTGTACAAGTACCACCATAAAGAATACAAGTCTTAATCAAAATATCAAAAGAAAATACACCTAACCGCCTTTGGTGAAAGCTTTGTAATGGGTGACAGATGGAAGAAGAACAAAATATCGACATCCAAAGACTCGTGCAAGAAGCAAGGGGGACTGGTAATCCTACTCTGTCTTGCTACCTATGGCTCTCCTAAAATATATATGTATGGGGTTCGGTAAAAATATTAAAAGGAAAAAAGATCCTTACAACCTGAGTGTGAGTGTGCAGATTCCATCTCATGTCCTCTCGCATTCCATGCCACGGACCCCACATTTTCTCTCCACATTAAATGCCCTTTGTATATGAACTTTTCCGCCAACACCTATTGGTATTGGTGAATGGAAAACCTCTTCTTAATTTTTAATTGAGGGTTAGACCTTCTTCAAGACAAAAATATTGATTAGTCAAGACTCAAGTGTCACGAGGTCGATTTGCCTGTTTTGGCAGCCCGGGCTAGGTGTCATGACTCGCCTCTGTGGGACTTTTTTGGTCCATTTCTGAACTAGGGCCTACGTATAATAGAATGGTCTGGAATTATTTTAGATTTTCAGATTTTCAATTAAATTTAATTGCCCAAGAGAAATTTTAAAAGTGTATATTTGGTAAAGGGGTATTCCCACCAAAAAAGAATTATAAGGGAAGAGTGAAACAACAAATTATGGTTCGATCTTCTTCTAAATTAATGAATTTAATTTCATAACCTCTAGATTAGAATATTAATGTAAGATATATGAAGTGTTAAATTTTGTTTAGTTTATTTGATTAACTATTTTTAAAGGGAGTGTCTAATTGACTCCTCTATAGGTATTTTTAAAAATTGGCAACTTCTTTTAATTGTCTCATCTTATTTTCAAAAGTTATTTAAGATAGGGATATAAAAGGATTTTCATAAATACTTTGAAAGTGACATTTATGTCATTATCAAAATATGTCATTATCATGTATATTTTTTTAGTATACATATGAAATGACTTTATCATCTTCATTGAAAAAAAACAGTGGGGTTATGGTTTATAATTGGCTCAGAATAAGTCCCCCATCCGCCTATTATATGACTACTGTTTGTCTAACTCAACAATTGCTACTGCGTTGCCTTTCTTGGCTGGAAGTACAAGAAGGCGCGTAGATTGTTAGGAATTAGTTGGCTTAGACATGAGAAGACTGATTAGTAATTCTATTACATAACTTGGGTATATCTACTTGCTTACCCTATTGTTTGAAATACCAAAAAAGGCAAAAAGTATGGTTACAAACCATTTGATACATTGAGGGATGTCAATAAGAAAATCCCATCTTTAAAACATGTGTCAATTGTTAAGTCTTTTCTTTTTAACCTTCCTAATTGTAATATCCAGGTTTCAAAAGACCGGCATCAAAATCTGGATCGGTCCTCGTCAATTCTAATTCTAATCGATCAAGATCGATCACAAATCAAAATCAGAATCGGCTCAACCAATTCGATCTGATACCAAGTTTTAAAACCTTGGTAGCATCAATGGAATAGCACTAGTGAGCTTCTTAATTAGTATTACTCGTTTCCCTACATATAGTTAGCCAAAGTTTGGCACCTTCTTACAAACTTTCCTCCTCAATTTTCAAATATAAGGGAAAAAGATCTCTACTTGACGGTGTTTCTTACGTCCTCTCACAAGGCACCGTGAAGTGACACCTCTGCCCTCCAAGTAGAAACTCAGGCGTGCTCCCCCATTGACCTAGACTCTTGTATAGAGATCATGCGACCAAGTAAAGATCTCTTGCCCTTCAAATAATTTTTAATTAGACAGAGTTTTCCTATACCCATGATGAAGGAGAATCCTTTCACCATAGGTTATAACTGTTAGATTTTGTGTGAAACCTTCTCTATAGATCTTCCAATAGGGGGTGGGTATTGATGAATTAAAATCCTCTGCAGTACTCGGCGGGGCAGTGGTGCACATCCGATGACACAACAGAGGCCATGTGTGCCATGTGTGCCACGTGGCCTCTGCTGTGTCGTTGGATGTGCACCGTTGCCCCTCCGGTACTTCAGAGGATCCTGGTCTGGTATTGATAGCGGTTACTTACCTATTCAATAGCATTGCAAGATTTGCCCACAGCTGAAGCGGTGAAACTTGCTACCATGATAAAGTGGCAAGGATTTTTTTAGGGCTTAAAATAGAAATGAAGAAAGTTTTCTGTTTGGAAGCATGGCTCCTACGCTTGCACCCTTGTGTTGGTCTTTCTCCTCGATCCTCCAAATAACATGACTTCTTGTCTCCATGGATTGAACCAAAAGGTGGCACTGATTGGATCTTGCATAGGCATAGGAGTCACGGTCCCAGCCAAAGAACACTTTCCCTTAAGGAAATATCAAAAGAAAAAAAAACCATTGTATACAATCGACGTACATCACAATGCATTAGTGTTGATTTAATTGAGAGAAAATCTTGTTGTAATCAAAGTTGGTGAAAAATAAAAGGCAAAGGTTTCGTGCATGGTGCATAGTTGCCCACAAAACCATTGGATGGGGACAGTGGTCCCATTGAAATACCCGGGCTACCCCTTATTTTATGAATCATCAATGGGGCTGGAGCAGTCGTGCATGAATCTCTTCCTTAAAAGAAAATGTAATATTATTTTTTTTCAATTTAGTATAATGTGATTTCTCTTCAATTAGGGTAAAATCTTATCAATTCACATATGTACTCGAAAAACGTGTAAGATAATAATAACTCTTAGTATGATATAATGGTACATCATTTCTAATCACTTTCATTAGGTTTTTTTCTCTTTCCGCCGCCGTACGCGTCTATTGTCTCCGCCATTAGTGCGTGTCTTTTGTCTCTCCGTTAGTGCATGGTTCCTTTTTCCCCATCTCCTCCTCAATTTTTCAACCATGATTATGGGCCTCGCCAATGATGAAGAAGCCGCCGCTGCTGGCGATGATGACAATGATGCCGATGACAACGAAGCAAGGCGATCTCTCCTGGCCCTTCGTTCCTCCTTGCCGATGCATTCTTCTTGCTTGTAGTGGGCGTTACTTGAGGATTCAGTTTTCGATTTACTCAGCACCTGTACCAGTAAAGTCCTCGTTTTCATCTCCAATTTGGTTTCGTGGACCGGCCTATGCTCCGAAGTCTCACCAGAGGTCATCACCGGTGGTAGTGCTGTCAATGATTGGCTTGAGCCAAATAACCTAGATGAGGTAGGTAAGCCTTGTGTCCCTTCCTTTTGGCAAGGGCAGCATGCTTTTGGCTTCGAGTTCAACCTCCCTTTCGGCAACAAGGAACTTTTTGGTGTCTATTCTAAGGGCTTCCGCCTGATTTCCGATGGGGGTTCTTCACAAGAACACAAGGAAGATACGGCTCCTCGAGCCCATGATGATTATGGCTCACTCTCGGTGTTGTCAGCGGCTGGATCTCCCGTCGCCACTGCCAGTCTCATCGGTGTTACCAGTGGTTCTGGTATTCGGTGGTTGGTCTTGCCGGTCATTTTGTACTACTTCGGTTCCCGGTTTTGGGAGGTGTGTGGGCTCATACTAGTCCTAGTCAAGGATTCTGCCACAAGATCCTGGCCCTCCACCACCAGCGCCACCAACCGTACGTTTTGGGAAAGTGTTGGTCGGAGAGAGTGGGGATCACATAAGTTGTCAGTCTTTTGTGGAAATTACATGGTCATGTCTGGCATGGACATCCCCTCTTGTCATCCTGTTCTCTTTGGCATTTTTTTGGTCCCATCTTTTGGCACGTTTGTGCATGTGCTAATTATTAATTGTGTCTACAGTTGTTTACCTAGGGAAGTGGTTGAGACCCATCCCCTAGCATGGACGACCCAATCAATGGCATGTGAGATCGGGTTGATTTCTACTCCTTGGTATTGGATACCATATATCCATACCTTGTGTTTATCATGCTATCCATCTGTCTTATGTGTTTGGTTTTTCTTTGTTTGGCGTTGGGCGCACATGAATGAATAACCTTCTTTTTACCCAAAAAAAAAAATTTATTTTGAAAACTTTTTTTTATCCTAGGTTTAAAAACTTAATAAGATGAACGATAGTCAAAAGAAGGTTATAATATAGGTCAAGTGCCTAGTGCACTTGGTAGCTAGTGGTTCATAAAGGCCATTGCTACCGGGAGGTCTTGAGTTCAAGTCTCCTGGTTCACATCCTACATCCCCCCACCCTTACCTATCCAAAAAAAAAGGTTATAATATCTCAAGTCATCACTTTGGTTACAACAAATGCACAAAAGAGGAAGTTTCCAGCCTCCCGAGGAGAATATTGAATTTCTTTTTGAAGGTGATATACTATGATTTAACTCCTAGAATAGGAAATGCTATCGTTAACTTCCGCCCCTTATTTACGAAAGTCGAAAATATCTCTTTGTACATGATTAAATTTGATGAAGAAATTCAACACATGGTGAATCCAAATCATTTCCTAAATATTCAATGATCAAGAATGCCACATCACATTTTGACACGACATGACTAGACAAACAAACTAGGTAAAAAGTGCAAATTAAGCAATAAACTTTTCATTGCCGAGTTTGTTTGGTGGGCAACAAGGGGTGGAAAAGGAAGAGTCATGAGCCATACATGTAATGGGATCAAGGCAAGGAAAGAAAAATACAATAAAGGGTGTGGTTGAATAATAAAAAAATATATATTTTAGGAAAATTCTTATTTTTTTCATAAAATCCTACAAATATGGTAGGACTTTGAAGAAGGGAGGGATGATAATTCCCTTGCCACATAAGCAGACGAAACGATTATTTAATTTATGAGTAAATTACTCTCCCCTCCCCTTGATTATGCTCTAATGATAAACCCCACCCCTAGGTTTTGAGTAATGACTATCCCCTCCCCTGCATTCCTTAGATTTTATCAACCATACCCATTCCATTAAAAAGGCTGTTAAGTGATGACATCATCCTAAATATATTCAATAAAACCCTAAAATACCCATCTATTTGTGATATTCCAATAATACCCTCTAACCATATCAAAACCCTAAAAGCATCTCTAGGAAAGCTACCGCCACCACGGTTGTATCCACCACTTTCACTTCCGTAGCCACCGCCGCCACCATGAAAGAACCGGGTTAGGAAACTTCGACGTTGTTAATGAGAATGCCAGCATCCAGACCTTCAATTGCTTCCCGAATCTGACGTATCTCCTCGGAAAAGTCACCGGAGAAATAAACCACCACATTCTTGATCTGGGTGTTCGCAACGAAGAAGAATTATGGTGAATTTGGACAAACAGAAGAGACCTAGAAAATATAAGAAACAAGAAGGGATTAAGATCGTCTGAGTTGAGGTGAAGTGAAGTGAGAATGATGGGTTTCGTTTTTGGGAGTCTTGGAAAGGGAGTGGGTCACGGTGATGAGGTGAAGTGAGGAAGATAGTTTAGGTCACTTCAATCACCCTACTTTAGGTTACTCCAATATCATAACTCTCTCTCTCTCTCTTCCTTCGCAACCAGCTATTGAATTGCCTCTTTAATCAAGGATTCCGCTTATATATAATTTTCTGGTTTCTGTTTGATATTCCACAAATCTACTTCAAGGCTACTTCTTCAATTCTGATTTTTCTGAATCTGGTTTCAGTTATTGCTTTAATTGCACATATTATTGTTTAATCACTAGATCATACCATTATTAGTTCATTGTTTTGAGCCCTTAAATCACTGCTACAAATTTCTGTTTTCCATCTGGGTTTTCAAGTTTCCTAACTCCAACAGGAAATCTCAATATGTCTCAAATCAGCCACTGTATTGTAATCAAATTTTACTCTCATATTATCCCTGTTAATTAGACCGTATCGACCAGGTTCTGCCCCAACCAGATTTGTTCCGACTATCAATTTTCTCTAATCTGGTTCTAATTCCTAACCCTGTGGTTCTGGAATTCTTCTATGCTGCACTATGAAAGAGAATTCCATCTGTAAAGACTACAGAGTGATCTGCAATTGAGGATTAAATAAGAAAAAAAAGAAGGCCCTATAAAGAATCTAATCTGGGTTTGTTCGAATTAGCTAGGATTTGTTGAGATTAGTAAAGAATTGACAAGAAACAGAGACTGATAACATAAAATCCTCAATGGACATCTCAAAGTAGGAAGAGGAGAGACGATGAGTTATGGATCGGTAGCGTTCCTTTTAAATGGATAGGGATGATCAATTTATAATGAAAAGTGATTTTATATTTTCTATTTTTGAATCAACCGATTGGGGGCGGAGTTGCAAGAGGAAGAAGAAGAAGGGAGTCAGAGGGTAATATAGTCTTTTTATAATACTTAACAGTCCTTTTTAACGGAATGGGTACATTTGATAGAATCTAAAGAATGCAAGGAAGGGGAGAATCATTACCCAAAACCCAAGGGATGGGTTTGTCATTAGAGCATAATCAAAGGGAGGGGAGAGTAATTTACTCTTAATTTATTTTAACATGTAATGCATGCTTTCTTTTTGTCACGCCCCTATTCCAGACAAGGAATATAATATCATATAAAGGGTGACTAGGACGACGCGTGTCATCCTACTAAACCGCCCGGATCACTGACACAGTGTCCCAACGCACAGTCATATCCAATATTAACACAATGTAACATTAGAATGCAGAAAAGAGGAATATTACATTCCAAGGATCAGTAGTATTGCGGAAGCGTATAAATCGAATAGTTACAAGATGTTCAAAGCTAGATGATAAATACAGTAATTAGTTACATTTCCAATGATCATCTAATAACTATCAAAAATGGTATTACAAGAAGTATTTCACCATAGGCCTTAGCCTCAAAAGTAATCAAAAAGGGATCGAGTCCCGAATCCTCACGCCCGTAGGCACAATCATCGCAAGGACACCGTCCGCCATGTTCCTCAAACACGGCCTCCGGTTCCTCCTCACCGATCTCATCGTATCCCGAGGGCTGAACTCCAAGTCCCGCGAGATATCCGTCACCGCACCATAATCTAAAAAATGTGCGCACGAGGGGGTTAGCTCCACCGAGCGTGAGGGGATGGGAATGCACAAACACGCAATTCACATAGTCCAATGATGCATGCACATGTTAAGTCCATTTTTCCACCTAACAAACAACTAAGTCAATGGCATATGCTACTCGTGACAACTCGGGAGACACTGTGGGTCACTTAACTTATCGCCACAATGAAACCTCAATTGTCACGTGGGACCTACGCCGATCGAAGCCTCCAAGACCACTCGTGGCGGACCCCGATAACCAATACTACCATGATCGGCCTCTCCCACCTCCACGTAATCCGTGTCGATTACCCAACACCTAAACCCCTGTTGGTAAGGGTCGTAGCATAAGGGTGTGAAATCCTAGCCACAAATATACTACATGCAAGTCCTATCGTCCCGAGAGGTAATCCGGCGCATCAACTTTTCATCCGGTTTAGTGCCCGGTTACCACAAGACGGCGCACGGCGCATACTGATTCAACATGACATTCAACATAATTTCTTCATAAATGTTTATAGAGTTCGGGGTTCCGCACGGTACCACCGCACCGAGACCCATCAAGATACAACATTATCAATCAACATTATAACAAATAGATATAAAATTATGCAATATGCGCAAACATGCTTATTAATTATAATGAGTACATAATATATAATGCAATAATAATAACAAGCCCATACAACCAAACCCACTCACCACGTATACGCCAAGCACCCAGTTTATCAGTTGTCGCCTCGATCAAACAATAAGCCACAAAAGTGAATATTTTAACCTATACAAAGAGTGGAATAAGGTTAAACGAGCGAAAGGAACGGATCCCCAAAAGATCTCCCATAAACACTTAAGTATAAGGTTTCGAGAGACGAAGTGGTTGCGGAGTGGTTTCATGCCCAAATTCGCAACCACATGTAAATCCTAGGAAACCGGGACGGTTTTAGTCAAGGTCGGATGCGAGATGTGGTTTCGAAAAACTCAATCCAAGTGTAAATCCGAGGCTTCACGGGGCTCAGGACAATTTTTGTCAAGGTCGGATGCGAGATGTGGTTTTGAAAAAGCGAATCCGAGTGTAAATCCGACCTTCACAGAATCCTTCTCGGGAAGGTAGTTTCGGGGGGTTTCTTGCGGTCCGAAATCACATGTAACCCTCACACCTTCAGGTCCAAAATCCGAAGGATTCCCCTCCAAGGACCCCATTTCAAGTGGTTTTTAAGGCACAAGGACTTCTAGAAAACTCTATCCTAAGCTCCTTAGGGTCCAACCTTAAATCTCCCAAATGGCAATGAGAACCCTCACATTAGAGCTCATAATGGAGTGAACTAACTCCACCATAGCTTGGCTTTAAAGCTCCATCTACTCCCTAGGTTCCAAGAGAGATCTAGGTCAAGCTCTCCCATTACCCAACCCCTTTTTGAAATCCAAAATAGAAGAAGGAAGAAGCTTACCTACCCCCAAGATGAGAGCTCCACGATTTCTGCCCAAGAGATGGGGTCTCCACCTTCCTCCAAGCCTCTCTCTCCTTCCTCTTTCTCTTTCTCTCCTCTTTCTCTCCTCTTTCTCTCCTCCACGATTTAGGGTAGAAGAGGATGTTGAAGAAGAAGTAATGTTCTCTCCCCCTCCTCCTCTCTTTTATAATAAATGGGTCTATGGGTACCCTTAGTCAAATGGGTCATGAGGCCTAATGGGTCAACCCATTAGTCCTATGTGGGTAAATGGATGGAATAACCCATCATTGGGTCAATAGGTTATATGGGCCTGCCCACAACCTCAATTAGGGAAAAGCCCATTCTTAGATGGGTTTAAGTCCCCAATGTACTTCCTAAAGGTACGCGGGACCCGAACTTAAATTATTCCCTTCTCTCATGAAATAGCTCGAGCGGTTCAAGCCCGGACCCGCACTTCGAGGTTACCAAGGGAAGAATAATTAATAAGACTTGAGGCTAGAACTTACTTTTCCCCCTGTCATGGTTTATTACCCATGACCCCGAACAGCTTCGCCACGGCAACGCTAAGCTCATCACCGAACGAAATATCCATGAGGTGACGGTCCAGATGCTCTCTCCTGAACTCCTCGCTTCCGGGCTGGTACTTGGAGGGTAGTCGACGAAGTCGCCGTCCACGAACTTTCCCCAGGCGGTTGAGGAATCTTTCCTCCACAGGCAAACCGTCTTGTGGTCAACGATTTTGTAGCTAGGTTTGACCATCATGGAGAACAGTCACCAAGATACATGGCGGCGGTATCTACACGTCACGAGAAGAAATGATATTTAATTATATCCCGGAGTGCGGGTATAACATCCCCCCACCTTATAAGAAATTTCGTCCTCGAAATTTGACGTACCTTGTAGATAGGCAAGAAAAGGGTATTTTGCCCGCATTTCTACCTCTGCCTCCCAAGAAGCTTCCTCTTCCGGATGGTTGCACCATTTTATCTTCACATAATGAATGGGCCGGTTGCGAAGATGAACAACCTTGTGTCCAAAATCTTTTCAGCGCTCTTTATAGGACATGTCGGCCGCAAGTTCCGGTGGTTCATGCGTCAATACATGGCTTGGATCATGGACATACTTCCTCAACATGGATACGTGGAAGACGTCATGCACACCTTCTAAAGATGGAGGGAGTGCTAACCGATATGCCACCGGTCCAATCCGTCAAGGATCTCAAAAGGTCCTATAAATCTCGGACTCGACTTGCCCTTCTTGCTTAAACGCATCACCCCTTTGGAGGGTGATACCTTAAGGAACACTTTATCGCCAACAGTGAACTCAAGGTCCTTCCGTCTCAAGTCCGCATAACCCTTCCTGGTGAGCCGCCTTGATCCGCTCACGAATCAAGTCCACCTTCTCGCATGTTGCCCGAATCAACTCGGGTCCAAGAATGCGCCGTTCACCTACTTCGTCCCAATATAACGGTGTCCGACACTTCTTCCCATCTCGAGCCTCAAACGGTGCCATGCCTATAGTAGCCTGGTAATTGTTATTGTAAGCAAACTCAATAAGTGAGAGATGCTCGTCCCGTACGCTTGCATATCAATGGCACAAGCTCGAGCATATCTTCTAATGTCCGAATAGTCCTCTCCGATCGTCCGTCGGTTTGAGGGTGGAAGGCGTACTAAAACTCAACAGTGTACCCATTGCCTTGAAACCCTCCCCTAACTTAGATGTAAATCGGGATCCCGATCGGAGATGATGCTTGACAGAACTCCGTGTAGACGAACTACATTATCAATGTACAAGCGAGCCACTTGTCCATCGAATAGGTAATCTTCATGGGGATGAAGTGAGCCGTCTTTGTCAATCTGTCAACGACAACCCATATGGTATCGACACCTCTAGGCGTGCGGGGCAACCCGTGACAAAATCCATGGTAACATGCTCCCACTTCCACTGGAACAGGCAATGACCGTAAGAGGCCATGAGGTCGTTGTCGTCCGCCTTCACTGCGACAAGTAAGACATTTTGCCACATACTCAGCCACATCCCTCTTCATTCCACTCCACCAGAATATTCCTTCGATCTCTATACATCTTCGTACTACCGGATGAATAGAATAGGGAGAGTCATGGGCCTCGCTAACACTTCCTTCCTCAATCGAGGGTTACTAGGAACACATAGCCGTTGTCCGAACATGAGAACACCACTCTGTTAAAGTAAAATCCAGCTCAGCGTGTCCCCCTTGATAGCCTCAATAACCTTTTGAATCTCCTCATCGAAGCCTGGGCTGATTGAATTCGCCCTACCAGTGTGGATTGTATTGATAAAGTGATAGAGATAAGGTAACACCATCAACCAGAATTCCAGGTCCATCCTTCTAGCTTCCTCGATGAGTTTCTCACGGCGCTAGTGATGCCGTGACAAGGACCGAGATTTCGGCTCAGCGCATCCGCTACTACATTTGCCTTGCACTGGGTGGTAATGGATAGTACAATCATAATCTTTCAACAACTCCAACCACCGTCGCTGCCTCATATTGAGCTCCTTCGTAAAGAAGTATTTGAGGCTCTTGTGATCACTTGTATATTTCGCACTTCTCACCATATAAATAATGTCTCCGGATCTTTAGAGCGAAAACCACGGCAAGCTCCAAATCATGGGTCGGGTAGGTCTTCTCATAGTCCTTCAATTGCCGAGAAGCATAGGCCACTACCTTCCCATCTTGCATTAGAACACAACCCAAGCCCATTTTAGATGCATCATCAGTAGACTACCATCCCTCCATACCATTAGGAATGGTAAGTACTTGGAGCGGAAACCAGCCTCGCTTGAGCTCTTGGAAGCTCTTTTCACGGCTATCGACCACTCGAACTTCACTCCCTTTCGGTCGGTCGTGTCATAGGAGCGGAGAGCCTTGAGAAGTTCTCAATAAATCTCCCGTAATAGCACTAGTCCCAGAAACTACGAATGTCCGCCACATTCTTGGGTATCGCCTACCAACTCACGACTTCACCTTGCCAGGTCAACCTCTATACCCTTACCGAAACAAGGTGTCCTGAATGCCACTGTTGTAGCCAAAACTCACACTTACGAATTTGGCGTACAACTGCTTCTCCCTTAGGCGTTGCAATACTAGGCGGAGATGGTCGCATGCTCCTCGTCGCTCTTGGAATAGACCAAGATGTCATCAATGAAGACAATGACATACTTGTCTAGAACATCGTGGAACACCCGGTTCATCAACTCCATAAAAGCGGCCGGGGCATTGGTCAGCCCGAAGGACATGACCAAGAACTCATAATGACCATAGCGAGATCCGAATGCTTTGTCTTCTTGATATCACTATTTCGATCTTCAATCGATGGTACCTGACCGAGATCAATTTTCGAGAACACCTTCGCACCCGTAGTTGATCGAATAGATCATCGATCCTAGGCAAAGGATACCGGTTCTTGATTGTCAATTTGTTGAGCTCACGGTAGTCAATGCACGACGCATACTACCGTCCTTCTTTTTCACAAACAACACGGTGCTCCCCAAGGAGATACACTGGGTCTAATGAAACCCTTCTTCAACAGGTCATTCAACTGCTCTTGTAGCTCCTTTAGCTCGGTTGGGGCCATCCTGTAAGGTGCCTTGATACTGGGGCTGTACCAGAATCGATCTATCATGAACTCGTCTCGCGATCCGGTGGCAACCGCGTTAGATCCTCGGAAAGACATCCGGAAAGTCTTTCACCACGTACAACTCTTCCAAAGGCCTGCGCTTTGGCTTGTGTCTATCACGGATGCTAGATAACACCGACATCCCTCTGCCAACAACCCGTACTTGGAGGGCGAGATGATAACTTTCTTGGGTCTCTCCCGCTTAGTACCCATAAACACAAACTCTTCACCTTCAATGGTTTGAATAGAACCTTCCTCTCTCGAACAGTTAGGCGGCTTTGTGAGTTGATAGCCAATCCATTCCCAAAATCACATCAAAGTCTTTCATATCCAGCAGATACTAAGCTTGCTTGAGTCCGTGACCACCCACACATACGGGCAAGGATCACAAACCGAGTTAAGTTCAACCTTGCTACCCGTTGGTGTATCGACTATCGGTTTGGGCCATTAGCTTTGGTTCAATGAACATCTTCTTAGCAAAACTAGGGGACACAAAAGAGTGTGATGCCCCGAATCAAATAAAGCATAAGCGGTGAGAGCAAACAAGAACGACACTGACAAGCAACGAGATAACCAATCATAGAAACAAAAGCTATTATATGCACATCTTAAGAGTAGAGTGCATTACCGTAATAACACTGGGATCGGCCTGGCCTCTTCATTTGTCACAGAATACACCCGACCTTGAGATCTATGGGCCGAGAGAAGAAGAGAACGCACAACGCCTTGGCTTGGGGTGCCTTCTGTAGCCGCACTGGAGGACCTATCATCCGCGGATGAGGACAGTCTCGAACCATATGCCCGACTCCTTGCAATTGTAACATATGAGAGTCTCGGGAACCATAGTGAGGAGTTGAGGTAGGCCTGGGCACTTGCACCGCATCCGACCTCCGGGATCGGACCGGAAAAGTAGTAGTGTAAGATCCTCTCCTTTGGAATTTTGTGGATCCCCTAGGTTCGTGAGAGGTCATGGGCCTTTTACCACTGAATGGCCCTAATTCTCTCTCTCTGGTCCTCAATCACCTTAGCGGCCTGGACGGTCTCGGCGTAAGTAGGGTACTTATGTAGCACCACGAAGTACTAATGCTAGGTCTAAGCCCCTTCTCAAACTTCCTAGCCTTCACATTCTCGGCCTTCATGTGTACCGGGCGAAGTAAAACAGCTCCTCAAAAGCTTGCTGGTACTCAAGGACCGATTTGGATCCTTGAAAGAAGCTCATAAACTCGGACTCCTTCCTATCACGGAAGTTTTGAGGGAAGAAATTTTTGAAGAAGACTTCTTGAATTGAGCCCAAGTTGCCTCTGGGTGAGTTGCCCAAAAATGGTCTTTAGAGGAGAGCCACCACGCATCGAGAATCACCCGGAGCTGGTAGGTAGCACACCGGATCTTGTCCGTGTCATTGCATCGTATCACTTCAAAGATTCTCTCAAGATCCCTTATAAATGTTGCCGGAAAAAGGAATCATGGGCCATCTTGTAGAAGGTTGGAGGACGATGTTTCAAATCTCTCCGATAACCTAGCAAGCATCCACCCAAGCCGAGTCACCGCTTGGACCGAAGGAGCCACGTAGTGGAAGGTAGAATAGGTGCGGCACCTCTTGTGTCAAAGGAATTCGGCGGTGACTTGAGCCGAGGAACACTAGGTACAGCAGAACCCACGGGGGCGAGGTGGGGAGGATTGACTTGCACGGGGAGGAGGCACTGGCTGCCTTTCCCTAACAAAGGCTTGGAACATAGCCGTCATGTTTTGCATAAATTGGCGCTGCTCTTGTTGCGCCTCCCTATGCTCTCGTTCCATGGATTGCAACCTATTGCTCAACAACGCGGCGACATCCGCATTATTACTAATTGGCGGTGCTACCGGTAGAACCGTATTCGAAGCCTCACCGGCCTCTTCCCTAGCAGGAGAACGGTTGGCATTTGACCGTGTATTAACCATGGTTCACACCTGGTTACAGTCAACACCCACAGTTATAGGCACAATTGCAATATTAAGCAAACCAATCAAAAATCGATTTGCAAAGGTAAACATAGGTTACACGAGGGGTAAGGGAAGCAATAATGAGGGTAATAAACATTAGAAACAAGTTGGTTAAGCAAAACAGGTCAAAAACCCTTTCTCGGCGGGTCGGATTTACATGCGGTTTCACTAGGCCGCATCCGAGTGTAAATCCGACCTTCACGGACCAAAGGCTGGTCTCGGAATCATGCGGATTCACGGTCGGATTCAAAATCTTGCATCCGAGTGTAAAACCGCATGGCCTAAAAAGCAATTTCTCACTCGAACTCTCCTTCAAAACCCAAATTTCTTTTTCCAAACACTCCCTACGCTCCGGAGAACCCAAAACCGCACTCGTTCCTTGCTCCCTCTCCCTTCTAGGTGGATTTTTGGCACTCAATCCACGCACAACAGCTCCGATCGAGTTCAGGTATGCCCTCTTCCCTCTCTATCGATCTATCTCTTTCTTCTTTCGACTTCTATTATGGAGAAACCCCAAAATCCATTTCGGGTTTACAAGATTTGGGTTTTTTGTTTTCTCCTAGCTATTTAGATGGATTTTTGTCCATCCTACCTTCGTTTCCCTTCATATGCAACCTAGTTGGGGCATTTCCCCAATCTTGCACCATCACCAAGGGTTTGGGTTGGATTTTGGAGAAATCCCCAAACCCTAACCGAAATTCTATGTCTTTTTGCCCAATTCAAGTTCGGTTTTGCTAGGTAGGCTTGGTGTATATAATTTGGGGTTGTCTCAAGCCATTACTTATTTATTTCTTGCAAATTAGAACTTCAAGAATCACATCTGAATTTTCTTTTAGAGATTCAAGCATTATTTACCACAATTTAGCTCCATATATTGCTTGAACTAGGTATTTAGTATAAACTTCATGTGTTAGGTGTACTATGGCCATGTATGTATATTGTTTACCATGTCATTCAACTTCCAAACACAAAACTGAAAATTTCCTCTTTGGGTTTCATAGTATAATTTTTTTTTCAATTCAGCCAACTTTGTTTGAACTAATTGCTTGTATAATGCTCTCTAAGCATAAATGTGGCCATGTACTTTTATCCTCTATGATTGCATCTACATGTTGGCCATGCATCAAGGTCTAGGTTCTACTGCCTTGTTTCTTTTCATTGTATATCTTCTTAGGCCTTAATATCCAAGCATTAACTTAATATATTTCGTATTCTTGGCCTTCCTTGGTTGCAGGTTAGGGAATCTAAATGGCTCCTAGAACAAGGCGCGGGGCCGAACAAACTGCCCGTTGCTTTGGATACGCAATGGTTCCAAGACCTAGAGAAACAGGAGATGTACCAAGACCACTTTCGCTTTAAGAATATCTTGGAGGGAAGAGATGTGGTGCTGGAAGACCTCAAGGCCTACAAGGTAGGGCCGAGATTTGAAGCACTGGGGTGGTCCAACCTCCTCAACCTTCCAGAGCCATTCTATCCCAAGCTCGTTCGTCACTTCTACGCCAACCTGCACACCGAGAACCTAGGCACGCGAGATTACCGGATCCTCTCTTATGTCAAGGAGTCACCATATCCTTCACAGGGGCACGGTTGGCGGGCATCCTCAATGTAGCTATCCGGGAGAGAAGACCCATCGCGCACCATGGAAGAATCCCTACTCCTTTCTCGGGAGAGAGGCATACAGGAGTTATACAGGAGCTTACTCGTGGGGCATTCGAGAAGAAAGTGCCTCGAGACTTCTTTTGCCAATTCTCCCAGGATATCGAGCCGGATTGTGCGGACAACATCGTGCCTATAGCAGGTCACCGCACCATGCCTTCCATCTTCGTAGGCTATGTGGCCTATCACCTCTACAAAGGCATTCCCATCCGCCCGCCCTACATTATCATGCGGACTATGGATCATGCGGGCGAAATCCCGGGAGGAACTTAGATTTACCCTATGGGAGGTTGCTCACCACTATTTTTCAGCATTTTGGAGTTGACTTGAGTGAGGAGGATCAAGACTTAACCGAAGATCCACCTCTAGATCGTAACGCAGTGGGCGAGGATGCGAGTGCGATGGATGCATATAGTGATGGGGAGCCATTGGTCCCAAGCAGGGGTCACGGGCCGAGCCTCGTGCAGGAGCCTCCTCCTCGCCGGCCGTGCATGCGGCCTCTTCATCCCAAGTCGCTCCTAGTGGGTCCGACATCGACAAGATTCTTGCAACTCGGGGCGGATGAGCACCGGCATGGCTCGGGGGTTTGAAGGAGTGAACACTAGGCTCGATGCATCGAGCAGGACGCATGGAGAGCCTCGAGCAGGATGGAGGACTTGCATTCCTACCTCCATGATGAGGGCACGAGGGACGAGCCCAGTAGTGATGATGAGATGGAGCAGAGACCTCCGTCCATTCCCACCATGCTCTCAATGGACCCTAGCTTTTTGTCTTACCATGCAACAAATTTATTTTTCTTTTTCTTGGTTGTAAGAATTTGAAGTCTGATTCAGCTGAATTTTGTTGTAATCACTCGTTTGGCTTATGGAAATGTTTCACACTGGAATTAAGGAATATATATATAAATATAAACACATGTCTTTTCCTTCCACCTTTGTGCCTATTATTTGCTATTGTCTTCGGCTTTCTCCTAAGCTAGTCTTCTCCCTAGCATTCACACACATTCCAATTATGCATTGTTGGAAGCTTTTAACTTAGCAACCTATTGTGGAGAGTAAATCACAAATCCAGCTAGACGGCAATGGTGTGCGAGCATCTCGCTCGATACCACGTTGTCACGCCCTATTCCAACAAGGAATATAATATCATATAAAGGGTGACTAGGACGACGCGTGTCATCCTACTAAACCGCCCGGATCAACGACACGGTGTCCCAACGCACGGTCATATCCAATATTAACACAATGTAACATTAGAATGCGAAAAGAGGAATATTACATTCCAAGGATCGTAGTATTGCGGAGCGTATAAATCGAATAGTTACAAGATGTTCAAAGCTAGATGATAAATACGTAATTAGTTACATTTCCAATGATCATCTAATAACTATCAAAAATGGTATTACAAGTAAGTATTTCACCATAGGCCTTAGCCTCAAAAGTAATCAAAAAGGGATCGAGTCCCGAATATCCTCACGGCCCGTAGGCACAATCATCGCAAGGACACCGTCGCCATGTTCCTCAAACACGGCCTCCGGTTCCTCCTCACCGATCTCATCGTATCCCGAGGGCTGAACTCCAAGTCCGCGAGATATCCGTCACCGCACCATAATCTAAAAAATGTGCGCACGAGGGGGTTAGCTCCACCGAGCGTGAGGGGATGGGAATGCACAAACACGCAATTCACATAGTCCAATGATGCATGCACATGTTAAGTCCATTTTTCCACCTAACAAACAACTAAGTCAATGGCATATGCTCTGTGACAACTCGGGAGACACTGTGGGTCACTTAACTTATCGCCACAATGAAACCTCAATTGTCACGTGGGACCTACGCCGATCGAAGCCTCCAAGACCACTCGGTGGCGGACCCACGATAACCAATACTACCATGGTGCCTCTCCCACCTCCACGAGAATCCGGTGTGCGATTACCCAACACCTAAACCCCTGTTGGTAAGGGTCGTAGCATAAAGGTGTGAAATCCTAGCCATAAATATACTACATGCAAGTCCTATCGTCCCGAGAGGTAATCCGGGCGCATCAACTTTTCATCCGGTTTAGTGCCCGGTTACACAAGACGGCACGGCGCATACAGATTCAACATGACATTCAACATAATTTCTTCATAAATGTTTATAGAGTTCGGGTTCACACCGTACCCACCGCAGCACCGAGACCCATCAAGATACAACATTATCAATCAACATTATAACAAATAGATATAAAATTATGCAATATGCGCAAACATGCTTATTAATTATAATGAGTACATAATATATAATGCAATAATAATAACAAGCCCATACAACCAAACCCACTCACCACGTATACGCCAAGCACCCGGTTTATCGTTGTCCTCGATCAAACAATAAGCCACAAAAGTGAATATTTTAACCTATACAAAGAGTGGAATAAGGTTAAACGAGCGAAAGGAACGGATCCCCAAAAGATCTCCCATAAACACTTAAGTATAAGGTTTCGAGACGAAGTGGTTGCGGGAGTGGTTTCATGCCCAAATTCGCAACCACATGTAAATCCTAGGAAACCGGGACGGTTTTAGTCAAGGTCGGATGCGATGTGGTTTGAAAATCAATCCAAGTGTAAATCCGAGCTTCACGGGGGCTCGGGACAATTTTTGTCAAGGTCGGATGCGGATGTGGTTTGAAAAAGCAATCCGAAGTGTAAATCCGACCTTCACGAATCCTTCTCGGGAAGGTAGTTTCAGGGGGTTTCTTGCAGTGCGAAATCACATGTAACCCTCACACCTTCGGGTCCAAAATCCGAAGGATTCCCCTCCAAGGACCCCATTTCAAGTGGTTTTTAAGGCACAAGGACTTCTAGAAAACTCTATCCTAAGCTCCTTAGGGTCCAACCTTAAATCTCCCAAATGGCAATGAGAACCCTCACATTAGAGCTCATAATGGAGTGAACTAACTCCACCATAGCTTGGCTTTAAAGCTCCATCTACTCCCTAGGTTCCAAGAGAGATCTAGGTCAAGCTCTCCCATTACCCAACCCCTTTTTGAAATCCAAAATAGAAGAAGGAAGAAGCTTACCTACCCCCAAGATGAGAGCTCCACGATTTACGCCCAAGAGATGGGGTCTCCACCTTCCTCCAAGCCTCTCTCTCCTTCCTCTTTCTCTTTCTCTCCTCTTTCTCTCCTCTTTCTCTCCTCCACGATTTAGGGTAGAAGAGGATGTTGAAGAAGAAGTAATGTTCTCTCCCCCTCCTCCTCTCTTTTATAATAAATGGGTCTATGGGTACCCTTAGTCAAATGGGTCATGAGGCCTAATGGGTCAACCCATTAGTCCTATGTGGGTAAATGGATGGAATAACCCATCATTGGGTCAATAGGTTATATGGGCCTGCCCACAACCTCAATTAGGGAAAAGCCCATTCTTAGATGGGTTTAAGTCCCCAATGTACTTCCTAAAGGTACGCGGGACCCGAACTTAAATTATTCCCTTCTCTCATGAAATAGCTCGAGCGGTTCAAGCCCGGACCCGCACTTCGAGGTTACCAAGGGAAGAATAATTAATAAGACTTGAGGCTAGAACTTACTTTTCCCCCTGTCATGGTTTATTACCCATGACCCCGAACAGCTTCGCCACGGCAACGCTAAGCTCATCACCGAACGAAATATCCAGCTGAGGTGACGGTCCGGATGCTCTCTCTGAACTCCTCGCTTCCCGGGCTGGTACTTGGAGGGTAGTCGGCGAAGTCGCCGTCCACGAACTTTCCCCACTCGGTTGAGGAATCTTTCCTCCACGGGCAAACCGTCTTGTGGTCAACGATTTTGTAGCTAGGTTTGACCATCATGGAGAACAGTCACCAGATACATGGCAGCGGTATCTACACGTCACGAGAAGAAATGATATTTAATTATATCCCGGGGTACGGGTATAACACTTTTAGTTTACACCCATTCCATATAAACAACTTTAGTTTTTAAAATTTTATATAAACAAATTTCGAAATATCCCACATCCTATTCTTATCCAACTTTTTCATCAAACAAACAGGGCTTTAGTAGGCCTTTGGTCATTTTCTTCTTTGATCAAATACACCTTTCAAGATAAAAAAATAAGACAACTAAAAGAAAAGGAGAAAGTTCTTGAGAAAGTGACATGGAGGAGCGCATCAATAAGGTGGAAATTGGAATGGTTTTGTACATAAGAGGATAACAAGATCATTTCATGTGAAGATAAGAAATATATAGAGAGAGGAATTTTCATTTGCGCCATTTCTTGTCCGCTCCGTTTTCCCAAGTTCCTCTAACAGAGGAGGGTAGACCCCACCCGGGCAGTGTGTTTGGGTAGAGGTAGGGTGGTCATTTCGGCCCCCTCTATTAGAGGAACTTGGGGAAATGGACCTGCCCAAGAAATAGAGCAGATAAAGATTTGTAAGAAAGTGCTAGTGTGTACATGATCAGTGACAACGTGTCCTTGTACAACAGATCCGTGGCTAGCCAAGGTCAAGCAAGGGTGGGCTGAGGTTCAATACTTCTTCTCCTTTTGTTGTGATGCAACCTGAGAATGGTTTAGGTTCTCAAATGACAACCATTCTCATATGTCAAATACCGTACATATCGAATCCAAGAGAGAGTAGATTTCATATGTGCATCATCTGGCGTATGAGAAAGAATTTGATCCAGCCTCATACAACCTTGAGATCTGAGACCACAAAAAAGAAAGAACAAAAAACCCTTCCATGCATTTTATGTTGCCCTACATGGACCCAATAGACCCAAAGAGGCTAAACAAGAAAATAAAAAAGCATGTCCACACCCAACAAAGACAGAAACACCTATTGAAATGAAATAATTACAAAATGACATCTTAATGTACCCGATTGGAAGTCTCTAGGTCCAGTTTTTAAGACCTGGAATCGGCTATTGGATCGATCTCCATAAATTTTGAGTCGAATCGTCTCAAATTTAGCCTGACTCAACCAATTTCGATCCAAATTATTTTTAAAACCATGGGCCCGTTTGGTCCCTCCCTTGCCATCCATACAAATTCCTATCTTGTATTGACCCTCTGTGCCAGCTTACTCAGTTGCTTGTTTGGGTACCTATTTGATACTTCCTAACATAAACACATGTTCGGTTATGAGACTTTTTAGGGAACGAAGAGGCGGGTTTTGCTTATTTGGGTACAGAGTTAACCAACATAGACACATGATCGGTTTTGAGACTTAAGAGGCAGGCGGTGGGTTTCGATGAAATCAAGGAATAGACCCCCATCATGCAAGAAACCACAATTCCCAAAAAAAAATTAAAAAAATAAAAAATCCTTGTTTTTAATTAAAAAAAGTATACTTGAAGTATCCAATGTTTCATGAAATCACACTAAAGATTTCTAAAATTTTAAAAGAGAAAAAGCCTTTGTGAGTTCAGACACAACAATATGCAAAATTATTATTCTACCCCCATAAAATAAAAAATGTCATCTATGTTGATGTTCTTGTACAAACTCTCATTGGCCCCTACATTGGTGTAGAGGTTACATGAGCAAGCAGTGATTTCTCGCTCATTCTAAAAATGACACTTGAGGTTAGGTCGGGTGACCCCAAGCATAACCAAAAGCCCGCCCTAAGCTCGATAGGACTTGGGATGGGTTTTTTGGCCCGAAGAATGGGCTAGGGTTGAGATTTCTAGACCCGGGTTAGATCAGACCTATACTGAGGCCTTGGGTTGAGCCCGATCCGTAGAAACTTAATTTTATTTGTAAGAAGGAAAAAGGACTAAAGAGAGGGCACATATATTTTTATCCCACAGTTGAAATTTAAGAAGAGACAAAGGGAATAAGAGTTTATAAATAAGAAGTCACGAGTTTAACTTCCCTTGGGTCTATCTATCATAAAGAAGTGGGGGTGTTATTAGACTAACGAAATGGTTTAATGATAAAATAAGGTTAAGCTTGGCTAGGGTCGGGCTTTGGTTGAGCCTTGGGACCTTGGATTGGGTCTGGGTTTTCAAAAACCCGGCCCAACACGGCCTTGTTGCACCTCTGCTTAGGATATCTAAGTACAAATGATGTTAAGAAAGTGTTAACACCAGACGACAAAATGACAAAAGTGTCCCAATTTTTATATTTATCAAAAGTTTCTAATTGTAAGGATATAATTCAACCATAACGATTTAACATTTTTTAAAGTGATTTGGATCATGACTATTCAATTACCATTTTGAATCATAGCAAACACAATGGTACAACTCGATATAACATCAGAACACCAACCCTTACCTAAAAAAAAAAAAAAAAAACACTTCACAATTCTAAAGATTTCAATTGAAAGGATATATAATTCAACAATTAATTTTTGGTATTTTTAAACTTTTATTTACGTAATATAATAATCGTTCATTTAATATTTTTATTAATGATAAACATAATAGTAAAATCTGATCTATGATTAGATCATTAAAAGTATAATTCTTGATCATTAAAAACAAATATCTTGCAATAAATATTTTAATCATGTGAAATCATGTAAAACATCAAGTTGAGAATTTTTTCATACATAGTGAAGAGATTCCTATCAATGGCATAATCTCTCTACTGCCTACTGTATGAAAATGCCGAAATTGCCCTTCAATGTTCAAAGAGATCCATGAGAGAAAACTTGGGTGAAGACAAATCGGGTCCCAACATTTGATCAGCTTCTGGCTCTCAGGGATTTACATCAACCATATCAACCATAGGATTGAAGGATGGTCGACAGCCCATGAAAAGCCCAACCAAAATCTTCAGATGTGATTGGATTACGTCAATTACCCAATTACCAAAGGGGATTAAAGTCATAATACAATCCATTATCCATCCACTGTTTCACACTTGACAAACTCAAGTTGAGAGGCCTTGAGGGTTTTGTTTCAGGGAAAAGGTGAAACTTTCAATTTGATACACAAAAGTGATTTTCACGGCCATGATCAATGGTCATGGAGAGGGGGTGGGGGTCCACTCCACTCAGGGACAAGTGGATGAGTGGTGGGGAAGATGTTCCGGTAATAGCGTAAATGGAGAGGTAGAGATGTTAGAGGTTGGGGTTGGTTAGGTTGCACCGACAGTGACTAGATAGATGTAGATGATGATGATGCTGAAACTGTCTCAAAAATGAAATTTTATTGAATGGCAGGGGAAAGAGAGAGTGAAAGGGCATTGAGAAATCCAGTCCCCGCAGGGGCGCAGGCATGTGGATGTGTGGGGGACACAACACAAAGCCTTTAAAATTATTGAGTCGAAAGGACAGAAGAGAAAAGGCAAAACCCCCAAAGCGAACAAGAAAATAAAAGCACAACTCTACCTCACCACTCACCCCCAGGCCCCTACCCACCCAATCCCTCTCTCTATCTCTCTGAGTCTCTTTCTTTTTAGCTTTCTTTCTTTCTTTCCCCAATCTCCACCTACCTAATGCGCTACCGCTGCAACTGCTTCAATCTGAACTTTCTGGGGTCTGGACTCTCACTGCTTTAGTCCAGCAAAGGATACCCCATGTGGGGGGACTGAATTAAACAGGACATAAGAGCTTGAGACAATCGAGCAACCAGAAGTTGTTATTGAGCAAGAACTGTAACTACTGAAGATGCCGAGACCAGGCCCAAGGCCTTATGAGTGCGTCAGGAGGGCTTGGCACAGTGATAGGCACCAACCCATGAGAGGATTTCTCATTCGAGAGATACTTAGGTCTGCTTATTCCTTCTTTTCACCCTACTCTTTCTTCTCTCTTCGTTTGAGTTTCTCAGTATATGCCATCTGTTTGATTAGGGTCGCCAATGAGATCCATAGCCCTGCTACTAAGAGAAACAAGGAATGGCAGGAGAAGCTACCTATCGTTGTTTTTAAAGCAGAGGAAATCATGTACTCCAAGGCCAATTCTGAGGTATTTTTTACTCGTTGCTCTTTAATCTCTTGTGGGTTTTGGATTCAGAGTTATTATTGGGTATCTCGTTTACGTTTCAGTCGTCATTCTGATGTTTTCCCCCTTGCTCTAGGCGGAGTACATGGATCTCAACACGCTCTGGGACCGGGTGAATGATGCCATTAACACGATCATACGAAGGGACGAGGGCAGTGAGACGGGAGAATATCTGCAGCCTTGCATCGAAGGTACAAGACCTCGTTCTTGGCTTTCTTCCTTCTTAGTGTTCTTGTTTGTTTCTCCAACTCTGTGAGATTGCTGTCCCTGTGGGAATATTTTGGCTTAGTCTTGAAATCTTTTGCAAACAGACGGTATTTTGAAAAGGAGGTACTCAGTGTGTAATTCGTCTGTCTCTCGTTTTCTCCCTATTTTGGTCAGCCGCCCTTAACCTGGGTTGCATTCCGAGAAGAGCATCGCGGAGCCAACGGCACAGTAACCCGAGGTCTTACCTGAACCCCAGCGCGCAAGATCAACCCAACTCTGCCAATCTCAGAGTTCCGGACAAAACGACCCATGAAGGGTCACTGCCTCTCCAATCAGGCAACCGAACCAACAGTCCGCAGCTAATCCCCCGCTACTCCACCTTCACAAGACCCATAACCTTGAATTCAACTGGCATACGCTCAAAATCTAGTAGTCCCGTCACTCCTGACAGTAACCCAACCTCCACCCATGAATTCCCCCTTTCCTCTGAGAACTTT
This sequence comes from Telopea speciosissima, assembly GCF_018873765.1. NCBI lineage: Eukaryota > Viridiplantae > Streptophyta > Magnoliopsida > Proteales > Proteaceae > Telopea > Telopea speciosissima. The sequence continues at coordinate 61,201,272 of NC_057917.1, read as the reverse complement.
CCTTCAACTGGCCTTAACCAACCCTTACCGATTCCTGCTTCCCCCTCATCAAATTTAGGTCGTGTTAGCCCACTGTGTTATGGCACTCCTCTTCAGAGTAGGAAGCCCCAATTAAGCTTGCAAGTCCAAGTTCCCCAAAAGTCAGACCATGAAACGGTTGTTGGTATACCTTGCGTTCAGTCCTCTGTGGAGCCTGTTGCAATGCCTGTGTTGGAGTATCACTTTTCCTGTGAAGCTGGTGTAAATGCTTCAGACAGAACTACTCAATCAGAGTTCAAGGGCAAATCTGAGAAACGACCTCAGATTGAGTGTGATCTATACTTGCGGCTAGGTCCACCGGCTTCTGATACAAGAGTGGAAAATGAATGGCCTCATCAGGTTGAAGATGTTGGTTCCAGTAGTTCGCGAGAAGGGAGCAAGGCCAATGATCAATCTCCACAAATGGGTAAAGAACTTTGTTTCCTTTTCAGAGATAATCCTGATGACCCCTTGGAATTCTGCTCAAGTAAATTGAGTTCTGAGGGTGAAGGTCTGAATGCAGAAGCAATTGATAGGAAGCGAAAGGCTCCTGTTAGTGACTCTGCTGGGGATGGTAACATTCACAAACAACCAAAATTTCCATCCAACGAGTTTCTTGCAAGATTAAAGAAGCCAGGCTTGTAGGAAATCTTTTCCTGTAGTTTATATTTGTTCAAATTTTGATGTGGCTCAGTAAATTTGCCTTCGGGGCCTTTTTTCAATCTTATTCTATGTTCTAGTCTTGAGTATGAGCATCAGGGCAGGAATGTGAAGAGTAAATAGGGATTCTGAGTTTGAACACTAAGTTGCTGACAAACTAGTATTACTAACTTATGAACAGACCATTTACATCAGAACAGAATGTTGTATCATAGAAACAGTTGATAGCTTTAGAACCTTAAGCTGTACTTACTGCTGACCACTGTCATAGGAACACTTAACACCTTTAGAACCTTAAGGCTGTACGTCCAAATGACTTTGGCACTTTGTATTTTGGAATAAACGTAGTGTACAGTGTATGCAAACAAAATTTGTGTGTGAAGGGTGAGTGAGAGAGTGAAGTTGGTTCTTGTTTTTTCCCCTTTCTTTCCTGGCAAGTCCCTCTTCCTATCTTTTGCTTTTTTGGAAACTTTCCGGTTAGTCTGTTCAAAGCCCTTTCAGGTGGGGTGTGCCGGGTATGGTACCTGCTTCCATAGCATTACAGTAACACTGAGCCTGTGAACCTAAAAACTATACATCTTCAACTGCAACATTAGAATAAAAGACAAGCCGATGTACATAATATGTATAATGAAACATAATATGTGAAGCATTACATGTTCAATGGAAGGGGGAGAGTGAAGCAATCAGATCAAGTATTTGAATTCGATGCTTTATTTTTATTGCTTAAGTTATAACTCTGCAAGGATACATGTAGCCGACCCCATTCAGTTGGGATAAGGCTGAGTTGTTGTAAGCTATAGTTCTGCAGAAGTGGTTGGTGGCATGAAGTTTTGCAGGTCTTGCCTTAACAATTAAGTACTGTTAGCGCGAGGCTCAAAATTTTTGAGTTAGAAATAGAATGTTGTTGGGGAAATATGATTAAGCTTATGAGATTTCCTAGTCTACCTCCTGCTTTGATGTGATTCAGTCTCATTTCTGATCCTTAATGTGAGGTTTTGAGCACGTGCCGTCTAGATCATCTATTTTCCTTTTTGGATGGTGCAATACCTCATTGCACAAGAAAATTTCAAGCTAGAAAAGCCTTTTCTTTCAGGATTCTGGTATGACTAGTGTTGTTGTGCTTGTTTTTGGTGTTTCTCTTGTATCTGCCTTTGTTTGAAGGATCTGCTTCCACATGTTTAAAAGAACATTGATGGGAAGTTGGAGTTTGTTTGATAAAATCTCTATTTACGGTATATGATTCTATATTATATAGATAAGTGCCATTGTAGTTTCTGATTATGAAAGAGTGGTGAATTCAGCCTGGACCTTATTAGTTCATAGGTTCTGTAATAACTTCTGATGTAGTACAGAAGTTCCTTTTAATGACTATAGCCAAAACAATGACATGTGATTTGCTTGATGGGGGTCCTTGATTTGACTTTTTAGGTGGAGGCTCATCCGACACCTACCTTTGGTTAGGAGTGTAGGCTCAACTGCTCAAGATGCACCTACCAATGTGTAGTTTTTACTGAAGGGATTGATTTTTCTTATTGGGTTGAGATATTATAATTGAAGGGCACTGTTCTCTGTGCCACAGCGCAGCTTGCGCCCAGGCACGTGGAGGTGGGCGCAATGACCACGCTGCCCCCCCCTACAGGATACCTATGTGCCTGGGCGGCAGACTGTGTTGCGGCATAGAGAACAGTCTCCCATTATAGAATTAGAAGAACCCCTTCTCTGTCTAGGAGCATGGCCCCTGCACCAGCGCGGGACCAATGCTCACATGGAAGCATCAACAGTGGTGAGATTTCCATGTTTCATTTTGGGGGGGGGGGTGGTTGAGTAGGTCGATCATTTTGCTCTATCTTGTGTATGGGCATAGGGCCTGCACTCCTGGACGTGCCTTTTTACCTTGAATTAGTTGTGTGAAAGAAGTGATGCAAATGGGATGAAAAATTATCCTCAGGTTCTCTGCCTGGTACAGTTCCCTAGTGCCTCCCTAGTGCCTCTAATAAGAGTGGGGTGGATCCCACCCGGGTAGTGTGTTCGGGTAGGGGGTAAGGTCATCATTTCTACGCCCCTATGAGAGGAACCGAACGAACTGTATCGGACAGGGAACCTTAGAGGATAAAGATCCATTTTGGAAACTGTTATGACTTGCCACATCAGAGTATGGATGGGTCCATGTGAGAGAAACCCACTTCCATTTGATAGGTCAAGATTTAGCCCAGTTGGACAAGTGGTCTAAAAAGGAGTTTGAAGTTAATGGAATGGAAAATTATAGGATGCCCTCAGATTCTACTTACAGTGAAGCAATCTTGTCCTGAAGTTCCCCTCGGCGGTGGGTGAAGGAAAAATACATACATCTAGAGTCATTATTATTACTTCTCCTTATTGTACATTGATTTAGGAGGCTGATATTAATACAAATTTATCACGTGCGAAATGAACCCCTTAGCTAATCTACACTTGGAATTGCCACATCATCTCTTCACATGGATCAAATCTCTACTTATTAGATGTAAGAGTATGCATCCAGAAATATATAATTATATTGTATACTGCACCTGTTCCCTCCCAAGCCCTATTTTCAGTCTTCAAAATCTAAAATTTCTTCTTTAAAATGGATAAAAAGGAAAGGTTTTATAACATTAATGAACCATATGAGCAATACGTAGTGTAGTACTGGCACCTGTGGGCTGGTAAATTGTCTTTACTTCCTGGGCTCGGATATATCAATTCTAGGTGTGGGCCGTGTGGCCCTAGTTTTAGGAGGGATGGTAATGCGCTCTATCAAAAACTTCATCGGATTTGAGGTTCAAGCCCATCTTAAAGTTGGACTGGGCTTACGAAGCCGCCTGTTGTCATCAGGGTAGATTAGACCTTTGCTTGGGCTGGGGTTTAGTGGTTGGGAGCTGGGAATCTGCAGTGGTTACAGACAGGCTTGCGGCTCACCTGCTTGGGCTGGAGCTGGACTGTTTGGGTTTTGATTAGGAAATAAAACAAAATATATTATTCTTAGATACCTTGTCATGTACTGAGCTAGTTATGATTGGGCTGGGCCCCGAGAAATCTCCCCAATGCGGATGCCCATAAGATGATGGAATCACATTATTAACGTTGGAAGGTATATAATCCCTCAACGTGCGATGCAGAGGATTTTCCTTCCTAGGAAGTCCCCCCCTTTTTTTTTTTTTCCGGTAAAAGGAAGTCCCGTTTTTGTATCATCACAATTCACAATCCACCCATAGCGTTACATAACACAATAATATACTCTAACTCTAATATTCCTCCTGTTTATATAATAAAGTCAAAGCATTCAGAGTCAAAATTATCATCTAAAGAATGAAAGCGAAGATGGTAGTGGTCAACAAGGTAACAGAGAAGCCGGTGACCCTAATTCTCGAGTGCGGAATTTGGATCCTCTCCTGTCGAGCTGCCCGGCATGACCTTGCTGTTTAGACACGGCGGGGCATGCAATGACTGCCTTACCCCTGCTCGAATGCCTTGTCTGAGTGGGGGTAAGGCGATCATTGCGCGCCTCACTATGTTTGGGCAGCACAGTCCAGCTGTGCAGCTTGGCAGTAGAAGATTTGAATTTAGATCCTTTCTAACTACTTGGGCATCTAACTCCTCTTCCCCAGGTATTGGGATGTGTGTTTAGATCCTCCCTGCGGTTGGATAGGTAGTTTGAATTGGAGAGGATCTTTTTCCCATATCAAACTAAGAAGTGTCTTTTTTCGTTGTAGTGGGAGAGCCAGACTGGTAAGGCCCACTTTTTTTTTAGTGTGCTAACGATGGTATACACTACTCCCTCAAGCCCAAGCAAACCCCAATTTGGATCCTCTACTGTCGAGCTGCCCGATAAGACTGTGCTGTTAAGATAAGGTGAGGCGTGCAATATCCGCCTTACCCCCACTCGGGCAAGGTGCTCGGACAGGGGTAAGGCGGATATTGTGCACCTCACCGTGTGTTGGCTACATTGTCTTGCCGGACAGCTTGGTAGTAGAGGATCTAAATCTTGCAAACCCCACAATCACAAGACCGGATCATTCAAAGATTTAAGTGAAAAACGAATTAAATCCAAGATGAGTGACTCCAAGCAGATAAGTGGAGTTGAACCCAAGTCGCCAGTCGATTTAGACTAGCGCCCACTAACAACTACAAGTTCCAGGAAGTACAAACATATAAAGTTTTCAATTTGGTAGAATAAAGGTCGTAGTTAATTGGTAGTTCTAGTATTGTGGTCATTGAAATAGGAAGATGGCAAATTAGTCGTCATTGAAATATGAAGGCACAAGTATTGTGGTCAATTGACACACAAATTAAGTGAGACTTTAGAGGTTCATGACCAATTCTTCTTCTTCTTCTTCTTCTTGGGATCCATAAACAACTCCCTCACGGAAGCTTAGATCATCCACTAACACAAACATGAACTGATTGAACCGTAGAGCAGTGAATGAAATGAAGTCTTTTTTTTATTCATAATTTCAAAATCTGTGGCTGATCAATCAGAATCATATCAAATGAATCACACTGTATACATACATACACACATACAGACACTCACAAATGGTAGTAAGAAGTGTGTATGGGATAAAATCTTGCATCTAAAGAATAAAAGCTAAGATGGTTGTGGTCAATAAGGTAATAGAGAAGCCGGTGATTCCAATTCTAGAGTTGTGTGCAGAGTTGGGCGGAGATGGTGAGGATGGGGTTGGGGCGCTGGGCGGCGAAGCGGTGCCGGTGACGTTAATCGAAAGCTTTTGACCCAACTGGCAGTGCCTTGTGAAGGTGCAGATGTAGTATTTCTCTCCTTCCGTATCTAAAACCACTTTTGCTGGGCCGGTCGTTATAAGAGACCCGATGATACTACTGTTGCTGCAAGAATCGAATCCTGATGTTGTTACAATCGCCACATCGTGGTTCCCTGTGGTGAAGTTGAACACTGCAATATCGTTGAAATTGAGTTAATTGAATCACAAGCACCAAACCCAATCAATCACCAGAAGAGAGAAGGGATTAAATACACTTACAAAGAGTGTCTCCGACGAAAAAGGTCTTTCCAGCAGCCCAAGCGGTGTAGGCAGCGGCGCCACCAGGAGGGACGGTCCATCCCAAGGTGTCTCCGACGGTGTAGGTCACAGGGGATTGGGAACGGTTGCTAGTAACTGGTGGGACACTTGGGCTGATAGAAGGTACTGAAGGTAGTGGCGGGACAGAGAGGCTAACCGGAGGAACTGCAGCTAGAGGCGGGACAGAGAGGTTAACCGGAGGAGCGGGAGCTAGTGGTGGGGCAGTCAGGGAGACAGGAGGAGTAGCAGGTAGGGGAGGGGCGGCGGAGTTGAGAGGAGGAGTAGAAGGGACTGGAGGAGCAGTAGTGCTGACCGGAGGAGTGGAAGGTAGTGATGGAGGAGGAGGGATAGCAGCGCTGACGGGAGGAGTCGAAGGTATTGATGGAGGAGGAGGGATAGCAGCGTTGACGGGAGTCGAAGGTATTGATGGAGGAGGAGGAATAGCAGTGGTGACGGGAGTACTGAAAGGTACTGATGGAGGAGGAGGAATAGAAGCGGTTACAGGAGCAGTCGATGGTAGTGATGGAGGAGGAGGAATCGCAGCGGTGACGGGGGTAGTGGAAGGTAGTGATGGAGGAGGAGGAATAGCAGCATTGACCGGAGAAGAAGAAGGTAGTGATGGAGGTATTTGGCTGATGGCGTACTGCAGATTAAGAGAAGCTATAACCACAACAACTGTGACCGCCCAATCAACCTGCCTACCCATCGTCGTCTTCTTCTTCTACGACAGGCTCTGCTGCTGGTCTCTTCGCGAGTGACTCCCTCCCTCCCTCCCTCCCTCCCTCCCTCTCTCTCTCTTGAGTCTGTTTTTCTCTTTCCGAGTAAATCAGTGATGGGTGAGCGTCAGCGAGAGAGTAAAACTAACGGGAGAGGGGTGGGGTCGTCTCGTCTTAGTCGTCTATCGTTGCTTCCTTTATATAGATATATGGTTGCCATATGAACGTTGCCTGATCGCGTGGAGCTTTTGCCCATTATTATTATTGCTACCTGCGCGTGTGGGTTACGCTGCTCCAGCCCCTAGGCACAGGGGTGGACGAAATGACTGTCTACCCATGAAATATTCTGTCTTTCCATGAGGGTGTGATGGTCATTAACCATTTACCCCTGAAAAATTCTGTTTTTTCATGAGGGTGTGATGGTCATTTCATCCACCCCTGTGTCTAGGGGCAGGGGCACGTACATCGCACACGCCTGGATAGCGTTGTTTCTCTATTTGGTTATAGAAAAAGGGCTGGGTGGTGGTGTTGTGAGGGCATTCCGATAAAATAAGATTCAGGCTTTTGCCTCGAAAGTGTCGAAAGACTCGAAATTAGGGATGTAATCGGATCGAATTCGGTCGGATAGTGGCATTATCATATTCGTATCCGTTTATATTCGGACGGATTCGGATAATATCCTATCGGTATTCGGACGGATTCGAATAATTTTCGGATAATGATTTTTTGAATACAGGTTCTCCTAAATGGATATGAATACAGATTGAATACGATTTTTCGACTATCCGTTGACATATTTACTGTTTTTATGATGAAGGTTAGGATTGAAACTTGAGAGTTCAGGTATTACCATTTCTTCTACTCTTCTTAGTCTTTTATTCTCTTATGTTTTTTACTTTTGATTTTTTAATAGATATGTAATTCCATGTAACACATTGCATAAAATAATATATATAAATCAATAACAAATCTAGAAAAAGAATCACATTATCTTAACTTATAAATTTATAAAAATAAGATAACAAAATCCAATAAGGTAACTTAAAAGGATAGACAGACACATAGTTATATTTTAGATATTTTATTACCGTTGGACTGCTAAATGAATCGGATAATAATCGATCGGATAGGGGGATTATCATATTCGTATCCGATTAGTTTCGGATGAATTCGAATTCTCCTAAACAGATACGAATGCGGATCGAATACGAATTTACGAATATCCATTTACATCCCTACTAGAAATCCTTCCCTCTCACTAGCGTGAAATTCGTGAATGTCTCAGGGTCGCCCTCGAAAATTAAAACTCAATGATGCAGACGTGGGAACCTGTTATAATTTTCCCTTTCTTGAGCCAAAGGATTGGGCTTTCTGCGAGATTTTCATTTGCTGTGGACGGAGTTTTTGATTTTTTCTTTTTCGAGTTATGTAAATGGAATTTACCAAAAAACAAGAGTTATGTAAATGGACAATCGAGCGGTGAACAAAGAATTTCTTCAGTGTGTGACCCTTTTTCGGGTAGAAGTACTTTATTTGGTTTAACGTGTAGTACAAATGGGTGGAATCGAACACAGGTTCATAACCATGGATCAAAATCTGGTCAAACTGTCGAACCCGTTACGGACAATGCCTTCCTTGTTAAGGAATCAACAAAGTTATTTTGCTCCCCTGAAATATAAAAGAAGTTAAGACAAGGGGCAATAAGAAGAAGGCTACAACTTAAGACTTCAAAATTCATCATTTTAGTAACAAGTAACTGTCATTACTTTTGTCAATTCAACTCCTCTACTTCCGCCTGGCCCTACTGCTGTGGTGCCCCACACACAAATAAGATGAAATGTACCGCCTTACCCCTGCCAGAGCGCCTTGCCCAAGCGGGGGTAAGGTGGTACTTTTCATCGAGCTTGTGTGTGGGGGCGCACAACAGTACCGGGTAGGTGGAAGTAGAGGAGTCGAATCCTTACTTTTATACATCTTTTAGGATAATTATCCATGTAACAAATGAAAGTGAAAATTTTGAAAACTTCAAGATAAATCGTCATACTTTTTGTTTTATTTTGGAAAATGGCTGCCAAGTTGTGTGGCGCCTGCGCCCAGGCATAGGAAAGACGAAATGATTGTTCTATTCCCATGAAATGAAAATTCCCACCCTTGTTAGATGCTTTCACACACACACTCATTGGCCCCTATTGGTATAGGATCCATGTAACCTACAACGACCCCCTCTCTTTTTTTTTTTAATCTAAACTGTCTATTCCATTCAGAGTTGGAAGAGTGCAAAGTAATGACCAGAGTATTGGTATACGTTCATGGACATACACGAGATGTGTGCCAATGCAAAATGGGATATTTGATTGATTAAGGGTTTGATATTTGACATGTGACTAATCTTAACCATAGTTAGTTAAAACGTGTTCTAAACGTCATTTCTTTATCATATCATTTTCTGTTTTTGAAATGATTGATCGTATTTCTTGACATTTCTGTTTTTATTCTATGCCATTTTAAATACATTGTACTAAGTAAAAATAAAATAAAATTGTGCCGTTCCCATTTTAACAAAATGATCTAGACCATGTCTTCTTTATATATCGAATGCTCAAAATGAAAACATCACTTGTCCTTGTGACAAGATAAATTCTTTGTGGCATTTGAAAAAGTAACAGACCTTTGTGATAAGAATAATTCATTTTTTTTTTGAATATTTATGGAAAAATCTTGTTATAACCATAATTGCTGGGAAGAAAAAAAGCATAACCTTGCTTCTTCTTTTTTTCAAATGATGATAATCCCCACGTTTCATATGCTTATTTATAACCTAATGACAAGTCACTTTTAGTTTCTACCAAAAAAAAAAAAAAAAAAAAAAAAAAGAAAAAAAAGAAAAGAGAAGTCACTTTTAGTTTACCAAACAAAAATAAAAAAAGACAAATCATTTTTAAATGATTTTGAAAATTTTTTTTCTCTATTTTAAATAATTTTTTAAAGTAATACAAAAGGGGAAAAGTTATAACTTCTCACTTTAATATTTTGGTAACAAAATTATGGGTTTAAGAATGCTAACCGATCGTACTTTAGGTTTGACTCCACCACTTAGATACATAATCGCCTAATTGCCTTAGAAAATTACTGCCTTGCCCTATGAAAAGGTGGAAGTCCCATGACTCCATGAGACAAAGTGTTCATATCCAAAGTGGTTGTGTCATGGGATTCATGCTTAGAGTGTGATCGTTTCTCCAATTTTATATACCCAATATCTATATAGTGGAAATATAAATATGGTATGTAGTTCTCTGTGCCGCAGCATAGCCTGCACCCAAGCACATGGGGGTGGGCACAATGACCACCTTGTCCCCCTACACATACTGCCCATGTGTCTGATTGCAAACTGCACTACAGCAGAGAGGACATTCTCCCCATAAATATATAATCCGATTTGATTTCAGTTATTCAAATTTGGTTATTATTTCGAAACTCGGTCGCCTCAAGTCCTCAGGAATGCGCGTGGGGCCACTGCTGACTTGTTCTTTCTAGTACCCTCATATTTCATGAACCACGATTTACACAACACACACACACACTCTCTCTCTCTCTCAATATGTCTCAGCAGTTCTCCGGAGCTGTTCAATGCTTTGGACTCATTCAACCCTTGAAGTCAAGAGATTATTTGTTGGGTTTTCTTGGATCGCTACCGAAACAATTTACAAAAAAAAAAAAAGGCAAACACATGCAAAGGGAAACCCAAGACCTGGAAAAAATGGGATCTATTGAATATTCTATTTTCGTATCTAATTATAGTAATTTTAATTGGAATGGAGGATATAAAAATCATAAACGTGACCCTATACATTAATAAATTAAACAAACATGACACAGAGAGAGACTTTGCAATTTGAAATTTTGTATTAGGGTAAGAGACTGTGCATACTTTTTTCCATACTTTTTTACCCTCTTTGTGTCTTAAAGATGGGTATTGGTATGGGATTGGTATTAATCTGAAATACCAATCGATAGTTTTTACTTTACCTCTGCTTTCATCTTCTCCAGTGTAATGCACTGCCCAATAGACCATGCACACTTAAGAATTCAATCATAAAAATATGGGCAGTACCATCTTTTTATCCTTTTAGGTGTTGGGTAGACGGATGAATTCTTAAGTGTGGTGCACTCATCAACATATGTAATCTTAAGTCTGTACAGTATTACAGTGTGATAGTACCCCAGACGAACCAATCTAGTGCAAAAGCCTTAAATTTCTTTATTCTTTACTTGACTTTAGAGTTAAACCTGAACTAAATTTGTGCCAGGTTTTTCCATTTCTTTTCTTATTAGAACATGTTCATCAATTCGTCGGTTTTGCTTTGTCTGTTTTCACTCAAAGACTTTTAGAGTAAAATAAAGAATAATTAAAAGATGTCCAATTCAAAAAATGGTGTCATTCAGACACTCATATCTTAACACCCCCCCAAAAAAAAAAAAAATAAAAAATGGCACTCATATAATTGGCTTGTATTTAATCCATGTCAAATGGCTACAACTACGTAACCATGCTTAGGTTACGGAGAGTATCTCAATTTTTTATTTGGGAGTGAGGTGAGGGCAAACTAGCTAGGGTATATATATATATGGCTCATGTTTTCTGTGTCGCAACGCAGGTTGTACCCAGACACATGGGCTTGTCATTCAGGGGGGTAGGGTGGTCATTGCGCCCACCCCCATGTGTCTAGGCGCAGCCTGCCCCCCGACGCAAAGAACACTCTCCCATATATATATGTATATATATATAGCCATTATTTACTATAGGATTTAAACCGTGTGTACATCATCAGGGGAATTTCTCTAAGACTTTACAACTCTAATACAATTGGAGACATGAGGTCCCCCTACTACTTTATTAAGTCAATTCTATGTAGGCAATGTAAATAAGTCTTTATTCTTAATTTATAGCCAGAGTTTGAGAACTTTTCTCAATCTAAAAAAAACTCCGACTACTTTGGTCTAATGATCTTAAGCATATGTGGCATTTAAAATGAGCGATAAAGATAGGAAAGATTGCAACATATTGGGTACAATATACAATGGGAGTTTGATCAATTCAAAAGAGAATATGATTGGACACATTCCACATGGGTTGTTCATGGGGATATTTTATTGAATTTGAGTCTGCAAATTAATTGATATATGTCCAATCTAGATCATTCCCTCAATCGCTGATATGTCTTACCAAAAATAAATAAAAAATAAAAAAAATCGTTGATATGTTACTATGTTAGTTTAGAGTCCTGCCATAAATGGTGTGGAAAAGTATCACCTCAATTTTTCTGTCCGTCAATTTTCTCAATTCCCTCTAATAGCGTGAGGTGGATTTCATTCCGGGCAGTGTGTTCAGGTAGGGGATAGGGTGATCATTTCCACCCTCTTATTAGATGGAATTGAGAAAATTGAGGGGCAGGCAAATTGAGGGGATGAAGATCCTTTCGGATTGGGGTATTACGATTCTGAAATCGAAACAAACCTCAACAAAAGTTGAAAGAGAACCTGAAGCCGGCTCAAAACTTGGATCGAAACCAAAACCAAACGGAACTACCCACATAAGAACCCAAAACCCATTAAAAAATCAGATTTCCCCCTGCCCCATAATTTTGTATAAATATGTATATTAAATCAAGCCAAAACCGAAACTGACCCAAATAAAAAATCAATACAACCCAAAACCGAACCGAACTTTCCTTATTGGTGTGATTTCGGATTCATCATTCACACTTTGACACCCCCTACCGTATGGGTAATATTAGGATTGAGCTCCTCTCCAGGGAGCCCAAAGCCCAGGGAGTGCCCAGGGGGCATCCAGCCTTTGGGCTTTGCCCAGCCCACATCCCATTGGCTGATTGGGTGTGTGCCAGGATGTGTGCGGCACAGCCCAGCCCAGCCCTTGGATGCCCCCATGGGCACTCCCGGGGCGCTGGGCTCCCTAGAGAGGAGCCGGATCCGTAATATTACCCGATCTATTCTGGGGCATGTTACAGCTTAGTTGTTTGTGTAGATAAGCAACCCACATTGCCATTATGGCATCTATTTACTATATAAACCCTGTAAAAGCACAAGTTTTAGGCTTCGAACCTTACCATGGATAAAGAATTTCAAGTAGGGAAAAAGTGTCTTATGTACCATAGAGAGCCTCACATTGTTTTCCCCTCTCCATTCTCTTCCCCTGATCATATGGGTCTATGTAAGTGATAGCATTCTTCGTATTGTCTTTGATGTGACATGGGGGATTTTTCCTACATTGGTGGTGTGGGGAACCCTCTCCCTTCTTATTATTAAGAATTCCTTCTAGAGAAAGGACCAACCAGCATTGGAGGGGTGGGAAGGATTCAACACAAAGATTGAATAGGACAACGTAAATGGCGTGTCAATTGTTCTACTTAGAAAAACAAAAGGAAAAAGTTCTCTAACCTGCTTGGAAAGGGTATGCTAGAATGAATTCAGATCTGCTACCCACATGGGGATGGGTGGGAACCACACCCTCATGGAGGGGTCAGATCTGTCCCCACCCATCCCCATGTAGATAGTTGATCCGGATTCCGATAGAAGCTTCTCTTTGTCTATTTATTTTGTTTTTATTTTTTTGAAAAAATTACTTGGACACCCCTTACATTATGGCCATTTAACTTATTCTCTCCAATTTTTCAAACAATTATTTAAACATCCCTACAGTTTACCATTATTTTCAAGTAACCCTATCCATTAGTCAGTCACTGTTACGACGGTTACATATTTTGTAAATGCCTAAACTACCCTTAAAGGATGCTAAAGTGACAGATTTACCCCCTTCTTCTTCTTCTTCCATTTTTGCCGTTTCTGTTTTGGAATTTTATTAATGATCTGCGGATCTTGGCATTACAGCAAGGGAAGCCGTAAAAATTGCTTCCGTGTTCTGTTTTTTTTCTTCCTCTTTTTCCTTTTTTCTTTCCACTTACGCTTGTGGGTTTGTCTTCTTCCTTGAATCATAAGTCTGTCTTCTTCCTTGAGTGATGATTTAGAGGAATTTGCTTTTGGCTTCTCTCAATTTTCTTATTTTTTTGTCCAACCAATTCCTAAATTAAAAAAAAAATGATACAAAGAGAAACCATTTACAAACCTCTCTCAAGATCATGAGGGTTTCAGAACCAAAGAATGCCAAGACATACCATTGACCCAATGAAGATATTAATTTGATTCAATTCTTTTGCTGCGCTAAAGCCCAATCAAGCCATCAACGAGCAAAGAGATTCCTAATGGATCTTGAACGCGAAAATTGCACAAACAAACTGAAAGAATGATCGGAAACTCTGCGCAAGAGCATGGTGCATTAGAACGACGAAGAACCAATTGGTAACTTCTGAAGATCAGAAAGGTGAGTTCTTGAGGGACGCTATGGTTAGAGGATAATTGATGGGTCGAAGTCATGATTGAGTGAGCTGGAGACACGTCCAATGGATGAAGAAGGTTGCAGTCATGGGGAAGGTTGATGGATGTGGAACTGAGAGAACATCTGTTAGATAGATTGTAATAAAATGAGAGATTAAATAAATAATTTATTATTTTGGAAAAAGTGCTTTAGTCCCGTATCGAAAAACTACAAGAATTATAAATGGTATTTATTATATTACCTTCTTTATCTCTTGAATTAAATTGGAAAAGGGAGACATTCTACGGTGTATATGCAAGGACGGGCACACACGCGTGGCGTGAGCAGTAGAGGCGTTAGTGGCGCACTTAGCACTTAGCACTTGTTGAAATGATCAGATTCGTCGGATTAGAAGATCCTACGGTCACGTTTGATAGGATATGACTGTTGTGAACGGGTTCATCTTTGGTTTAATCTGGACTGTTAGATCGGATGACAATCGATCTAATGGACACAGAATAAATAGATATGTCTATTCAGAAGAGGTGCTCCACTTCTATAAAATAGAGGTTCTGTGTTCAAACGAATTATCTCTCTCTCTTGCATTTCAGTATCTCTAAGTGGAGTTCGGTGTTTTACTTTTATTGCTTTGTTGATTCCTGAAGGTGAATTTGTCGTGTGGGGCAAATATCTCCTTTAAGATAGCGAGATCGCGTTCAAAGTAGTTTGAAGTTTCCTTATTCAAACGGAGTTTTTTCTAGCAACATCTGCCAAGCTTCTGAAATCATTTGTTCCGATCAGAGCCTTAATGATGTTATAAAGCTATTCCGTCGACATTTCTGGTGGGAATGGTGGAGATATGGTGAGTATTGCTGAGACAAGAGAGAGAGAGAGCAAGAACGGAGTTGGTCATTTAACTTCATAAGTTTTAGTTGAATAACTCATAAGGGTAAAATAGATATTTTTATTTAAACACTAACAACAAACTAACACCGTTAAGTTTAAGGGGGTGTCAAGTAATTGTTTGAAACGTTGGTGATAGTAAGTAAAATGGCCATAGTTTAGGGGGTGCCCAAGTAATTTTCTCCTTTTTTTTTGGTGAAGTCTCTGTATCTCTTTCCTCCTCATATAAAATGACATCGCTATTTTTCTATGTATGAAATCATTCTATCGCAAGACACAACTCATTGGTGTGCTCCTCTATTCATTAGAGAACCTTCTCCTGAAAATTGTCTAGTGTATCTTCTCAAAACCTTCAAAATTTACCTTTTCTTTGTGGAGAAATGTGTAAGTTTGTTCCTCTCCATAATTCAAAATGGAGTCTGGATTGCATAAATATAGGGAACTTGTTAGGTAATGGAGGGGTAGAGTGTTAGAAAATATATTTAGTTTTGTTCTAGGATTCTTCCTATTTCTAGGTCTTTGGTGATATGTGGGAAGGATCTATGAGAAGGAAGTGATTGTGATAGGATCCTTTTGAGGAAGTTGAGGGGAGAATGTTTGTGAAACAAAAATATTGAAATTGTTGTCACTTTCAGTATACCTCACCCACAATAAACCTTGATAGTTTCATGTTTTTGTAAATTCCAACTTTTACTTGATGGGTCTTTAGCTCAAATTGGTATAGCACTTGGAACATCAGCATGTTCCAAGGGTATGGTAGTTTGAACCCACCAAGGCACAAATTCCTTTAGCTACAGAATATTGGAATCATTTCTTATATGTTTCACCATACCCTTGGAACATTAGCATGTTCCAAGGGTATGGTGGTTTGAATCCACCAAGGCACAAATTCCTTTAGCTACAGAATATTGGGACCATTCTTATATTATAGGAATTTTTTTAATTATATTTTATTCATGTAATGGATGACAAGGACAGTTATTGGATATGAACTCTATTAATTGTCATTTTAATTCAAGTTTAAACATTAGTTGCATGCAAATTTCTTCATAATTGTTTCATATTCTAGCCATATAGTAACCAATGTGTTGATAGGATCTATCTAAACTAAACAGTTTTTCATACAAATTCAAGTTGAATCCAATTGACAGACTCAGGGAAACCAAACAGTTTTTCATACAGATTCAAGTTGAATCCAATTGATTGACTCAGGGTAATCAAACAGTTTTTTCAGGAAGATTCAGCTAACAGACTCAGGGTAACCAAACAATTAATCTGTTAGGACAACGGATCCACTGGTGCACCCCTCACCAATATCAACGCAACCACCACTTGGTTTACACAACCAAACACGTCCTTAAGTTTATGCCAAGTCCAGCGACCGAACTTGAGCCTAAACATATTGGACTCGCCTGAAGTTTCAGACACAAGGTTCATTCATGGGCTTAGTTTTGGTCCAAATTCCCCTTTGAAACTAAAAAAATGGACCTTTAGAGAGCCCAACTTGACCTCTCTCTCTCTCTCTCTCTCTCTCTCAGCTCAATTTGTTCGTCTAGGCTGCGCCACTAGGAGAAATAGATTTAGTTTTGTTCATCCACAATTAAAGTTTGTGTAATCATATTACAGAAATTATCTTTATGTTTTTGTGTGGGGTGGGGGTTGGAGAGTTTACTCTTTTAGTCCAAGTTCAAATGACCTCAATTCTACATTTTAGTAATAATTTTGGGACTGAATTTTTCCGAAGCCACGATGAAGGAGAGTCCCTTGACCATGATTTTCAGATGGGTATGAGAGGGTATCATGCAACAGGGGAGGGTATTATCGACTTCATCCAATCGGGTGTGTTTTAAGACCTTAGGATGGTGGCTGGACTCTATACTATGGGTGTAGAAAAACTTTCTCCATAATTTTGGGACTCAAAGAATCCATTTGTAAATTATACAAAAAAATGAGTCCATTATATAAATATTTAGTTATAATGGAACCGTACACTCATTACTCATTAGTTAACATGAGTAAAAAGAGTAATAAAATGCGATTTCTGTTTTATCTTGAAATGAAAAATGTAAATTTTTTTTTCTTAGGGGGTTTGGAGAAATTATAAATATAGTGGAAGTATTTCCTGTGGCGGTGTGTGGCCCTTGCACGTACAAGAGCCAATAGGAGCATGCATGAGAGCATCATGCGGGCGGTCATTTCATCCTTTCTTGGGGGATGGAGCAGAAATTTCACCCCTCTATGTCTGGGCATGGAGAGTATACTCAGCCGCATGAAACATTTCTCCATAAATACATATGGAAAGAATTTTAGTAAGGCAATTTAATTTGGGTTATTTCCTTCAAAGTATTAAGAATTGCAGAATGTAATAGGGGATTAGAAATTCAGCTATTATAGTATATTTATTTCAGTTGTTAGATTTCTTTTTGATAATTAAAATCATAATCTATTTGCTATTACTACTATACTAATTTCTTTAGTAAGTGATGTACCCATTGCATAATGAATATATGTCCATATTTTTATAAAAAAAATGTATTAAACGCATTTCGAATTATTGTCGAACATATTTTTCCGAATGCTTAAAATATATTATTGACATGTAATCCATGTAATATTCATACATATCAATGGAAAAAATTTTGCTGCTACACTTGTAGTAGGAATGTTCCTGCTACCAAGCTGACAGTAAAGGAAATGGTGTAATTCACTTACCCTTTGGGTTCATAAATACTCTTCTAGGTTTTAGTATTTTCTAAAATATCATTTAAGATCCCATTTCCTTGGCTGCCAGCCTTGTAGCTAGAACATTCTTGCTACAAGTGTAGCAGCAAAATTTCTTCCCATATGAATACCCATTTTGCTGTATGCGACCTTTCTAACTATGGTATTAGTGGATGAAATTTTGTTGCTATTCTTCTAGTAGGAATTTTCCTGCTACAAGGATGGCAGCCAAGGAAATGGGATCTTAACGGGTATTTTAGAAATACTAAAACCTAGGAGGTTATTTATGAATCCAAAGGGGAAGTGAATTATTCCATCTCCTTAGCTGCTAGACTTTTAGCAGGAGTATAGCAACAAAATTTATAGGGTATTAGGCTCTGTTTGGTATGCATTCTTGGAATGAATTCTAAGTCGATTTCGTGGATGATAAAAACAAATTTTTTTTTTTTAAAAATCATTTGGAGAAAGCAAAATCAACTTGGAATGCATTTCAAGAATGCATACCAAATGTAGCCTTAGGTTGTGTTTGATATGAGTTCTTGGAATGCATTCTAGGTTGATTTTGCATTTCTGAATAATAAAAACAACTATTTTATCATTCGAGAATGCGAAATCGCCATAAAATGCATTCAAAGAATGCGTACCAAACACAACCTTAGAGTAACCTTAGTGTACACACATACATACTATAAGGTCTAAGCTCCTCGCTCCTCCTTTAACTTCAGGCTAGTGGATGAAATGAAGTCTTTATTCCAAAATCTGAGTCTCAATCAGAATAAGATAAAAACGAATCACACTATATACATACATACATACATACACTCGTAAAGAGTCTCTAAGCTCCTCATGTAAAAGCTTAAGCAACCAGTGTAAGGGATAAAATCTCAGATCCACGGTCAAAATTATGATTTTTTTAAAGAAAGAAAGCTACTAAGATGGTAGTGGTCATTAAAGTAACAGAAAAGGTAGTGACGCCAACTCTAGAGGGGGAGGAGGAGGAGGAGGGTGTAGAGCTTGGTGGAGACGGTGATGATGATGAGGATGGAGATGGGGACGGTGAGGTGGTGCCTGCGGTGACATTAAGCGCAAGCTTTTGGCCCAACTGACAGTGCCTTGTGATGGTGCAGATGTAGTAGTGCTTTCCTTCCGCCTCCAAAACCACTTTTGCTGGACCCGTCGTTATAATTGACCCGTTGATGCTACTGTTGCTGCACGAATCGAATCCTGCCTTTGTCACTGCCGCCACTGTGTGCTTTCCGGTGGTGAAGTTGAAGACTACATTTACATTTAGTAGAAATTGAGTTTAATTCACACGCACCAAACACCATCATTCAGGAGTGAAGGGAGAAAGAAGGGCTCGAAAAGGGTGTAATACTTACAAAGAGTGTCTCCGACTAGGAAGGTTTTGCCGGCAACCCAAGTAGTGTAGGCAGCTGCGCCACCAGGTGGGACGGTCCAGCCTAAACTGTCCCCGACGGCGTAGGTTTCATTGGATTGGGAACTGGTGCTAGATACTGGTGGCACAACTGGGCTGATACGAGGAGCTGCAGCTAGTGGAGGGACAGCGAGGGTAGCCGGAGGCGTTGCAGATAGTGGTGGGACAGCGACGGTGACAGGGGGAGTAGCAGGGCCTGGCGGGGCGGCGGAGTTGGCCGGAGCAGTTGCAGGTGTGGAGGTAGTGGTGACGTTGATGGCGAGCATTTGGCCGAGGGAGCAGTGACTATTGTAAGTACAAATGAAGTAATTCTGGCCAGCGGAGGAAAGAGTGATACTTGCGGGGCCGGTATTTTGAATAGAACCAATGGTTCTACCATTCTCGTCGCAGGCATCGTAACCCGCTTTTGTTACTTGTGCCACGTCGTGCTCTCCGGTGGTGAAGTTGAACACTGGCCCCCAAGCGAAAACAAACAAAAAAATAATAATAAAAAAATCAGTTTTTCATAATAGTGGGAATTGGAATTGAAGGAAAGGTAGAGGGTAAAGATGGAAATCAGTACGTAGAACGTCGCCAACGATGAAGGAATGGTTGGAAGCCCAGGAGGAGTAGACGGCGGCACCACCAGGAGGGACTGTCCAACCCAAGCTGTCTCCGACCACATACGTTGTCTTGGCCACCGCGCACTGCAGGTGGAAAGCCGTTATAGCCACCACAACGGCTGCGACCGCCCAAACAACTTGTCTACTCATCTTCTTCTTGCTGTTGTTGTGTTCGAGATATTAGGTCACCCCTGCTGCTCTTTCTCTTGACGTGAGACTTCTTCCTCTCTTCTGTTTCCTGTTTCGGGTTTCTGTTTCTGTTCATCTATAAGGCCATCATAAAGGGTGGGGTCCCTTGAGAAAAAAAAAAAAAACAATTCCAAATGGCGTAACTTTCGTCCTATCTTGACAGAAGGGTTCTCATATCATATATTTCTGGGAGATTGGCCTATGCCGCCGTGCCATGGACGGGGCCGTTTCTCTCGGTCTCTCGTTCTTTTAGACCCTACACTCACCCACTCCTCACGGAGGCACGTGGGGCTAGTGCTGACTGGTCGTTCCCTCGTCCTTTTCTCTCTCTCTCTCTCTCTCTCTCCCTCTCTCTCTGTGCAGTTCAGTTCTCAGGAGCTGTTTGGGTTCCGTGGGTGGACATTAAAATCTTAACCTTCCTGAGTCCTGCCATCCTCGAATATGTTTCCTTAGGATTCATTTAACCGTAGAAGTCAAAAGCTTTTCTGTCCTCCTTTCTCCTTTGATCATAAACAACTTGAAAAATACACACACATGCACAGGAGAAATCGAAGACTCGGTAAGATTTCCGTATCTAATCGAAAGAAGAAATAAAGTCACATCTCCACTTCATTAAATTAAACAAACACGACAAACACGAGAGAGAGAGAGAGAGAGAGAGAGGCTCTGAACTGTAGATGGATCTGCATTGTGATAAATAGTGAGGTTGTTGGGGCCTTAATTTGGGTTATTCTTTGTACAAGTGCATGCCACCATATTATCACATTTTCACTGCATAATCATATATATGTTTTTGCTAAGATTGGTCATACGACTTTAAAATGTGTTGTATCATGTGAAGAATGGCCACCACTTATATGAAAATTTCTTGTCTTCAATGTAGAATTAAATTTTGTGGCACAACATTTACCTATTCTAATCAAGAAAATTTTCCGACTTAGTTTTATTGATCAACTATGATTAGTTTTTTTGTTTACCCAAATTATAAAAAGTTTCTTTGGGGGACAACTTGGGGGTAAGCATGTGAAATTGGATTAGATTAAAGGTGGTATACTGTTATAGGATTCAAACCCTTTTTGTCTCCTTTGAATTTCCTAAACACTTTCTAGTAATAATACAACATTAATCCCCAGTTCATGTATTCTTCTTGTGTACATTTCATTTCCTCAAAATATCAAACAGACCAGGACTCCCCCCCACCTTCCCCTTCCCCTTCCCCTTCCCCTTCCCCGTCCCCTTCTATCCCTTTTTTTAGTCAATTTTATTTAAGCAACAACGTAACTCTTTAATCTTATTTATTTCTACCCAGTTTTTTTTTTTGGATAAATTAATTTTTACGCAGTTGACGAGCATTTCTGAACATTAAAAACTCCAACTAGGAAGAATGCTGCTTAATCAATTCAAAAAAGAATCTGATCGGAAAGTTAATTAAAAGTAATATATATGCCAATGCTAATTCTTTGTAGGAAATCAATTATATATACTCTTAGAATTTAGAACTTCCAAAGTAGATGATGAGAAGAATTTGCATTTTTTTGAAACTGATTTTAAAATCAATGAAGATGGAAAACCAGCTTGCTTAGATGACCTCAACAACCCTTTACAAACTTTACAAATAGACTTCGTCAATTATTTGAAAGGTTTCGATAATTCCAACTAGGAAGTTATAAGGGAATATATCATCCCCTCTCCTCTAAGTGTGCCTAATATCAATTCAGTACCCAACTTTTGAAAAATATCTACCTTTCCCCTATTTTATAAAGATTCTATTAACCGAACCCTAACCGTTAAAAAATGCCATTAAGGAATGATGTGGAATGTATAAAATTTGTAAAACCCCAAAATACCTTTCACATAACTTTATTTCAATTTTACCCCCTTCCCTACTTTCCCTTTTCGTCTTCTTCTCCCATTTCCTCTGTGTTGCTTCTTCTTCTTCTTCCGCTAGCACCACCATCATCGCCACCCCTGCCGCCTCCGATCCTCTTCTACCGCCACCACCACCACCACACCGCCGAAACCCCTCCTGCGAAACATATGCCAAATATATTTCTGATTCTTCACTCTTTTTTTCCCTGTTGGCTAAGTTGATAACTCAGAAATGGATTAGTTGAATCAATCGATTTGATTCAATCGATTTAATCTTTATAAAGTAGGGGAAGGGATAGATATTTTTCAAAACTTGGGTACTGGATTGATATTAGACAAACTTAGAGGGAAGGGGATAGATATTTTCCCTCCTAAAAATGAGCCTTCCTTTGGTCTTCGAACAATTTTTCATCATTACTATGAGTATCCTCTATAGTGACAAAATGAGATGTCTACACTTTGAATCCCTATGGGGATATGAACTATACTTTTAGAGTGTGTCCATTTTAGATCATTGCAAAGATGATTCTTAGATTGATGGCTTATGTTTGAACTCTTCTCTCATGGCTCATGGCTCATGGCCCCTAATTGAGAGCCGAGTCACCTGATCCAAAATCATTGTTTCTTGAGTTCAAGGGTATGTTGTGTCTTTGTTTGAAACTACTATATCTTCTTATCTTCATAATCCACCAAGTTTTGGATATATATATATATATAAAAGAGGGGAAAAAGTTCTCTGAGCCACTAGGCAGGGTACACTAGTACTTTTATTTCTTTCTCCTAATGTGAAATGGCCTCACTGCCTTTCCATGTTCAATACTGTTTTGTCACACCTTATTAGTGCACTCCTCTTTGCTGCTTGTCAAAGAACCTTCTCCCATATAAGAGATAAGAAAGGTCTTCCAGTGCCTCTTGCCTTTCGCAGGATCAGGATCGTCTCTAGGGAGCCCAGACCCAGGGTGCTGCTAGGGGGCATCTAGTGGCTGAGCTGTGTTGCACACATCTTGGTGCACCCCTAGGGATGTGTGCGGCACAGCCCAACGGCTGGCAGCACCCTAGGCATGCTGGGCTCCCTAGAGACAAGCTAAAATCCCTTTTGCATGGATTGGGCACCCCTAGTGACATTAATTATCAAAAGCCCAAAGAAGGACTAGTTCCCAGTTCTCACTTCTCACTCATTCTCATATCCACGAGCCCAATAATACCTCCCGATCGTGACCTGGCCCCTGTCCACTCCCCTTGGGCCAGAATTGCATCCATTAGGGCGTGTTTGGTTCGGTGAACCAATGGGTGGTTGCATTGATATTGGTGTTGAACCAATTGGTGCTACACCAATGGATCCATTGTCCTGACAGATTAAACTGTTTGGTTACCCTGAGTCTGTTAGTTAAATCATCCTGAGAAACTGTTTGGTTACCCTGAGTCTATCAGTTGGATTCTATTTGGATTTATATGAAAAACTGTTTGGTTTTCTTGATTCTGTCAGTTGGATTCAAATTGAATCTGTATGAAAAACTGTTTGATTCAGATAGATCGTACCATCAGATTGGCTACTCTATGGCTAGAAAATGAAATAATTATTAAGAATTTTGCATACAACTAATATAATGTGACCAATTTTAATAATATTTATCTTGAATAATGTACTTTAGATAATAAAGATTAAAATAAACATTGTAATTAAAATATCTTCCCTATTTGATATTAATTACGATAATACCATTTCTTTGTCAATTATACCAAAAACAGACTTGTAAAATCCTTTTCTTACCAACCTTAGTATAAAATTAAAATATCTCATTAACATAACAAAAGTAAGTATAAAATTATGTCAAATTTTAAAGATGCCATTAAAATTGGGTTCTTGTGTGGATTAGTAGCATAACTGACTATGCTATGAACAATTGAATAAAGAAGGCCTTGGTGGACTCGAACCACCATCCTCTTGGAACATGCTCATGTTCCAAGTGCTCTACCAATTTGAGCTAAAGACCCATCAAGTAGTATTTTATCAATGGAAACAAAAGGGTATTTCTACCTACTGAAGCAATACAATCAAGGAAAAACAACAGCAAGTAAACTCATTTCCACCTTTAACACACTTTCCCCAAGATGATTTCCAACTATGGTCATTTCAGTTCATTCTGGCTTAAATTCCTGAAACGAAAATTTGATTGGGACCACACAACAGGATAGAAAATAAAAAACCCATTAATTTTGTCCAAAAAATCCATTCAATGTACGGCTAAGCTGAACTATGTGTACTCATATTTTGAATCTCAGACTTCCACCCATCCTCCTTGTTCTTACTAAAATACTGGTCCAATTGACTAGAGCCATCTTTCTCCACAACTGATCTGATCTCTACCGTTTCTCTTGTCTTTTCTGTTTGGTTAACACTCCTCACTGAATGGAGATCCAATTACTTGTGCCACCTGCCCCTCAAAATTCATGACTTTTGGACTCATCTTGGCATTCTCTAAGACATACTGAACAGTTTCAGGTCCAAGTTTACTTGCTCGGATGCTATTTTATTCCACTCATCACTTGTAAACTGGAGAGAAAAAGAGGGGGGGTGGGGGTGGATCTGCCTTAAGGAAACAAAAATGACATGGACAGACCAATCTGTACTCAGTGACTGGGTGAGTAGGTACTGAATGTGTTGTCCGATAGTAAAGTTTCATGTCCAAGACTATGGAGGGTATCTAGACTGGGTTTTGTTTTGTTTAACATCATGACTTCCTGTTTTACTTTCCTACAACACCACAGTTGCATGCATGCCATATGTTCTACTTTCATTATGATGACTGCTAGTAGAGATGATCATTACTATATCTGTAGGGATTTCATTCTTAAATTTCAAGTGATTTCATAAATTTAATAATGTATGGAATAATCTATTTTCTTTCTCAAAATAAAACAGAGCAATTCGGGTTCTATGGGAGGAGGAAGCACAGGAACAGGGAATGTGTTCACACCATTCGGAGGAGGTCCACGCCTCTGCCCAGGTAATGAACTAGCTAGAGTTGAAATCTTAATATTCCTTCATCACCTAATC
This sequence comes from Telopea speciosissima, assembly GCF_018873765.1. Lineage (NCBI taxonomy): Eukaryota > Viridiplantae > Streptophyta > Magnoliopsida > Proteales > Proteaceae > Telopea > Telopea speciosissima. The sequence continues at coordinate 61,176,651 of NC_057917.1, read as the reverse complement.
ACTGGCTTCACATGGGTTCCAGCTGAAGAGGACAAGTTGGTGTTTTTCCCCACCACCAGGACTCTCAAGCATTTTCCTATTAAGGTCCAACGCAAACATAGATTGGCCTGATTCTCAGACATACCCATTAAAGAAAACAGAGCATCAAAGTTGGAGAAGAGAAAAGAAAATAAAGATGCAAAAAAAAAAAAGGAAGAAGAAGAAGAATATTACTTACAATAAGGGAAAGATTGCAAAGAAATGTTAATTAATCTATAATAAGTAATAAAAGTTTACTTTTTCAGATGTTTTTCTGTATATATTTTACGGGTTTATCATCACTCATCCCCTATTCTCAAATTTTAAAATGGGCAATGTGTCATTCATGAGCTATCCAAGAATCAGGCTATACAGAGTGCTTGTGATCTGCAGAAGAAGAGATAAGAAACTCCCAAAGAAGAAAATTGAATGGTGAAGCCATCATATGTTGGGCTGAGGAAGTCCTCTGTCCATGTGGTGTGTGTGGATGGTGAAACCATCATATGCTGTGCCATCCAGACCTAGGAAACATCTAGGATTATTCAAACAACAGAGAAAAACCATTAAACTGACCCACCAACGACTTGTGATTCCCATCAATTTAAATAATTGTGCAGCACAAATTTGGGGGGAAAAACACAAAAGTAACAATTTCTCCACTACTTTGACCCAACAAGTAAAATTTGACATTTGCAAGTTTGAATTTCGCAATTCCATCCTCTTACTTCATAGAATCTCACTCATAACTCATGCATATTTCAAACTGAATATGGAGGATCAATCTATCTTTTTGTTTTCTTTTCCTTTGACATCATCATAAAGGAATGTGGTGTTACCTTCTGGATGGGAGTTGCAGAAGGTAAATGTGATTACTTCAAATCCTAATGGGGTGAGTAGATGATCCTCCTCCATCTACTTCAGAGACTAAATGTGATTAGAACTTGCAAATCCCAAATCTAATGGGGCTGAAACTAACATATATTAGAGGTCCTAATGGGGGGAGTAAGTGGTTAAAATATCAAAGCAAGATGATAGCAAGATGAAACTAACACACTCACACTCACCACCACCCCATGCTGCCCCCACACACACTCATACACTCACACTCACCCACCCCTTGCTGCCCCTACACACACTCACACTCACCCCCACCCCATGCTGCCCCTATACACACTTACACTCACCCACCCCTTGCTGCCCCCACACACACTCACACACTCACACACTCACCCCCACCCCATGCTGCCCCACACACACTCACCCCCACCCCATAAAGACTCACATATGAGATAACAAATGAGAGTAATTCTAATTGAATAAAAATACCTTCTGATATGTACCCTTACTAAGCTGAGATGAAATGGTTGAAAACATGAGGGGGGGGGGGGGGGGGAGCCATAAACCTTGTTCCAGCTCTTTTACTCATTTATAGATAACTAACCTTCTTTGGTGCAGTTTGAAAATTGGAATTGAGATTAGACATATATAGCATAAAGGACTTATTGGATCAACAAAGGGGGAAGGTTAAGACAGAAATAGCATACCATCACATCCACTCACCATAGCAAGTGCAGCTCATCCACAATCAAATCAGACAAGAGCCATATAAAATTGGTAGGTCAAAGCATGATTTAATTATTTCTGGTAAAAATCCAATAGAACTTGGTATTGTCATCACCCAAAACAGAAGAAAAGTGAGAGATGTGATATGCTCAAAATCATCACAAATACCAGGAAGATAAATACATGCAACTTAGTGAGCTCATCCACAAACTCTCATGGAAATATATAAAACCTAGTTGTGGGTCGCTGTCCAAGTTTGATATAAGTTGGACCAAGTTAGAGCAAACGCTCTCGCAACCATGAGGTGGTTCCTTGCCTTCTATTTTTCTAAAGATAGAAAGCATAAAAATATCAAACTGAAATACAATTTGTATAAACCAAGATACAAGAAGATGTGACACATCTGTGCATATGTTGGAGTGTGCATATCACTACCAAGAACTAAATGAAAGTAAAAAATGTACATTAAGAATGAAAGCAAGAAATGTCACTAAGAACACAAACGAATTGAGTCACAAAAATTACTTGCTTATCTTCTGTGAAGCCTCCAACATATACCCACTTTGCATTGTTTTAAAAAAAAAAAACATGAATGTAGAGAAAGAACAAACAATCAATTTAAAAAAAAATAATAATAAAACATAAAAAAAATTCAATGAGTATACTATGAATTTAAACCACCATATCTTGGGGCATTCCCAATTGCTCTACCGGTTTGAGCTAAAGACTCACATACAAGAAAACGATACAAGTATAGTTCACCCAAATGGTTTAAGTTGTTAAAATCTCAAGGACAACATAGTCGGTGGGTGAAGTTTTAGGGCTAACAAATCAGTTTTTCCAGAGTTATGTCAATGTTTCAGGAAAGTAACATAAAACAGAGTATCTGCAAGGTCAGAAAAACTGAAGTAATTCTAACTTGCTCGATGGGTAATATAAAAGGGACTTGCAGGATTGAACAACAGCAAAAGCCTATGAGCATAGTAGAAACAATGTAGTTCAGACCTAGATCCCCTATACACACTCACCCCCACCCCATGCTGCCCCTATACACACTCACCTCCACCCCATGCTGCCCCCACACACACTCACCCACCCCTTGCTGCCCCTACACACTCACACACTCACACTCACCCCCACCCCATGCTGCCCCTATACACACTCACACACAGGCGCAATACTGGTTCCTTAGAAGGAGAAAGATTACAGATATGTATCCATTAGTTGAAGGCTGAAACCAGAATTTACAGAAAAAAAAATTCTAATTCATGAAACAAAAGGATGATACAGAGAGAGAGAGAGAAGAGAATAAGAAAATCACCTTAACCAACTGCCTTGCCTGACCCGGTCTTCACTGTCTTCCTTAATCCACCTGGAAGAAAAACACAACAAAAATTTTAATCAATAACTAGAAAACCTAAATCGGACAGAGAAGCATAAATTTTTTTCTAAAAAAAATATACATCGGTGGTCTGAGCTAAGAGAAGAGCGAGAGAGAGAGTGAGACACAGCAGAGAGCACGAGAGAACGAGAGAGAGAGAGGGACAGAGACTGAGAGACTGAGAGACTGAGAGATAGCAGAGAGCACGAGAGAGAGAGAGAGATAGCAGAGAGCAGCAAGTAGAGAGCAGAGAGCAGAGAACAGTTGGTACCTGGAGGTTGAAGGCGATGGCTAGTAGAGATCAGAGAGCAGCGATCGAGTTTCTGGAGGTTGAAGGCGACGGCGTGAAAGATAGAGAGAGAGAGAGAGAGCGAGAGCTAAAGAGAGAACGAGGGAGAGACTTTCGTTCTTCAGCCTTCTTCTCCCTTCGGCAACGACGAAAGGCTTTCGTTCTTCAGCCTTCTTCTCCTTCGGTAACGACGAACGAGTCGAGGCTTTCGTTCAACGTTTTCGCATGGTTGCACAAAATAAGAAATAAGAGGGTATTTATAGACTTCTTTTTCTTGAATCAAATATGGGTCCACCTATATAAGTGGACCCAAATATAATTCACGTTTACATGTAAAAATGTGAATCAGGTAGATTCATGAATCTGGATCGGTTCACCATCATTCTGAATCAAACGATTTTTTTTATTTGGAATCATGAATCTATTGGTGCAGCACCAATTGGTTCACCGAACCAAACACTCCTTTAGGCGTGGCAATGGGTCTTGTTCCCTATGGGCTCATTAGAGTCTTTCAGGTTTAGTTGTTTAGATGCTAAACCCATATCCAGTTCATTAATGGATTTGGGCTCCAAGCCTCACCTACCATGAATGTTTAAACCCTCAACCTTCAGTGATACCTCTACTTCAGTTTTGGAGGTTTGATTTTAGGGTTCACCTTCCCCAAATGGTTTAGGGTTTGATTTTTCAGTTTCAAACCCTAAATCATTTGGGGAAGATGAGGGCAATTGATCATTTTATTCTTTAATTTTGATGGGTTTTTATCAGAAGGGTATTATTTTGGTCATTAGATTCCCTGAAACTAACGTCTAATGTCCCAAATTAATAGACTGGACCAAAGTGCTCACTGTTTTGAAAGTAAAGGAAAATTTGCAATTAAAAAAGTTACAGAGAGGCATTTGTAAGAAACCCAAAAAAAATAGAATTGTGTGTTTGTTTGTTTTTTAGTGGGTTTGGGTTGTGTTTGTTTTTTTTTTTTTACGACTTCAGATGACCTTTATGCTAAATTTTTAATAGGGGAAGTGTTCTTTATCCAGAAGTATGGCTTTTGTTTACATACAGGGTAATGGGAGATCGGGGAGGGGCATCGAGTGGGGCGTCATTTGCACATGAATCCACTATGTCAAGGCTTTGGAATTTAAAAATGACATGAATTCATGTCAGGTACTCAGTGGCAGCCAATGCAGCCTTAACACAGCATCTTACATAATTTTTTTATTTTTTTTGTAAGGCATTTTACATAGATAACATATTTTTAAAAAGGGAAAGGGTTTTATGAGCAAGCAGCAGGTAACATACCAATGAAATACGACAAAATTACATTATTTTTTTATTTTTTTTTGTAAGGCATTTTACTTAGATAACATATTTAAAAAAAGGGAAAGGGTTTTATGAGCAAGCAGTAGGTAACATACCAATGAAATACGACAAAATTACATTATTTTTTTATTTTTTTTTGTAAGGCATTTGACATAGATAACATATTTACAAAAAAGGGAAAGGGTTTTATGAGCAAGCAGCAGGTAACATACCAATGAAATACGATAAAATAGTATCATAGATTGAAGAGCAACAAAATCATTTCATGTGAGGAAGTATAGACACATACGTGTGCAAAGATAATATTTTCAAAGAATCTTTTCTCTTAGAAATAAAGAACAAGATGCAGTTTCTCTCTTCTTTGCAATCAATAGAATTAAAAGAATTGTAAAGTTTTTTTTTTTTGGGGGGAGGGGTGTTAAGAGAGAGAAATTACAAATAGACACAGTAAAAATTTCTTTTCTTTTCTTTGATGCTAGAATAAAGCGATAAACCCAAGAAGGGACTACGAGGGGCCATGTAAGACCAATACTTATTACCAAAAAGACCAAACTTGCTATAGACAATAGGGGAGGAACGGTCTAGAACTCAAGACCAACATACCCCAAGCATCACCACAACCAGTGGTCCCAACCATCAGTCTAAGACCGATGTCCCTAGAGGGTAAGGCTTTCAACATGGCAAATTTATGTGGAAAGTATTTCCTTTTAGCATAAAGACATTTAAGAGTTATATTCTTCATAGCAATGATAAAAGGTTCACGCTAAATGACTATGTACGAATCTTGACTCCTGTGGGCATAAAAATGCCACCGATTAGAACCTACTCCAAACTCAACCCCTCTCAAGAGTCAAGAGTCAAGAGTCCAGACCCCACCCCACCCCATGGGATGATAGAAGAAGACCTTCCCACACGGCAGAACATAAGTGGGTCCCAAGTAAAATTGGCTGGATATGAAAGACTTTGAATTCCTTGAGGGAGCATCTAAACAAAGAAATTTCCATTGTCACTGTCTCTACTTATTTAGATGCCTACAGATCCATGACTCCATCAACTAAATATGCCCTCTCGATCCCTTGTTTTTTTCTTCCCACCACCGGCATAGTCTACAATACATTACTTCCATAATATTTGATCTCCCTCCCATTTTGTTTTTTTATGTCACCGTCCAAATCTTCAAATACTAAAAGCAAAAATCATCAGTGACGAACAAAAGCTAATCAAGTAAGCTATTTCTGCAACAAGATGGGCCCCCAATCCAATACTCCATTACATGAAAACACCGCCTTTGATTGAAAGGTAAGTTCAGTTAAACAGATAAGCTAATAAATCTGTGATGGCTGAAGAGAAAGAACCAAGTCCAGGCATGAAAACAAACCCTTTTTGTCATTTTTCTCTCGGATTCCGGAATTTGGATCAAAATATATGTAAACAAATAAGGGAGGGGGGGAAAAAAAAAACCATATACTAAGCCTACGCTGCTTGCTCAGAGAGACTTTTCCGAACAAATAAAATACTAAGCCTGATTAGCCTGATTTTATATTAACATTCACTCAAGTGTAGCTGAAAGGATGTAAATAAGCCACTGTAAATTCCATCATGCCCAAAGGTTGGACAGAGATGCCCTGAAGTGCAAGAACAAAACCATAATGATGAAACAGATTTACAAAAAAAAAGGAAATTCTTGTCGGGCACATATTTTGCTGAAATGAATGAAAATTGATCAGCAATTTCCAGCCATAACTGTCTTAAGATCAATTATGCATACAAGAATCGATGAATGGGTTTATACATGAATGTTTTAAGAAACTATATGGATCCTTTTTGTGTGCTTCAGAATGCTGCCAATTTGGCATTGAACAGAATAGAAGAGTGAGACCTCTTGAACCTTTGGGGTTTTCCCTTTTTGCTTTTAAATAAATTGGCTGATGACATTATACTAGAAACAGCACTGCAGCACAGGTCATCAAAACCATGGAATAGGGTGCTGTCCAACCTCGTTTCCAAATATCCTGTAATTGTTGATCGGAATATGAGAAAAAGGATGCACTTTACAACTTTTAAGTAATGAGTTAACACAATAAATTGACGGGTAACAGTGTTTCCTGAATTTCCATTTATCAATACAAAGAATGACAGAATATAGTGGTATATGCACCCCCTAAGTATGAACAACTTACCTAGGTTATTCTTCTATCTTCAATGCTCTTCAGTTATTTTATAATTAAGTTGATCAGCTAAACATTTCCATATGGATAAAAGTTGTTCAGATTATCAAATCTGTCTTGTGATTCCACCGACAATAAATCATTACCAGCAACAAGGTACTGAAAGCAGTTCATGAACATGGGTTGTTTTGGCTTATAATTGAAGATTTTGCATATTTGAATCCAAAGCATTGTGTTATCTAACCAGAAATGAATCTGTTGAAATGGGAATAAGCTTGGTGGGATGATAGCAAGAGCTAGCTAAGCTCTAGCTACTAAAACATGACTTTGATCTGGGACAGAAATAAGAGCTAGAAGGAACAACTTATACTCTGAAAACATTGACTCGTGCTTTTGGGCAACAATGAGAATTAGGTGGAAGTAGCTAGCTCTGCCTGTTCCCAACTGCTTGGTTGGAAGAAGGTGCACCTGCTACAACATAATTTATGACAACCAAACTGTTATTCTTATCTTTATCAAGTTGTAGGGGAAATAGACATACCTTAATTACATATACATTCTCTTGCACTAGAAAACTAATTTAATGATCTCAGACTTGTCATCGAACCTAAACAAATCCCTCTTCCACTAGATGTACCATGGTTCCTTATTCCACTCTTAATGTTAAGTCTTATTTTGAGAGCCCATGAGACTCTACAAGTCTATAACATTAGACTTGTTTTGCCTAAGAAGAACATCTCCTCTAGTCTTCTCTAAATAGGCAATCCTTTTATTTTCCTATTCAGCATCTTCACACAACTTAACCATTTTGCACAATCTTCCATTCTTAAAACATCTTCACTACTAGTCAACCTAAACATGTCAGAGAGAACATGGCCATGTCTAAACAGAAGATATATGGAGGTACTAAAAAAATAGCCAAAAGATGGGGAAAAGAGGAAGATGTTAGCAACAGCTAATTCACACAGTTAGTGGTAGAAACCACACCGCGCCGCCGGGGGGGGGGGGTGGAATGCAACATAATGTAATCCAGTCATACCTGTATGACATTGGAAAGGATTTAAAACTCACGATCCTAGAACTTGACCTATATTGGTTTGAATGAAATATAAAAAAATATGTAGGGCAATCAAGTAATAATCAGTACTAAATATTCTCTTACATTTAGATAGACAAAGGTACTAATGGTAATCTTGGTTTAATATTTTCTAAAGGACAATTGAGTTGGTGAATTTTAGTGTTATTTTGGTTGCCCTCCCACGCTCTCTATTTTCAAAATGACCAGTAAAATATATGTCGAATCCACTAAATAAATATTAAATCAAAATAAGCTTTATAAGCATACTTTTGGTGTGTTTCTTTCATTAACTCCAATATTTACATATCTTTACAAAAGCTGTAAAAATAACTATAGACTGATTTAATTCCCCCAGAATAATATTCTTCCAATCTGGTTGAATGAGTAAAGAAGTTATTGTAGAACATATCTTGGTAGTTTCTTTCAACTCCTGCACAGTCTCTGCAGCCATAAGCCCAATAAATGAGGGAAGAAATTGTTTCTGAACATATCTTTGTAGTTTTCTTGCTTCCCCTTCAAAAATCCTTCTCACTCTCTCTTTCCATATTTCCTCGAAGGATAGCATGAGGAATTGCTTTCCATACGATCCAGCCCCTGGGAAAATTCCAAAGTTTTTGGGTTAGTTTTGGCTTAACAGCTTATGTCTAAAGCTAGGTTTTTGTTGTGTTATTTTGTTTGGAAACTAAATTGAGTCCCAGTACTATTTGTGTTACTTTTATTTGGGTCTTAAACACAAGGGATCAAAGCTTTCCCGTTTGCATGATTGTAGTCTCATTTGAAAGGTTTTCAATTACCTTTCAAATTAGACCAAGATCTTGTGAATCTGAGTATATTTGGAGAAGCTCTGGTCTAAAATACTTTGAAAGGATCAACCTAAGGTGGTTTCCAAAATATTCTAATCATAATGTGATTAGGAGCCTAAGAATCTATCTATATTCCATTAATCTTTTACACGGTGAATGGAATATTTTGCACTTTCTTTGGAGAATTATTCTTAACCTGAAAGTATGATAACCTAGAAACCCCAAGAGTGATTGCATAGTAACCCTAGGTACGACTGCATTGATCAATCACTCTTATCTTCTTTCCTTTTTTCTCTATGGATTTTCTCATCAGGTTTTCTGTAAAATTAATGTTAGATGACTGTCTCTACAGTTCAGTATCCTCATATTCTATTAGTGCTTTAAAAAAAAAATGTTTTCTGACATTATGTTTTCTTCTCCAAAAACCTGTTATATTCCAACAAGAAAGACCAGATAAGGTGAGCCCTGTGCTCAACTTTTCCAAAGAAATATTCACTTCTTTCTGACATTTTCAATTGGAAAATGGAAAACTCTAGTATCTGGGCAATAAAACATAATAGCATAAATGGAAATCAGTAGAGTTACAAAGGAAACCATACCGTCAAAGATATTGATGAGGATGCTGACGAAGTCTGGAGCCCTCTAAACCCAATATCATATGCGATGCTGCCATCAGCTTTAAACAATCCAAAGTTCCTCTCAGATGTCGGCCCAGGCTTCGAATCTTCATTAAACAGGGCAAATATATATGCCTTTGCCACTATCTTTGGCCTGAGAGGGGTCCCCTTCTTTTTGGCAAGCCGTTTACGGAGATTATAATTATAAGTTCTAGCATTGCTAGCTGTGGCCACAGCTTCAGTTGTATCCCCATGAGAAGCCCAACCAGTTTCTGAAATTATGACTTCCATCTTTCCAAATCCAGCAGCTTCTAAAGCTGCGTAAGCAGCATCGATTTGAGCATCAAGCATGTTATCATAATGGAGTTTAGTCTTCTCATCATAAATTCCAGGGTTTGGTTGGAACAAAGCATAATTAAGATCAATATCCTTGGGATTATACATGTAGGCCAAAAAGGGGTAGGCATTGAGAAAGAAAGGAGATCCGACCTGTGAGAAGAACTCCAAAAGTGGCTTCATGTATTGAATGACATTATCGTTAAAAACACATGAAGATGGAGGATAGGAATTAGCAAACACAGCCTGTGAATGTGCAGTTTGGATCTGAATTAAATCAGCCAAATGAAGCGTGTTGATGGCATTATAAACATTCTTTGCTGCACCCAGAAGAGCCTGTGAGAGTTCCTGATCGCTGCCCCCCAGCACCTCGTTCCCAATTGCAATTCCACGGATATGTGTTCCCGGAAGGAATGACTGTACATTTTCTTTTACCCAACTCATGGCATGGTCCTCATTCGCACTCATGTCTTTCAGGAATTCATTGGGAAGTCCAACTACTAATTCAAGCCCAGAACCACTAAAAGCATTCAGTACACTGTGATTAACATCATATATCCTAACATTCTTTATCTTCGCTGCTCTAAGAAGTTTCACAACGCTTTCAGGTGGAGGGATGTTATCAGCTATCCTGCCATAATTTATTCCATAGGTCCCAGTAAATGCTTGCACAATCGGAACTGGTGCACAATAAACATAATAATATCAAAATCTGCAGTATAGTCAAGAATCACAAGTGTTTTTTTTTTTTTGAAAGGCTTCATGTAGCTGACCCCATTTAGTTGGGATAAGGCTGAGTTGTTGTTGTTATCCCAGTTACAAGAATCGAGGACAAATGACATTACACTTATTACAGTACCAGAAAGTAAAATATACTGTATTTCAACAATAATCGTAGAACTTCAATCTCAAGGAGAATATCAAAGCTAATGAAACTACTTTTCCTTCCATTTTCTTTTTCCAGCTTGTTTAAGGAGAAATTTTGAATTATGGCAAAGGCATATGTGTAAGAATCAGAAATTCTGTCACAATAGATTCGCTAATCACTGAATAGAGAAATGACTTCCAAGATGCATCATTAGTTTCTTACTTAGAAGTTCTCCAAGAAGAATTTTATAACAGATCAGAGGCCAAGTTTACATAGTTCATTGAAGGACCAAAAAACAAGACTTCTAAGTCTAAACAAAATGAATTATCAGTCACGTATGGAGAAAATTTAAAAAGAGTACTTAAAGCCAACTAAAATCATGAAGTTCAGCCATCAGAATCACCATTGAGAGAGATCCAAGGACGAATATATATATTTAAGCTGAATCAAATTAGCTTGAAACTGAAGCACAAAAAGAAAAGTTATTCTACAACATCGTATCCAATTCATCCATTGAAAACTCAAATTTTAAAATTTCTACTAATAAGCATGATTATAGATGACAAACAAAGCTCTCCAAACTCGTATAATTATATAATTTTTTTTTCTTTTTGAGGGGAGGGGATCTGGAATCCGTGTTTAATTCAGAAAATTCAACATATCAAGCAGATTACATTCCAAATTATAAAGCCAAGAAATGAAAAGACAAGAAACAAGCCACCTTTAAAAATAAAAACGAAAGGAGAAAGAGTAGAGTTAAGGAGAAGCAGGAGACATACCATTGGGATAGAAGCCGAGGCAGAAAAGAGGAAGAATGCAGAGAAAGGAACGCGAAACCATCCTCACTGATTTAGAAGAGGAACTAGAGAAGGAAAACTCCATAGTATTAAGTAGTAGAAAGAAGAGGGATCTCGATTGTAATTGTGGCTGGGAAATGCAGGTTGTCGAAGGCGGAGAATAAGAGCAAAACCCAGAAAAGAAAATAACGTCGACTCGGACTCCAACACCTTTGGATACAATACTTCTGTTGCTGGCATCCCATAGACCATAAGAAAAAAGATTTCTGCTGTTCTGCACCCTCACAGACTAACCTTCACCTTCGCCTTCCCTTATTCCTAAAACCCAAGATTTTCCACTTCTTCGGGAATTTTTGTTCTTGAGGGGTTCTAATAGATTCCCTTTACTCCTGTCAAACCCAAAGTAAACCTTCTCTTCTTTCCATTCCCTATCGAGACTTATCTTGCTTTCTTTCTCTCTTCCTGCAGTTCTGCCAGATTAATAGATTTAGGTAGAACAGAAGTAGATAGATATACCTTTCGTGATAAACCCAGCAAAGTGCAAAACTACTAAATTAGGGAGTTAAGAATCGAGAAGAGATGAAATCGTTGGGAAACAAATGAGAGAGAGAAAGAGAGCTGCGGCCTTCGCCACCAACCTAAGAAAACCAGCCAATCGATCTGATTGGTTTGAGTGATCTTTTAAAACTGAAAAATTAACGTCTCCTCGAGTCTCAAACTTTATAAGAGTTGAGAGAGAAAATTCTTCTTAGTTTCATAAGCAGAGGAAGAGGGCTTTTGACTTTTCTTTTTCCCTTCCCCTTTCCCTTTCGCTTTCCCGTCTTCCTTTTATTTTCCACCATTCTCTCTATAAGTGCTGTGAGTCACTGCTGGGTAACGCACAATCGCACATCCACACTTGGCATTAACAACGGAAAAAGATATATATATTCCCAGAAAACCAACCACTCGTAAACCCAAAAAAACTTGTGCTAAAACCCTAGTTGTTGGATCGAAGAATCATCTTGACTTGTTTACTTTTGAGTCTTTGACAGCCATAACCGACCTAAGGTTCATTCAAACAAGTATAAAACTGAGCAGGGCAAGATCGAGCAGATCAAGACTGAGATGACCTAAAACCCTAAACTGTTTTCCATTTGATACCGACTGATACCAACCATCTTCCCCCCCTAGTAAATTTGGTTCAGGATCAGCAGCCTCCAATCTGAACTGTGATACCAAGTTTTCTTATCCAGTACATTTGACTGGTCTTTACTCTAATACTTGACCGTTCTGATCAAATAATTTGAAAGTGAACACTTTCAAATAATAATAAAAAAATAAAACACAAAATACAAAAAATTATAACCATTACCTAACATGATGAATTGATGAATAATTTAAAATTTTTATTAGTAATGATATTTTTGAATTGTAATTTTTTATTTTATTTTTAAAATCCAAACACATTTGGATTCAAGAAATTTAATAATCATATATAAAATGATTTAGAATTCATAATATAATCAAGTGGACCGAGTTTCCCTCCACCCACGGTGAAGGAGAAGGTGGGAATGGGCATCGAGAAGGTATTTTGAAACATACTAAAACCCTAGAAGAGGTTTGCAAACCCTAAGATGGAGGGTGAATTGTCCTCTATGGGTGGAGGAGAACTTTGTCATATTCACATGGTGTAATGATTACGAAGGTTCTTATTTTCGATTTGAAAATTTTACTTCTCTTCCATTAATTACCTTTGCAATTAAACGGAGGAGCATATAGATTTAATAGGATTGCTATTTTATGAACAGGTTGATCCAATGGTCCCTCTATTCATACGTCAATTATCAGCCCTAGTGTGTGATCAATTGACAAGAAAAATAGGTTTTTAAAATCCATGATTATCAAGAGGGTGCATGCTAAAACTTGGACTATCAAAATAGTTCATGCAATATATTGGAGGATATTTGGTTCAATATAAAAATAAAAAATATGATATTTTTTGGCGAATCAAAACCATCTCCCAGATATCTAATAGTAAGTTAGTAAGATTGTCGGTTCATTTTTTCATGTGTTATAATAAGTTTAAGGAAAAAAGTTCTTTAAACATGAGGTGTAGGAATCACCTACTCACATGACATTCTCTATTCATTTAAAAAAAAAATCTAATGTGAGTGGACGATTCCTATGCCTCATGTTCAGAGAGACTTTTTCCTAATTCTATTTGGTTACAAGAAAAATTAAAGATAAGGAAAATGAAAAAAAATTAAACCTAAAAATAAAGCATTAGTAATCATGCATTATCTAACCAAACCATTATATTGATACAATATTGGCCAAGTATTAGTTGATTTATGTATCAATCAATCAATACCAATATTTGAAAACATGTTTTTAACATCGTGAAACTACAATATATCCATGATCATGGATCTATATTAACAAAGTTGAGTATTTGAGTTATGAGGGAGGATTCTCTTAGCAAGTGGCATAGTGACGTGCACTAATGAGATGTTGCAAAATAATTTATACATAGAAGCGTTGCGAGGTCATTTCATGTGAAGAGTAAAGAGATAGCGATATAAAACTTTTTTCCCTTTTTTCCCCACCTTTATTTCGATTTAACTCTTTTGTTTTTTTTTGTGTGGGGTGGGGGTTTTTTCTTCTTTTTAGTAAGCCCCCAAATAAATGATGCATTAAGATTAAGACAGTGGAGAGAAAGAATTTCCAATAGCAATTTTAGTGGGTTGAATCAGCATCTACAGATGAATGGAACAGTCCTCTCACCTTTAACACTACAAAGAAACAAAAGAGAAAAAATATCTAAGGTTATGAATATCATCAAAATAAAACAAAGTCTTCAAAAGATATTTGGAAATATCTTTGTGGCAGCTGGAAAATTTTTATGAACCGCCATAGACCTTATTCCTCATAGGACCATGAAATGACATTTTGCTTTTATGATACAATACATAATAGAAATGTACATTTCAACTTAGGGTCTATTTGGTTGCAAGAGAAATTAAAGGGCAGAAAAATGAAAATTGTTGGAAAATTCATTCAAAGCATACATGATGGGGATGAAGTACTTATCTTAACTATAGACAAATTGAATTAGACAACGACAAATTTAAGCACCAAGTATAGCGTCACAAACCAGAAAATTCATGGAGAAACTAAAGGAATCACTGGGGCTGAGTCGTGCTATCGGTCACTCTTTAAGACTTTAATTCCCCCTTGCTGGAGTAACAGGATTGGTGAGAACTAGTCTTCCAATATAAAACAGCCCCTATTGACCCTTTAGTCCACAGACGTGCACACACTGACTAAACCATGTCAGGATACTTCAGAGTTGTGGTCAATTGAATAAAACAAAACAATAGAGAAAACCAAGAAAAATTGAAGTTGAGTTTGTCTCTACATTGTTAGAGAAATGGGCAAAACTTACTCTATATATAGGAGAAGAAAAGACAACACTAAGGGATGTCTTCAAAATACATGTCCAAAAAACCATGTTCTTTCCCACAAGATATGTTTGTTGACCATTTAAATATATCCTTCAACAAACACACCTATTAGTTATTTTGGTGGTTATTAGGAAAAGACACGACCCTCTAATATTAAAATCATCTATTTTACTTCATATAAAATTTAAATAAAAAATTTTCAAACCTAAAAAAAGAATATTAGTAATTATTATCTAACATGACTGTATAAAGTACTTACATTCCTTATCATATTTAACAATGATACTTTTTAGATGTAATTTTTATTTTACTTTTCAAATCTAAGATATTTAGATGTAAAGTAAAACGAATTTTTATAACCAAATATAAAATGATTTGGAGTTAGTAATATAATCATGTGGGATAAAGATTATAAATTTTTTTTTTTAGATTTAAAAATTTTTACTTCCCTTCCCTTTAATTTCTCTAGCAATCAAATGGACCCTAAATTTAAATTATACATTTCTATTATGCATTGTATCATTATAAGGGCAAAAATATCATTTTAAGGTCCTCTGAAGAATAAGGTCCATGGCGGTTCATAAAAATTTTCCACTTGGCAGAAAGATATTTCAAGTTTCTTTTGAAGACTTGGTCTATTTTGTTGATATTCAGTACCTCAAGATATTTTTTCTCTTTTGTTTCTTTGAGAGGCCTGTCCTATTCATCTTCTAGATGCTGATTCAACCCACTAATATAGTGATATGGCTATTGAAAATTCTTTCTCTCGACTGTTCTAATCTTAATGTGGGGGGCTTATTAAGAAGAAAAGAAAAAAAGTTAAACCAAAAAGGTTCGGGTGGGGGAGAAAAGGGAAAAAAAAATTTTATATTTCTATCTCTCTATTCTTCACGTGAAATGATCTCTCGTCGCTCCTATGCATAAATCATTCCATCACACCTCATTGGTGTATTTCATTATGCCTGTATGCCACTTGCTAAGAGAACCCTCTCTCATAACTCAAATACTCAATTTTATTAATGTAGATCCGTGATCATGGTACACTATAGTTCTATAGTGTTAAAAAACATGGTTTCAAATATCAATATAGATTGGCTGATACGGAAATCGATTGATACTTGACTTACAGTTTGGAGTAGGACTGTAACATGGTCAGGTTGGGTCGGGTTTTTTATCACCCCAGTCCAACCCTGAGTCCCCTTAGTTAGGCCCAAGCCCAGGCCTGACCCGACCTTAACTTAGGGCCTGAAAAATCCAACCTTGACCTGCGCTTAGGGTCGGGTTGAGCTGATCCTAATTCATCATGGGGAGGGGGAAGGTAGATGCATGGGCTGGGTTAGGCCGGGGAGAGAATTATAAATTTTACATAAAATAAAATTATAATAAATTGGGAGAAAGAACACTAATCAATTTTACTCCTAATTGTGACCGTTGTGATGACTGCACGTGGGAGCTTTTTTTTATTTTTTATTTTTTGGTTGAAGGGAGCTTATTTGAATATTGAATAACTTAATATGTTTGTTTTAAAAAAATACGGTTACCGTAGCATATGTGACAATAGTGGAGGAGAGAGCTTTAGTATATTACCATCATAATTAATGCTTGGTTTTTCTTAATTGGGTGAATCATTAATGCTTGTTAATTCCTATATACAACTATTAAAATCGATACCACCTACACTAGCTAGTTCATTGTATTAAGATGTGTTCAGTCTAAGTTAGGTGCATATCGAAGAGTTTAGCTCGTCTCTAGGGAGCCCAGCACGCCCAGGGTGCTGCCAGCCGTTGGGCTGTGCCGTACACATTCTTAGGTGTGCGGTACAACTCAACTACTGGATGCCCCCTAACAACACCCTGGGCGCTGGCTCCTTGGAGACGATCCTGATCCTTGGGTTGGGCACTTGAGCCAAATATCTATTACTGTGCAAACCTCGATTATTTGGTTAATTATTAGTTGTTTTATGCTTAAATCATGTGACATTAATTAATGGATTGAATTAAATCAGGTACACCATAACTGCGATTTTATATTAGAGAATTCATATCATTAATGGATTGAATTAAATCTAATTATAACTAATGCAATACAATATGTATCCTTAATTCAATTGCGTCATTGTCACTATTATTGAGTTACGTAGCTCTAGAGGCACCAGCGTATGCTACACTCTCGGACAGAGAACCCAATCCCTTTATTTATGTCGTGCTTCTGTGAAATAATGTACTAGTTACGTTGAATCACATTATTGTTTTGTTTAAACATTTTGTAGCTTTGGTTGGATTATGTTGAACTAAACTATGTTTGATGGTCCATATTATTTTACAAAGCTTTAGCTGAATCCTGGCTTAACTTGACCATGGTACTGATTGACTTGTCATATGGTCATCACAAGCATTAGGGATGAAGTAATTTCCAAATCATTCTCAAACATCAACTAAGTGGCAACTAAAGAGAGTGGTCTCATTCATAAACTTATGGAAAGAGGTTTCCTATGACACCAGAGTGTAGTTTTCTACTAATAAGCATTGCGGGAAATGGTTTGTATACAAAGACATTTGGTCTATGACATGAAATGGAAAAGGACGTAGGATGAAATCAACACACGAGCATTGTGGGGATCCTTTTCCCTAAATTAATTATATTGCACCTTCTATTAGCCCCAGTGTTTTGGAAAAAAGGTAGACAAATATAGTATTTGGATGGGGCAGGGAATAGTATTAATTAGTAACTTGCCCTAGATGCTTAAAGGTATACACTTTATGAAAGCATGTAATAAATAGTTAGACTTGAGATGGACCATATGTGGATCTCAAGGACCACATGACCAAATGTTTACATCACTATTGGACCACTGAAAGCATCAACAATGAGATTGATGGATAAAAAAGGTAAAAAGGAAATCCTACCATTTTACATGTGTATTTGAAAATATGCAAGATAATGATATTTTTTTTATTTTTGAGTAGAAGATAATGGTAGCTTTTGATAATAATAAAATGATAAGTCACTTTTAAATTATTTTGAAAACTTTTTTATATTTGTTCATGATTTAAAGAACTTTTGAAATAAAATAGGAGGCAATCAAAAAAAGATCGTTATAAGTTATACATTTATCTATAGAGGTGTCATTTAAACAGTTAATTCGATTTAGAGTTTTCCTATAACATAGGTATACTAAATAAAATGTCACTCTCAAAGCAAGTTGGAAGGAGAGTTGTCCTCATTGTCTTCTACAATACTCAATGCAGTTAAGGTATGTATTTCATATCACGGATCAAGGAATTAGTATTAGATTGTTGGAATCGCTCGATCCATATTGGTATCGATAGTTGATGATACCGATTTTGGAGGTATGGACCAAAGGTTAAAAAATAAATTTTTTTTTTTTTTTTTTTTAAAACTTAAAACCAGAGGTGAATCTGTCTGATACGGGTTGATCCGGATTAGTATCAACGAAGACCGATCCCATATCCGATACCAATTCCTAAAGCCGTAGGTGCTTGAGATTGCATTGGTTCACATAGTCTTCCTTGTTAATTAGATGTTTAAGGCTACATATGAATTGAATGGCCTTTGGCTAGATGGTCCACTACCTACCTAACAACCTAACAAAGGAAGCCACTGAGTTTCAACTCAAGTTTTATCCTTGGGAAATTTGTTTGCTTGTGATGATGAGGTGGGTGTTGGGTTGTCTCACAGGGATTGGTGGATCACTAAACACTATTTAATTAAAAGGTTTTCCCTTTCAAACTCTTTTTAAGGATAAATGATATTCATTAATTGAAGAAGACAAACATAATCAAATTGGACTGTTGGAGGGTCCTTTAGTTGTTGGATTAGCTTAGAGATTAAGAAAATAAGAAACCATTAGGTTGACAAAAGAAGTTTAAATATCCATGCTCTAATCATATTCTTTTATACTAATTATTGAGAAAAGCTTGAAACCGCGTTCTTTTCTCATAGGAGTTTGCTTAATGACTAAGATGATCGATCTGGGGTACCATGGATTAGTGGAGTTACACTTAAAAAGGCTTGTCTTTTTATTTACTTAGTTGATGAGTTTGAGATCCTTTTTCCAATGCCAACTAATAAAGGTATATATAATCCATGCAACTGATATCGATTCTACCTTTTATGTTGAATCGTTTGTGATAAGATCATAAGATTCTTCTTCTTTTCTAATGGACTTCCAAACTTGCATGCACTGTATATGTCTTTTCTGCTACATTCCTACTTATAGGTCCAATGTACAATCAGTAGGACCAAGAATCTTGAAGGACTAAATCACTACTGCACTAGAGTTGATTTACATAGATAGACTCTTGAATCTATTTTTATATTTAATTTTTTCAATTACTTGTAATACACCATGATTTAATAAGGATCTTTTAATATTATAAAACCGGACCTAAACAGATCAGATAATATTCGATTTGAAATTGAAATATTCGTATATGCATCCGATTAGCTTTCAAATTGATTCTGTTAGTTTCCGTAAACCTATTTTTCGAATGTGAATTCTTCTAAATGGATGCGAACATGAACCAAATACTAATTTTCGATTATCCACTTACATCCCTAGTTATGGGTCTAGTGGAAAGGTCAAACAAATCTGACAAAGAAAAAAAAAATTTATAAAGAAAAGAAACTTCAGTTGTTGTTCTTGAAAATAAAAATACAGAAAATACTGAACATTTTTTGGGGGATTTTATACCTATGCACTTGAAGTACATATAAAACACATGCTATTTACAATATTTTTGACATGCTTAGATGGAATCTTTGTTTTTCCTTTTCTTTAAAGGTTTTTAAAACTATATAGAAGTATATAAATTCTTTATACCTTTTTCTTTTTTTTTTTGGAATTGAATTCTTCATACCTTTACTCTTGTCTAGGGGAGGTAGTTTGGAAAAATTTTCTTCCACGTGTCAGGAATAAGATTGCATTATACAAGGCAAAGAACATAGTGAGTTAGTTACCTTTAGAATCTTTTCTCCCCTCAAAAGTGATCAGGAATATAAGCCTTTACCTGTGAGTCCTCCAAGCTTTGTGCTTAAGGGTTGTAGCTAAGGGTGTTAGGAGCTAGTGTAGAGTTGGACCAGTTTCTTGTTTTCTATTTCTATATTTCTTCAGGAGTAAGGTAGCTTGGTGAGGACCCACTGAGAGGAGAAAGATTCTCAAAGAGGATGAGATAGAGAACCATTATTTGTAGTATGCTGACAACCATTAAGTGTAAACCTGTTTTTGCCTGTTAACCATTAAGTGTAAACCTGCTTGAGAATAAATTAAGCAGGTGAAGACATAAGTGATTAGTATTTTATACTCTTTTTAAATTGTGTTTAATTGAGGCCATCTTTGTTAAAACATATGTATCAAGACTATATTTGACACGTTTTTTTTTTTTTTTTTTTTCCTTTTTTTTTGGGGAGGGGGGTGGGGAGAGGGGGAAGGCAATGATCAGACTCATATACTCTTTAAACATACTCTAATAATCTGAGTAAGGGTCTTATTAATGGTCCAGCCCATGACATTGGTCAGGCCTAAATTTGTACTACTGGGTCAGGCTTTGAGCTGAACATGGACCCAGGCCCAACCCATATGCACCCTAAAATCTATCACGGACAACCAAGTGAGATGTTAAGATTTACAAAGTAAGTTTTTAATTAAAAAAAAAAAACTAGAAATTATTTCTATGGAAGGATTATCTAGGTTGTGGAAGGTTTATTTATAGGAATTTAAATAGGTATAAAAGAATTAAACTGAGTTGGAATGCCTCGAAAATTACTCATCTTCTTTTTGCTAATGACAAATTTATCGTTTGTAGAACCTCTAATACTGATTTATCTACCATTCAAACTATTCTTAATCTATTCCTAGACATATCTGGTCAACAAATAAATTTAGTAAGAATGGAATTTATTTATTTTTAAAAAAAAAATCTGCAAAGAGGGAGCAGTTTGTCTAGGAACCCTTATTTTCTTCCATAGAAGTAGATCTAAAAGAGACTATAAGAGGCTAGCAGTGGTGGATTAACCAATTATTATATATGGTGACAGTTTTGATCCAATTACAAGGGAGAGGTTGGGTTTCTATTTTATTTCTTAACTCTAAATGAAGAGAAACAGTTCAGTTAGATGTACATAAGCTTTTCTTGTGTTACTATTTTTTTTTTTTTTTTTTTAATAAGTATCTTGTGTTACTATTATTTTCCTTTACCATTTAAAAAAAATAACTACAAATACTTAACCGGAAAAACAAAAATAAAATGAGAGTAGACCAATACTTTTAAAAATTGAATTGAAATAGGCGGAATTGATCAGCCTAAATGCCAATTCTGACTGATTCTTGAGTTTCTTGATGCCCTGAACTAAATCGACAGATCGAAATTAGTTCGATTCACCTAACTTGACTGCCTGCAAGTTCATTTTTGAGATTTCTCAATCATAAATTCGGTCTTCTTTCCATCTCCATTGTTTCTATGATAAGGAAGAGTAAGTAAAAAATTTGAAGTAAAAATGATGTATACGACACCTAATTATTTATACATCGTCTCACATAGTATATATATGCCAATATACAATGCTAGTGTATAAATCCATTTCACAAATTTTAATTGTTCTAAAATCTTAAAACTGCACAAAGATGTCACCACAAGTGAATGATACAGATTGTTTATTGTCTTAGTAGACACCCATAAACTAGAGCACTACATGCTGCTCCACCAATAAATAAATAAAAAGTTCTTAGCACCCAATCTAAAGTCTAAACTCCTATACCGTGCTACAGAGTCAATTTTGTTATTCTCATTTAAGGGTGTAAATTGGTCCAGTTCTAGGCAATCAGTCCGGTTCCTTAACAGGTCCGACCCTAAGGGATCAGGACCAGACCAATAAGCTAATTTTCCAAACCTGAGATCCAATAGCGTTAACTAATGGGTGGGCTGGTTTCGGTTTTTAATCAGTTCCAGCCATTCTAATATTGTCCAAAATTCTCATTTTGAAACATTTGCTTTTATTATTTCATTTGTTTTTGTATTAAGATGAAGGGAGAGGTTTTATGCAAGGTTGTGCTTTCAACCAATGGATGGACACCTTCATATATTGTACATGCATCCTTAACCTAATCCAATAGTTGAGGCGCACGATCGTACATCATACACGGCTATGCATGAAACCTTGTACCTTAAGATAATACACTGTATCGTGTGGTCCTTAAAAAATATACATGCCACTTTCTCTGCCAAGGTATCCTGAGAGATGAAATGTTGTGCTTCTAATATAAGATAAGATGGGCCTAAATTCATCAATTGGACCTAGAAATCCTTGCTTGAGATAAATCCCTATAAGCTTCGCACCTTTTAATCCTCTACAAACCTTGGATTATATATAATAAGTGTTAGGGATGTGTCTCTTTTAACTTTGAAACAGTTCCTTAATGGTTTCGATTCTAGTGGCTCATAAATGGTCTATCGATTCTAGAACCATTAGGAGCATCAGGACAGAACCAGCCTAGACCAATAAGTTAATCAATTCCAAATATTAGATCTAAAATCCGATCAATAAATTAATGGGTGGATCTTCCAAGCGGATTGGTTCCGTTTCTATTCTCAGTTCTGGACCTCTGGTTCCACATTGACACCCCTACTCTCATTCTAATCTTTGTTCTTCATTTCAATTACACCGTAGATTTCAATAATTCCTACCACGTCCCTCTTAACCTCTATTAGAATTTAGAACCAAGTTTCGCGGATTTGGCTCCTGTCCTGCAGTGGCGGGAGCTGGAGTGTCCAGCCTAGGGCTGCAAGTTTGGCCCTATCGGCCCTAACCCGCCTTGAGCCCGAACAGGGTCTGGGCTAAGATTTTTGGTCTTGAGGGCGGGTTAGGGCCAGAAATTCTTGGTCCTGAGTTAGGGTCGGGTTGGGTCAGGGTTGAGACCTCGGGCTCAGCCCGACCTTGATTTTGATCTTGATTTTTAACCTTGATGGCCCTGAAGAAAATTCTTTATTTATTAAATAATAGAAGGTATTACCGATATAAAGAAGTGTGTGGCACATTTGGTAGTTTGTGGTACGATTTTAAAAAGCCCGACCCAACCCGACCTGTTGCAGCCCTTGTGAAATAACCACCCCACCCCTATTTTTGCTATAATTTTGCTGGGCTGGACGCTCCAGCTCCACTGCAGGACAGGAGCCTTTTCGAAGTTTTGCGTTCCTACCCCAAAAAAAAAAAAATGAAAAAAAAATTTCGTGCACCCTAATCAATCGCCATCTTGACCATTTTCCTTTTCTAGTTTAATTACTAAAACATCCTCAATCATTTGAAAATTTACTGCAAATCAGGGGACAAGGAACCAACACGAACACTCAAAAGTAAGTAATCTTATCCTCTTACTCCAATTCCTGATACCTCCCTCATCTATTATTTTCCCACCGAAAAAAACAATGGCAAAGATCCTCCTCTCTACTGCAAATTCACTTCCCCCAACTTCTCTATTAACCTCTTCTTCTTCAGCGACGACCACAACAACAGCAGCTCCGGCCACCATTTATTCTCTCAAACACAATGTGAACCGTCACTACTCTCTTATTGTTGCTCTCTGCAAGGAAGCCTCTGAGTTCCAAATTCTTTCTTCAACTCTCACAAGACGAGGCCTCGCTATCTGCCTTACTGCCTCCACTTTCTCCCTTTCTGGCTTCTCCCATGCCAACGCTGCTATCTTGGAGGCTGACGATGACGTGGAGCTCTTGGAAAGGGTCAAGAAAGACCGAAAAAAGAGGCTTGAGAAGCAAGAAGTCATCAAGGCATCCAAAGCAGAAACAGGTTTGGCTCCTCAATCCACTTTGTTTCTTTAAAGAACTAGACACATTTTGACTGCAAATAGCCCCCCCCCCCCCTCCCCTTTTTTCTTTTCTTTTCTTGAGCTCAATTTGTATGTTTTATTTTTAGGTATGATTGGTCAGTCTGTTATACTTATACCCAATTATGAAAGGTGATACTTGATTGTAATGGATTACACTTTACAAACCGGGATTGGTACTTTAGGAGTCGTCCTTCTGGTGATGGAAATGCATATATGGAAGGGTCAACTGGGTTTAATTTGATAACGGTTCTTTCTTTTCCCCCTTAGGTTTCCTTTTGCTCTTCTGGGTATGTAAAACCTGCTCTTATGATTCTTCTGGTGGATGGATACTCATGCTTGTTTCTTGTTATCTAAAATTCGATTTATCCACTGGGTGCTCCATTGAGATCGCAATTCTCAAGTATTAACTGATTAACGGGGCATGTTGTTTAGATATTTCTTCTGATGATGAAATTGGTTGAGAGAAACCAACTCCGTAAAATGTGGTATCAATTCTGAGTTTAACATTGTTTTACGTATGGAACCCCTCCCCCCAACCCCCACCCCCACCCCCACCCCCCTCCCCCAACAAAAAAAAAATACTGGCTTCAATATTTGATGAATGAGACGCAAGAAATCTTTGCCCCTTTTCAACCCTGATAAATTGACCTAAAGGGTAGCACAGTTTTCTACCCTTTTTTGATATACGATGAGTTAAGGTTCATAGCAAAGGTATGGATGGCAGTGGTTTTTTTTTTTTTTTTTTTTTTAAATTTCTTTGTTTACCTTTTGGAAAACAAGATTGGTAGAGGGAGATTGCTTAAGGAACTAGAGAAGGATGAGGTAATATAATAGTGTTAATCCTGTAGTTTGGTTGGGTGGGATTGCGTATATCCACTGTAAAATCTGAGTTCCAGTCCTCACCAGTCTGGGAAGAGAAATGGGCAGCCCAGATCTGCAAATGTGACAGTGTAAAGCATGGTAGATCAAATTTGTAGTACAAATGAAATAATGGAGGCAATGGATGTGCTTTGGGCAAGAAGCCTCCTTCAGTCCCTATCCAATACGCAGATATAGGAACTCAAGTTTGAAATCCATTTCTAAATGTTTCTTCCCATTTGTTACACATGTAAGTGATTTTGATTGAATCTTCATTACATTGTCATTGTTAACAATTGCTGTGAAACCACCAACACAAGAGGTATGCCTTCTCCCTTCCCCTTATATCCTGCTTCCTGCTCCCACTTGTAGTCCAGTCCCATTGTTGCCTTTTTTATTTCTAAAGGGAGTATCTTATTCATGTTCACTGCTTCAAAATTTTTGGTCTTTATTCTTGTTTTTCTTGGGGAACTCCTATCAAGATACAAATTTGTCTTATTATGTTACAAAACAGATTAACTGTTCAGGCATTCAAGCATGTTTCTCGGAGTACATCATAAGTTCTACTTTAAATCTTTTATAAGATATGCAAACATCTTAATTCCATCATTATTTAAACTGGAATTCAGAAGCTAGAGAGTCATAGCAAGAGAACCCAATGCAATAACTTTCTTCTAAGAAACACCAATAACCACTTGGGTGAATTGGCATTTGCACTGCCACTCTACGGAATAGCCTCAGAGTTCGAGTCTCTTGGGCTGCATACACAGTATGTGGCGTGAGCACTGATACCGTTTCGCATACTCTAGCTTAATTCCCCATCCCCAAAGGTGTAATACCAAAAAACAAAAGAAGGAACTTTCTGAAAAAACTAATCTAGAATCATCTCTCCTTGGGCACTACTGCAGTACTTCTTGAACCATGACGAGTAGGTTAAACAATAACAACTCTCACCTCTTAAAAGGACTCATGCTTTCTTCAGCCAACCTCTAGAACTGGTCTGACTTCTATGATTTTGCCTTGATCGCTCAAAATTAAATTATATGCTGTAGCTTATCTGCAAGAGGTTGTGTACAAGCTCAGTAAAGTGGGTCAAGCCATAGACAATAATGAACTCTCAGTAGCAAGTTCAGTTCTCGGGTCAAGTACAGATGCAGAATGGGTTCGAAAGGTCAATGTAGCTTTCTCCAAGGTCAGTGACAGTTCTCAATACTTACACTTCTTATATATTGTTCTATAGGTTTATCATGATGGTTCAATCTCACATTATTCTTCTACAAATTTGCAACTATGCTTTGCTTATGTACCTGTATGTGACAGCTGAGCTCCAGTCCTGAAGAAAAGACTGTAGTCGATTCATTCAATTTGTCATTGGCTTCCTTAATTTCATCAGGTGAGGTTACCATTCTCAGGTGCAATTCTACTATCGTAATACTTTGATATTTCATCTGTAATGTTCTGTCCTGAATTCCTCCCTGTGCAGTCATCCAAAATGACATTGAATCCTCCAAAAGAGCTTTTGTATCTTCTGCCAGTGCACTGGAGAAATGGACTGCGCTGACTGGACTGGTTGAACAGCTTAAAGGCCTTTGATAGGAAGCAGGATTCTTACTTTTGTTAATTCTTTTTCCCGTCCTTTTCCTAGAGGATTTTCAATTATCCTTTGGATTTCTTCACATTCTTGAACCATAAACAACCTTTTAATTCAAATGTCTAATGGTCAACCGACGTATTTCTTTTGTTTTTGTACAAGTTTCAGTTGCTTGCTTGACTTGCTCATGGTCTGGCTGTTGTAAATTGTAATCACCAACAAGCTTTACCAGATTTGCTGATTATGTTTTGGACGTCAAACAACAGCTTGAGAATATATTCATGTATTATTAGACTTCTCATGAACCCATTCAGGATTGCACTACTTCCATTGTTTTGTTGTGATGAAAAACTTCTACCAATCCATGTGTGGAAAATACTGTATGTTAAAGCTCATTTTTATGGCTGAGTGACGAAAGTTATGGAGTTTATTCCTTGTGCAATACTGAAATAATAATGCAGACTGCTCACCTGTGCTATCAATGCATCAGATTTGTTGATGAATCCACCTAGGAGCTTTCCTAGACTGGATGGTTAGATTCTGCAATTGGCTTGAGTTCTGCTAACTAAGTAGCCAAGCATGGAGAATGGCTTGGTTTCACGAATTCTGTACAGCTTAAATATACCCAACCTAAGAACATTCCAGTAGAACTTTTACTGCAGGGCCCTCTGGTGGGAATGAAAAACCCATGGCATTATTTTGGGCGGCTGAACAAAAGATTCCTTGAATGCAGAAGCCTCCAGTAGGTTGAATATCAACTTAGTTGAACCTTCTCAACGATGGCATTTTGTGGGAAAAATGCATACTTTTAACTGATGAAGATACACTTCATATCAAGAGGAACAACAAAAGAGATTTTTTTTTTTTTTTTTTGGGTAAATGACATTTGTTGGCAATGCACCTAGGTACTGAACGTTTAAAATTTAATGTTCTGGGTACCTCACATTTCACCATTGTTACATTTGAGGTATCTCATTTGAATAATATTACATTTGAAGTTCCTTATTTTACCATAATTCCAATTTTACTCCTCCCTTCCACTCCCTTCCATGCTCTCTGTCCCGTTCCCTTCCCTCTGCTCCCTGTTGCATCACCATCGAGAGGGGAGGGGTGGGGGTGTGTTATGCAAGAAGGGGGTTAGGGGTTTCAAAGAGGTGGGTGGTAGTTGGGGCGAGGGTGACATTGAAAGGGAGCAGGGCGAGGAGACCGGGTGGGGTGGGGGTGTGGGCGAAAGGGACAGGGATGGTGGGGGAGGGTTACAACTGCAGGGGCTAGGGATAAGTATGGTGGCGTGGGGTTGCAACAACACAGGAAAGAAGAGGGGATGGGGGCGGGGTGCAACAGCACAAGGGAGAGGAGGGGGTGGGGGTGGTTGCGCAGGGAAGAGGGTGAGGCTTGACTAGCGCATGGGATGGTAGGGTGGGGTGGGGTTGCGATGCTACGTGGGGTTGAGGTTGCAGGGTAGGGCAGAGGCTGGGGTGGGGGTGGTATTGGTCATCCGTGTCTCGTATCCCTCGTGTCACAGGTGGTGGCACTCATGGGCTAGGGTGCCTTTGGTAACATGTGTTGCAGCAGTCGCCCCCACCAAGATATGGCGCCATTGGCATAAAAAAATCAACGTCAACCAGAAGCCTACAACGTGGCCTCTACTCTCACTGCTTTTGTTGTCCCTTCTCTCGCCCACATATGGTTGATGGGCATTCCATAAAGGAGCTTTGTTGGAGAAGTGCAACTGACAAGAGGATTGGTGTTGTTGGTACTGTGGGAAAGATTTCAGGAAAGTTAGGAATTTAGGCCAACTCAGCGATGTTGAGGGCACTGGAGTCTGGAGAGGTGAATTCACTGGTGTTAATGTGGTAGTTTGGAGACAGATTGTTGATGGGTCGATGAGTCTCAAAGAGAGACTGTTGATGTTGTTCGGAGTTGGTTCTCTGGTGGATCGAATAACCCTTGTCATAACGATGCTGAATTGTATGCGAAAGAAGGAAAACTCAGGTTTGGGAGGGTGAGGCCAGGTTGCAAGGAAGGGTAGGGAAGCAGGGAGGGGAGTGGAGTTTGGGGAGGAACAAAGGGGAGTGGGTGGTCACGTGGGGATAATGATGTGAGATGGGGCTGGGTGGTGGTGGTGAACGGTGGTGGTCATAGTGGCGGAGACAGGGATCTGAGGCTCCGAAGTAGTGTCATAAGAAGGCGAGTTTTCTCTCATCGGGAGCAGACTACAATAACAGGGAAGGTTAGGACAGAAATAAAGCATTGGGTCGAACTATTCTATAAACTATGGATGCCCCAAGAGCCATTTACCTTTTTTTTTTTTTTTTTTTTGGAAAAAGAGAACAAAGGAGATTGTTATGAAACCACCTGAACACAGAAGGCTACATGGGACCATGCGAATTAACTGGATACACAATTATAGCAGAACATATCAGATGTGTCAGAAACCTACTATTACAGGGATCACTACAAAGTACAATTAACATCTCTTACAAGGAACCAAAAAAGGTACAATTAACATCAACTAAATGCAACATTACTTGCTGCATCAAAGGCCTACCCTACCAAGGTACATGTATAAATCAGATCCAACATCAACATTAATATTACAGTCATCCAAACGAACCCAAG
This sequence comes from Telopea speciosissima, assembly GCF_018873765.1. Classification (NCBI taxonomy): domain Eukaryota; kingdom Viridiplantae; phylum Streptophyta; class Magnoliopsida; order Proteales; family Proteaceae; genus Telopea; species Telopea speciosissima. Next base: position 61,148,039 of record NC_057917.1, on the reverse strand, counting down.
AAGGGGCAGAAGAGGCCATGGACAGTAAAGGGAGAAAGACACTCAGCAGCTCACTGCTGAGGGGGTAGGAGGCTGCTGGGCATCAACTCGCCCCATTTGATTAACCTCTCGAGGCTTGGACTCACCAACCTCACTGTTTCGGCTGCCATTCTCCATCACTTCCCCCTCCGTCTTCTTGCCTTTCTCTTCAACTGTCGAGATTTGTTCCTCATTGTTTCCATTCGCTGCTTGTTTCTCCTTGATCTCTTCCACAGTTTCAGCTGCACTTTTGTTGAGTTTCTCTTTTTCTCCTGGCTCCACTTCACTGCTCATTTCCTCTGGTTTCTCTTGTTCCCCATGATCTGGTCCATCAGTTTTCTCAGCTGCTGCTTGTGGCTGCACCACCTTTTCTGGGACCTGTTCCTCCATTTTAATTTCTTCTTTAGCATCATCCATGGTGGCCACTGCTGCTGCATCTGACATTTGAATTTCCTTCTCTTCTTGGACCTTTTCAGCTGACTCAGCTTCTGTACCTGTAGTATCTTTTTTGATTACCTCAGTGTCATTTTCAATCTTTTTCTCAACTGGGGTTCCTTCCAGTGCATCTTCTTCTGTTTCAGTACTACACTTCTTGGTTGGCTGTGTATCTTCATGAGTTTTGTCTTCATTCCCACCTTGAATTTCCTTGCCAACAGAATCCTCTTTCTTTGTTTCCTCATTATTCTTTTCAGACATCTCAGCATCTTGCATGATATTATCTTCTTTCTTCTCTTCTGTCTCCTTAGTTTCTTTCTTCGAACCTGCAGGTGATTTCCTGCTTCGTTTCTTTGGAGGCTCGGGTTCCGGTGGTGGAGTTGCCTTGACCTTTTCGCTGATTCTTGCGGATCTCCTGGGTGTCTCACCAGTTCCCCAATCAAACTCGGATACTGCAGGACCACCAGGGTGTGACTTGAGGTATTGTTCCAGCTGTTTTTTATTACTGATCTCGTCCCCGGTTGGAGCAATGAAAATGATCTCATTCTTCTTTGGTGTCCCTCCTTTCTTGGGCATAAACTGCAGACCACCACAAAAGAGCAAAGACAGGCCTCAAATTATTAGATAGGGAGGGAAATGCAGTTTGCTAAAACAAGTAATGATTGAAATGGGAAATTAGAGACAAATTGCAAATAATACTAAGTCATCAAGGGCATTTTTACACTGTGAACGTAAACATGTCAGTAATAAGTTCCTGTAACCTATTATTACAGTATATACTCTTATGACATCCTCCATCAGTATGTTCAGTGTCTGGCTGGCTGATCAATCCTCCCTTTTCTTCCTACAATAAATTCTTTCCTAATCTTAATTCTATCCAAATAACTATATAGATCTGCTAATTGCTTAGCAGTTTGAGTCTATAAAGCAAATGGTATCACAATAAAGAGCATTTCATAGTCCATGACTGTCTCATTTTGGTGTGTACCAAAAAGGGAAGTAAAAGATATCGTAAACAGGATCACGCCAAGTAGAAGAAACTTATTTCTTCCCATGAAGAGCCATCAGGGGTTCAAGCTCTCAAGTTGCCTTGTCATATATTCCATAAATAGATACTATCATCATATCATTGCCTATCACCAAATTTATTAAATTTTCAACATGAACTCTCCAAAACAAGAATCAAAATAATGAAATCAATTTCCAATAAATTAGACTAAAAAGAGGATCTCAACAAAGGAGGTTGCTACTAATATCTTGAATCATGGTTATGTAACAAGTGCACATCCATGCCCCTAATCCAAAAGCTAGGATTAACTGCTAAGAAAACAAGCTGAAACTAAAAAATTCAAGCCTGAAATCCAGGCGATTAAAGCAGATGCTTCTACTATGTGGTCCACCAAGCCCCAGTAAACTGCTTGATGTGATCCAGAGTTCCACAAACCCTGTTTAGGTTCGCCATGGGCCCCTACCCAAATGCAAAATAGCCAATAGTAGGAAGGTAATGGCAGAACCATAAATATATCAAAGGTGGAGTGGCAATCTAGTTTGGTTCATTTAGCAAACCACAGACTACTGGTTCATCTATGGCATCTTCACGGCCTAATCGACCCTATTCTCCATCTTAGCATGACTTAGACAGGTCATCTTCACGACCTATCCAGCCATATTCTCCACTTCGGCGTGGTTTCAACAACTCTTCTATAATGCCAAAAGCTGCCATTTAGTGTTTTACATGCAAAGGATACGGACATGTTACTACTTAGTGTCCCAACCGCTTGGTGGCTTACATTGATAAGGATCATTTTATCTCTTATGTTCCAAAAAAGCACTTTGATGTTGAGTTGAATTACCGCCAAAACTTGGACCAAGTGAAGTCGACACCAATGACAATGATGAGTAGCGATATCCTTCTTATGTTCTTCGTCCTGTTTTGACTACTCACAAAGTCACTGAGGATGAAGATTGGCACTACAGCAGTACCTTTCAGACTCGTGTGAAGTGCAACGACCAGTTATGTAGTCTGGTGATTGATGGAGGTAGTTGCACTAATGTCATCTCTGAAGAAGCTGTTTGTAAATTAGGATTGCAGACAGAGCCACACCGAACTCCTTACAAAGTTGCATGGGTGAACAACACTAATCTCAAGGTTACAGATAAGTGTTTGCTCACCTACTCTATTGGTGAATTTGTGGATACAGTATAGTGTGACGTCCTCCCCTTGAAGGTCTGTCATATTCTTCTTGGTCGACCGTGGTTGTTTGATAAGAAGGCACAACATTGCGGGTTTGTGAATACTTACTCCTTCAAGCACGGCAACAAAACCATGAAGCTTCTTTCCACTAAGGATCACCCTGAAATTAAATCTCAAGAAAGTAGCGAGATCATTCCTCCTCCAACGTGTTCCTTCAGACGGCCTTCTTGGTCCTTTTCCAAACTCGACGGAGTCGAGTTCTTTCCAGAGGAGGAGAATTGATGCAATATCACTTGGCTGGTTGGACTAGCATGATATGATCTGGAGACCCAAACCCAAACAGAACCAGTCCAAGGGTTTTTGGTCCAACAACGGTTGGCATTAAGTAATTAGTTATTTATTTTGTCTTTTAATTGTTTGGGTCAGCTATGTAAGATTCTTCTTTCAGTTTTACAAAGCTACTAAGATTTAGTTTCCTTATTCATTTGAGTTTCCAAGTTAAAGTTAGTTTCCTTTCTTGTTGGGTTTCTTTTATTTCAATAGATGTAACCGTGCTATGAGAACTCAGATTTGATTAATGATATTTTCTCAGTGAAGCTCTGCGTGAGTGTGTGAGAACGTGAATTCCCTCTTCCCCCCTCCTTCTAATTCTTCTATTATTCTCTCTGTGAAGCCCAGCATAACAGATCACCCCCCTGGTTTGTAAAAAGAGAGAGGATTTAAAGTGAATTAGTACTTATAGAGTAAAGATAAACTTGGAAGGAAAACAAACTAAAGGATAAATAAGAATAACAAAAGAAGGGAGGAAAGGGTAATAAGGGAAATCAAGGAAATAACCACAAAGGAATTTTATATTGTGGGGGAAAGGGATGTCTTCAACCTTACAAAAGAAAAAAGATAGAATAGGACAAAACTAATCATAAATAAAAGGACAAAACAGAGATAAGAGAGAAGGGAAAACAAAATATAAATGGGACTGAATAACAACCGAGAGGTTGTTTTCAACTACGAACACTATTAAAAAAATAAAAATAAAAAAAGATGGGAGGTCCTCCTGCAATCAAACCAGACCCTCTTCTAGGACTCCAAATCTGTAGGGAATCTAGGAATAAACTCAAATCCCAGTCCTATTGATTCAAGACCACATCAATCCCAACTCCCAAGTTGCATGTTAAAAGTGGACTTCTGAGATCAAATCAGGCGGAATATCAAGAATGAGGTTTGAGGCTCTGATTACAACAATCAACTGAAACCAGATGTCGATCCCAACTCAACCAGGTGGGTTGTTTCTAATACAGGGATTACCTCCTTTAAGTTCCAATCCGATATGATGAGAATCAGATGAACTGAACTCATGGTTGAGAATGCAAATACCACAGAGGAAGGGAGGAAGGGGAATAAAGAAGAAAAGAAGAGAGACAGGAAGAGGATCACGCAGGGGTGGAGAGGAAGAAGAACCACAGCCACTGGCTGTCAAGCCAAGCAGGCAACCTCACAAACAACTCCAATATTCCATTCTCAAATCAACTGTACATTATACTCCATTGCATTACCTATATATATATAAAAAAAAAAAAAAAAGACTCCTAAAAATTAGATACTCCTAACTAGGAAACTAAGACCAACACAAACTGGGAAACCAAATATCCTACGTATCTAAACTTCCAAAAAATAAAAAGATCACATATCATCCAAATATAGAAAATAAATATTTAATTATCCTACAAGACCCAACCAAATCTGGACCCAGTTCTCAGTCTGGGATTGGATCGGATTCAACCCGGTCCACGGAAGCGATACTGCATCACTGCTACTACTGACACAATTCCCATTTGTGATGTTGACATATAAGAAGCCAAGATTGAGAATCAAGTTATTCTATATGAATGAGACATAGGAGCTCCCTTTTAATAATCCAGGAAGGTTTATGGGATGTTTCAAAGTTCAGTTTCCACAAGCAGGATATGTTTAGGAAAAATCTAGCAGTAACATTAGACTGCAGTGTCTTTTAACTGGAGCTATGCAAGTCATTGTGCTTTTGATTAGATTTGGGAGGGTTTAGAAATTAAAATTTGTTTAAATACAATATTTTTATTTTTTAAATCAGTCGTACACTAATTTCTACTCAAAAGAACTGTTTAAATAAAACCAACTACAAAGAAACGGATCCTGGTTACTTAGGAATTCTTATGTATTTATGATTGGGGATAGAGGTTTCCTTTCCCTTTTTCTCCTCCTTGTGGAGAAGGGGGTAAATTAATATTGAGTTTGCAACTAAGTATAAAGTTTTCCAGCAGGTCATCACCCAGCAATCCCTTCAGTATTTATTTACAAGCTTATTCAAGATTTCAAGGAGAAACTGTTACATCCATATCAACCGAAGAAGGGTGTCAAAAAAATTAAGCAACCACATATGAAGATCTAAATCCCATTGACTTAAAAAATAAAAAATAGGCGAGACAAGTTCTTCAATGACATAAGATAAACTTCGACAACAAAAACATGAGAGTGCCATACCAACAGTACTCTTCCCAAAGCACACTTCTCCAATGGCCAGAATACTACCCTGGCACAAAAATAAAATTAGAAGCAATTTTTCATAATGAAACTAACCCACTGAATCCTTGGCAGAGATGCCATGTCCTCTAAAACCATTTAGACAGAAATGTATTTGTCTCCTACCCCATGAGAACCTCTTAATATTTCTAAATAGTGCATCAAAAGACCAATTCGAGATTCTGTTTTGCAACAGCCAAGGGTCACATAAACCTCAAAGTACACCTTTGTGACCAGATTTATCACCCCCAACATAAAGATCAACATACCCTTTTGGAGATCCAGCATGGAAATTAGAAATATCCTGTTGTATGAATCATCTTATAATTCACAAGTAAAAAAAGAAATTGTACACCCCCCCCCCCCAGGTGGTAGTTTCACAGGGGTAGCATTTATGCATCATATAAGCCAGTAGTATCAAGCTGCTACTATTTACTTCAATTCCAAAAAAGCAAAAGGAAAAGAAAAAGGATAGGGTTTTATGGGTAATATTGACCATATGGCAAGCAAGAAAGCTAAGGAAGGATGGTAATGCAAGAAGAAACAACAGATAAAAAAGAAAGAATGCACAATCTAGTATATCATCCAAAAGAGATAAAAGAGGAATTGATACCTCCTCTGAAAGACGAACCTTTTCCAATCATTTATAAACTTCCAATCCTATTTCCAAATATCTTAGTCTGTCTTTTAAGTAGGGGATTATCTGAATGACAACTGTATAGGTGTATTTGGAACATGTAACCTTCTTTTAATAACCCCCTTGTCTTATTCCTGAAAGTTCTTTACGTCGAGGCTAAAAGAGGATTTTCAAAATTATTGGAAAGTGACTTAACATTATCATTTTCAAAGAGGTGTAATGGTCTCGCACACTTTTTGAGTACACATGTGAATAACGTGATTTTACCATCATTTAAAGAAACGTGTTTTACTAAGAGGGCAAAACAATAAGGATACAAATTATTAATTATTTGACACCTTGAAGGCGGGCCTTAGTGCAACGGTAAGAATGCTCCATTGCGACCTAGTGTCCGTAGGTTCGAGTCGGGAAACAACCTCTCTGCGAAGTGAGGGTAAGGCTGCATACATTACGACCCTCCCCAGACCCGCAGTAGCGGTAGCCTTGTGCACTGGGTACACAACTTCTTTTAAGGGGTGTCAATAAGAAAATCCATTTAAGTAATTAAAATTTCTGTTGCTTTACTAAACAGTAAACCACTCATCGAAGAGAGGAGGAGACGAAAAGAAAAGAAGCAAAGAGATAATAGGGTTCATTCTATCCAGGTCAACCTCTCACTTTATATTTTTTAAACCTGAAACTACAAAAAATTCACTGTTGAAAACTTTTAGGTACAAATATACCCTTGTGCACTATTAAGAATATTAACACACCTCCTCAAGCTGGAGCATATAATCACCCATGCCCAGCTTGAAACACAAAGTCATAAACACATTCTTAAACAAAACTTTAGTAAAGATGTCACGCAGTTGATTTGACGAACTAACAAATGGAGTATAAATGATCTTACGTATCAGAACATCTCTCACAAAGTGATAGTAAACTTCAATGTGTTTTGTCCTCTCATTAAAAATTGGGTTATTGGCTATAAATTGTTGCCTGATGATCACAGAACATTTCCATTGGTTTCTTAACACAAAATCCAAGTTCTTTCATGAGAAATTTCACCCACATGAGTTCACAAGTTGTATGAGCCATAGCTCTATATTAAGCTTCAGCACCACATTTAGCCACAGTGATTTGTTTCTTCCTTCTCCATATTACCAAGTTTCCTCCAACAAAGGTACAATAACCAGTAGATCTCCTATTCTCTTCAACACTTGCCCAATCAGCATCAGAATATCCCATGATATCCAAATTCTGATGAGGTTGATAAATAAGTCCTTTAATTGGAGAATTTTGAGATACCGAAGTATTCTACAAGGTGCATTCCATTGTACCTGTTTTGGTTCCTCCATGAATTGGCTAATAACACCAACAACAAAGGAAATGTCTAGCCTATTAACTGTCAAATTTATAGGCTTGCCAACCAGCCTTCTGTGCTTGTGCTTGTCTTCAAAGGTCTTACCATCACCAATACCCAGCTTCAAATGCAGATCCAGGTGCATCAGCAGGTTTAGCACCTAACATTACAGTTTCTTGAGAAAAGATCTAGTACGTACTTTTGTTGAGATAGGCTAACACCCTTCTTGCTCCTCACAACCTCAATACTAGGGAAGTACAAATCTTTAATCTGAAAATGCTTAATCAGGTGCTTAACATCTTCAATACCAACCAAATCATTGCCAGAAATAATTATATTATCAACATAGATTACTAAAATAACTACACCAGAATTTTGTCTATGAACAAAAACTGAATGATTAGAATAGCATTGCTTTAAATCAAACTCAATAGCAACTTTAATAAAGTTGTCAAACCAAGCCCTGGAGATTGCTTAAGGCCATTAATAGCCTTATGGAGTTTACATAATTTAGTAGCATTCTCCCCCTAAGCAACATATCTGAGATGTTGCTCCATATACACCTCTTCATGGAGACCACCATACAAGAAAGCATTCCTAATATCCAACTAAAACAAAGGCCAGTCAAGGTTTACTGTGAGAGATATAAGAACATGTACAAATTCAACCGAGCAATTGGAGAAAAAGTTTCAAAATAATCCACACCATCAGTCTATGTATAACCTTTAGCAACCAATCAGGCCCTCAATCGTTCAACAATTCTATATAGGTTAAACTAAAAACCCAGCGACATCGAACCAACTCCTTACCTCACTTTGAAATGCCTCCATCTCAACATCCATTGCACAATTCCATCTAGGTTTGGCAAGACATACATATAGATACATATATATATATATAAGCATACCTTCTAGAGAAGCATTGATATTTTGACACATCCACCAAAGATTAGAGAGGTCAAGCTACTCTTACTACATTTTTATATAATACGTTTATAGGTAATATAGATTGTGGATATCGATAAAAAATATGATGTAATAAAATTTGAGAAAGCTTAATCTTTTTGTTTTCAGCCTCATAGCTGCAAATCCTGGCTGAACTAGATATTGCTGGAAATAATAGCCCTCTACATCAATCAAACACTCTTCAACCTCTAAAGCAACCACCAATCGCAAAAGCTTCTTCCTCATGCAAGCAAAAGGTATTTCATCAGACTTCTTCTTATGCATGTGCTTAAAGGAAAACAATGTCAACAATCTAAAACAATAAGAAAAACTTTAAATTCACTTTACGAGTTAAATTTTAACATCAGAGGGCTCCCGCTGCATCTCACAACCTCACCTTATGATACTTTACTCACTCATATATCCAAAAACTTCACTAGCATTTCTCTACCAGCCAAAATGTCAAACCTGATCTTTAACCTACTGCTATGTGTGGAGATGTAAGGAGTGGTGTCTTGACCTCAGAACGTCATTGTCCACCCAAATAAATGTTCAAAAGGTAGGTCAATCCTTGGCCATAGCTTTTCATAAGTTGATGAGACGAGACACTCAAACTTGAGAGAGGTTAACAAACTAAAGAACATCAAAAAGAGGATTTTTATAAATGGACTTATAGAGCTACATCCATATTCACACTCTCATAATAATAACACAATCTGGACAATACAAATTTCAGAATTTCGAACATTATATGGTGTTCCCAAGCAAATATTCAAGTAGTAGCTGGTACTTGCTTTTAAGTCTAACTCCTAAGACATTAAAATTTGAATAACAGGACATAAAGGAACAACACAAAATCTTAACCAGATTTGATTGAAACTTCCACTAAAATTCGACCACAACGGATGAAAGGGAGATATTATTAATTGTAGACATGATTTAAAAGAGAGAGAAAGGGGGGGGGGGGGGGGTGCACATTTTACAAAAGAGATACAAAACTGGGAAAGGCATAGTAAGCTGTGGAAAGAAAGAAATGTTTTAGCAAGAACGCTACACTCTAAGAAGAACTTCACATAATGTAATTCTGTGGTTTTGCTAAACAGAACTCACATTTCAAATAGTAATTCTTTCACACCAGTCAAGCCAAAGGGAATACAATTCAGCTAATAGAGTAGATATTCAGCCCAAGAAGCTTCAGGAAGAGAAACCAAAACTACTTACACTTCCCTCTTGTCGGTATGACGTTTTAAAACCCTAGCAGCTAGCACGCTATGAATTTAGCAATTCCAACCATAAAGTCAGAAAATATTTTAAAAACCAGCAAAATTCAAAACTAGAAAAGAAAACTGTAGCAGAAATTCATAAGAAAAAGCCACAAAAAAAAAAAGAAAGTAGGGTACTCCTTTACAAACCCTAGCAAGTAAACTCTCACTACTCTCTCAAAATTTCAGTAACAAGTAGACAATATTAAGGAAATTCGAATACCCAGAAAGAATTCCACATAATTTTTTTTAAAAAAGGTGAAATTTAAACAAAGAAATCAGTAATTCAAAGAGACGTTGACTACTGCAAGGGCACAGGAGAAAGCACAATTACAAACAGTGCATAAAGATGCAGAGAAGTTGAAACCTTTTTTGTCCAGCCAGGAGGAGCAGGGAGTTCTACTGAGACAACTTCGTCCTGGGCACCCGTCTGAGTTTCCTTCTCGACTGAGCTCGCCATTTTGAATGAATTAAAAACAAAGTCAGAAAAACAGCAGTGAAAGCAAAGAAAGGCAGACTAGTAGAACTCTTCTGCTTCACTTCTTTAGATCTTTTACTTTCTCCTTAGACCGTTGTAATTAATCAAGATTTAATCTTCTAATTATCTGTCAAAACAAAAGATGACAAGTGAGGGGAGAGAGCTCTGTGAAGACAAGTTCCCCGTAAGTGGAGGATTTCTCTGTGTTTCCCTTTCTCTTCTCTTCTTCGGTTTCAATTTTCAAGTCTCAAACGCATAAACGGCCCCCCACAGTAAGAAAGACTCAGTTCCCTGTACGCCACACACACACGCTGTCTCGCAGTGCGTGTAACTCGCAACACAACGAGGAATATCATGTTGACACCTGGTCCGCTACCAAGAACGGTTTGGATCACGTTCCTCAACTGGTTTGGAATACCGGTTTCGTGTCCGGATGAGCTCATGACTCATGTGCTGACGTCATCACCTCTTACAGATTACAGAATAATTCCCCACATTTTTTTTGAATCTTTTGACCTTTGATCGTTAATTCTAGTAACCCTAACCTTAACCCTAAAATTTTTCATGTATTCTATGGAGTTCCTCTCCGTTCACCTCAGATGGAAACCACCCAAGAAGCTGCTGCTGCCTCTGTTTCTATCTATTCCCCTCGCTACAGAACGGCAAGATACGAGTAAGCTTTCACTTTTTATTTTTTTATGAAATCTAAGAACTTTTGTAGCTGCTGTGAGTGAGGAGTATCTTTCAATGCTCTTTCCTATTTTATTCTTCTATATATAATGAATGATTAATGAAGAAACCTTTATTAAGGAAGGGTTAAGAGTGAAACATGAGTGAAAGATGGATATTTTAAGCTACAAATGCGGGCGAAACGAAGGGGAGGGAGGGGGGCAGGGGGGATTATTTTCTTTATGTTGGGATTTGGTGAGCAGAGGAGCCAAAAAGGATATTCTGATTTAAGAGAGTGATGTTTGTGTTGAATAGAGGTTGCTGGTGTGAATGATTTTCAGTCGCAATCGTTGCAGACGGCTACTTATTGTTGGAAATAAATCCTCTCCAGCGCCTTCTTCGGCCAGTGAGGTGCAATTAGGGCCTGGTAGCTCAACACGTGGAATGCGTAACATCCAATGATTCTAAATTCAACGAAAAAAGAAAATAAAATCGAGTTAATCGAGTTTGGCACCGTTGGATATCGTTTCTTCCATGTGTCGAGTTCCTAGGTCTTATTGAAACGTTGTCCCTTTAAATTCGTTGTCATCTTCAATTCCTCCAATTCCTTATATGAGGGTGGAAATGACCACCTTATCCCCTACCTGAAAACACTATCCCAGATGGGATCCACTCCCCCTATTAGAGGAACTGGAGGAATTGGAGGTGATAATTATTCGATCTTACTACACCTCACACCACCTGTGTCTATAACATTTCCTATTTATCTAGGGATCTTTATTGCCTACGGTTCCCTTCCCGGTATAGTTCCTATAATTCTCTAACAAGGGGGGGCTAAATGACCATTCCACCCCTTGATCAAACACTCTGCCTGGGGGGTCCAACCCCCCCCCCCCTTTGTTAGAGGACTGTAGGAACTGTATCGGGCAGGAAATCGTAGACGATAAAAATTCCAGACCCACAATAATACTGTTATTATGAAACAAACTTGAAACTGAGGAAATTGGAATCGAATAGATGAGGTAAAGATTTCTATAGATAAAATTATTTTTTGGAGTTTTTGATTCAAGAGACTTATATAGATTTTGAAGATTTTGAGATAATTTTATTAATTTATTTATTGCTATTTTACTACTGAAAGAAAGAATTCGACCAAAAATGGAGATCAAAGACCCTTCCTTTCCTGGTAGATTCCAAAATTAGTTGGAATTTGAGGTCGGCTGATTCCTGTTTCCAATTGGAATTGTTCAATTATTTCAATTCCCAACCAATTTCTGAAGTGGGAGGACGGGCCTCTCATGGTTTGTACTCTTGGATCAGATCCGCTTATATTGGTTGGATCGGATCGATATTGCGAGGGCCCGAGGCCGATCCCAATTTTTAATCAATTTGATATGGATACACTGGTATGACCAATGGATAAAAGGTCATAAAAAATGATTTTGTACGAAATTTTTTGTTTTTTTGGGTAAACAATTTTGTAGTAATGTTATATTGACGGACTTGTTTAGATCATCGAGAGCAAGAGATTCTTTGGTGAAAAATAATCCTCTCCAATTCCCTAAAATTGTGCAATGCGACAGTTCGAGATGAAGATGTCTTTCTTTGGTTGACTACTCAATTGATCGATCGTGCCTTTTACCCTAATTCTCTCTGGTTCAGAAAATCTACCGATAAGGGAATAGCTTTTTCCACAGGGAAGGAATATTACACGCAATATTACAATGGGATTTGCCATCAAGATTGTGCTCAAGGAAAGAAGGAAGCGTTTTCTTTGACATTTGAGTGGTTTTAGTTGGTTGCAAACTTGCAATCCAAACAAAAAAAATTTTTTGTTGCAACATCGATTGTTGGTTGCAAACTTGCAATCCAAACAAAAAATTTTTTTTGTTGCAACGTCGATTGTTGGGGACAAAATTGTCAACAAACAAAATAGCAGCACACAATAGAATGTTGTTTTGGGGACTTTGTAATACATTTGTTTGTTTGGGTAAGTCTATTATTAAAAATTAGATCACAAATAGATTTTTGGTCAAAGAAAATTGAAATTGTTTTGGTTGTATCAGTATGAAATAATTCAAGAATAATAAATCCATTTAATAGTTGTATTTTTTTTATCAAGGGAAAATTGCATTGAAATTAAAAAGAAAAGTCAGAGCCTCCTCTAGCAATAGCAGATACAAGAATGGGTGGCTGAGTCTGCCATAAAATCGAGAAATACCCCATCAAAGAGCCCCCGTGACCGACAAGTGAGCCTCTTTATTAGAGGTCCTAGGAATAAACTGAAAGAAAGCATTCTAGCTTGAAGCCAAAATAGAAACAATGTCCACTAGAGTAACCTTTGCAACCCAATCAATAGAAGAGGAAGAACCATTCAGAGCAGTAATAACAGCAGCACAATCCAAAAACACGACCAGAGGAAAGAGGTTGACATGCACAACAATTTGGTAGTTCAATTGACGAGAATAGATTCTCTATATTTCTTTGGGAAGGGTGATGATAGCAATGAAGGGGTAGTGGCAGTGGCCATGGAAGTAGTGGTTGTGGTGGTAGTGGCGGTGGTGGTGGTGTTGAAGTGGTGGTGGGGGCGGGTGGTGGCAATGGTGGCGGGTCGGGTGGTGGTGGTGGTGAGGCCATTACGAGAAGAATAAGGATGGTGTTTTTATTTTTAACATGTAATTACTATTTTACCTATCAAATTAACCATGTGTTCATTAAAAAGCAAGAGTGAAATCATATGAAATATAAAAATTTTAAAACGGCTGCTACTCAGTTATTTCAAAATTGGGAAGCAGTTTCCTGTACCCACCACTCCCATGTGTTTATCTCTCTCCTCCTTTAAACAAAGGGGTAGAGGTGTCTTTTCATATGGAGAGGAAATAGAGAGAAACTCACGGGAATGTTGGCATAGGCTACACACTCCCGGACAAAGATCTTTTTCCTTTTAAAATTTTTATGCTCCTTAATTTCTATTTCACTAAAATTAGGTGCAAAAATAAAACCAAACAATTTACTGTATTTGTCTGAATTTGAGTTAGAAATCATACCATTTCAGGCCATAATATAGGTGGTCAAATGATAAGAAAGATAATGTTAGTCCTAAATTAGATAAGAACCGGCCTACCTAACAAATGTCTCACATTGCATTGGTCTTTGTGTTTTTAAAAAAAAAAGCATTAGTCATTAACAAAATTGGGCTAGTGGTGTGACGGACTGGAGTCTTTAAATACTGATTTTCGGTGGTCCTCAGCTCAGAGCAAACGCATCAGTTTGTTAGTACATCCCATGTGGAAAGTGAGGAACCTCTTCCTGTTTTTGGGTGGGGACCATTGTTTTAAGCATATGTAGGATCCTAAATGGTACTTCCATCTTACTTCCGTAAAACCTACGCATGCCATGTGTACAAGAAGTCATCTAATGGCTGAAAATGAAAATATTCAAAAAAAATTCAAAATTTCGTTCAAACCCAACCGGCTCAATAATTACTCAAACCAATCATTCTAAACAACCCAATCCAGTCGGCTCAATAATTACTCAAACCTAAATCCAATCCCAAAACCCATCTTCTCTCAAATCCCTAATGTATACGAGACCCAACCCATTTGTTTTTTATCTTTTTCTTCTTCTTCCCAAAAACGATTTGCAGCCGCTACTCTCCTCTTCTCTTTTTTCTGAAAATTTCAGAGAGGCATTGAGAGATCCTCTTGCTACATCTACTGGAAACAATCCATCTGTTTCTTATCTTCTTCTTCTTCCTCCCAAAAACGATGGGCAGCCGCTACTCTCTTCTGATTTTATTTTCGAAAATTTCAGAGAAGCATTGAGAGATCAAGGTTTGTATTCCGTCTTCATCTAGAACAACAGGTGACTTGCAAAGTACTATGAAATTGGTTGGGTGAATCTTCAGGTGTAGTTGCAAATTTGCAATCAAGGTTTCAATTGTGGGGAGTTGCACACTTGTTCCGTTAGCAACACAATCTGACCTAATTTATTTTTAACTCTCAATTTCTTATTAAACTAAGCATCACAGATGGATGTAACTTGAATAAACATTTAGATTTGGGTCATCACAAAATGGTGCACCCAACAAATGTGCACCACTTAGAGAAATGAGGTAATAAAACAGATCAATAACTTGAGGGGCCTATCATTTGCTTTTTTCTGTCTATGGATGGATTTGATTTGTATATAAATTTTAAATGTAATCCCCTAATCCAAAGTACACTTCCTCTTGATATATGCCTTAAATGGTAGAACAGAACATTACAACTTTTTTTTTTTTCTTTCTTCCATTTTCACTCTGCACAATCACCACGATCCTGTAGACAAAAGCAAATATCTTTCCTGGATTTAATCCCATTGAATCTTCGTGTGAAAAGTCAATTTTGAAAGGTTTTGAGTATTCTTGCCATTGGATGCAACAGGATCACATGGGGAATCCTCAGAAAATAGTTAGTATCTCTTCCACAACTGTTTTGTTCCCATCAGAAGAAAGATGAATACCATCTCTGAAAAAAAAGAAAGAGACACAAGGCAAATGGAAAATATTTTTCAGACCACAAAGAAAAGTTTATCTGAATTAAGGTACTGGTTGTGACATCTTTACGATGAATAAACTTTCGCAATGAAGGTTCCAAAACATACGAGGCCTAGAGAATGCACTAGTAACCTGACAAATCATCCAGAAACCCAGAAACTAAAAAGAGATCTTTTTAATTTGAATGGAATCATCACATCAAAATTGATCCATTTCCTGAAGAGCTGATTCCAATAACATATTTGTATGGAAAAATAAGCATATGAAGAACAATTGCAGCAGGAAGAGCTCGTTGAATGCAACAGAGAACCCAACGCTAGACGATTGCAGGATGCTCTGAAATTTCCGGAAGAGAAGAAGGAGAGAGTAGAGGAGCGGCTGCCAAGCTCGTTGCGAGCCGTTGGATGGAAGATGTCTCTGCAACTTCGTTTCCAGCAGATAAATTGAGAGGAGCTCTCACGGCTTCTTTGAAATTTCAGAAAAAAAAACAAAGAAGAGAGTAGCAGAGCTGCTTATAGTCTCTGCAACTTCGTTTCCAGTAGATGTAGTGAGAGGATCTCTCAATGCTTCTCTGAAATTTTCGAAAACAAAATCAGAAGAGAGTAGCGGCTGCCAATCGTTTTTGGGAGGAAGAAGAAGAAGATAAGAAACAGATGGGTCGTTTCCAGCAGATGTAGCAAGAGGATCTCTCAATGCTTCTCTGAAATTTTCGAAGAAAAGAGAAGAAGAGAGTAGCGGCTGCAAATCGTTTTTGGGAGGAAGAAGAAGAAGATAAGAAATAGATGGGTTTGGGTCTCGTATAGGTTAGGGATTTGAGAGAAGATGGGTTTTGGGGTTGGGGTTTGGTTTGAGTAATTATTGAGCCGGCTAAGTTGGGTTGTTTAGAATGATTGGTTTGAGTAATTATTGAGCCGGTTGGGTTTGAACGAAATTTTGAATATTTTCATTTTCAGCCATTGGATGGTTTCTTGTACACGTGGCATGCTTAGGTCTTACAGAAGTAAGATTGAAGTACCATTTACGGAAGTAGAGGAGTCTGATCCGGCGTATGTATCAGTTACGAAGATACAATATGGCACTGATATATCAGCTTGTATCGAACCAGTATCGAATGCTAATTCAAAATCAAATTACTTTTTCAAAATGATTTATATTGGTGTTGTTATGTGTGTCTTGAGGTTTCGTATCAGTTTCAAAGTTTGCCCCGCTTCAATCTTTTTTTGGCGATTTAAAGAGAAAAGTTTGTAAATTCAATGATGGTTGGCCCAAGCTCGAAACCCATCATTGATATCGTTTGTGGGTGTGAGGTGAAACACTCAAGGTATGGTACAACTTGATACGATGAATCAATCCGACTTGAAGGAGTATTTCTTTGTTTTATCATCTTGTTGTACAAGCAAGTGAACGAAGTGGGGTTTGGGGATTTCGTGTTAGGGTTTTATGAAACCAGTTCTTGTTGCAGTTTTGTGTTCTTGAGAGATTTCCATTGTATTTTTTCTTCCGTCACATAGTGAATCATCTTCAACTTCCTGGGTGGATGTAGCACATCATATTGGTTTGTGTGAACCACATTAAATCTCTGTATCATCTCTGCTTCAATCTGAATTCTTTCTTTGTATTTCTTAGTGTTTGTGTTTACAAGAGTTATCTGTTCCATTATTGGGGATCCAAAAATTCAAAATCAAGTGTGAATTTAGATCATCTATTGTTGAGCTGTCCGATAGAACCGTGCTACCCACACACGGTGTTGCATGTAGTGGTTTAGCTATCTTTTCTTCCAGAAGCGTAAACTTGAAGGGGCCGGACATAATTAACTACCAAACTCCCAAGGTCTTGCTGGTCCAAAAAGGTCGGATCCCAGTTTTTTCGTTTTAGTAACTTTTTTGGATAAAAAAGTAGGATGCCAGCTTGTTAGAGAAAAAAGACCAATGCTTGATTTGGAATCTTAACCTTTGGGTTGTTACTTGTTAGTTACTAAAAGATTCTTAAATGCTTTCTTTTTCAGGATCGTTATTTTCTAGAGTGCGCTGTCCATAGTAGTCTAAGCGACGCACAAATAAGACGCGGTGCAATATCGGAGAAGATCACGATCCGTTACTATTGTTACGTAGTGTAACCATTTGTGTAATTTGTTGGCGGTAATGGGGGTTTCTGAAATGTACAAATTTAGCTAATGAACACGTGTGTTTTCATATTCATCAAAAGAAGAAGATAATGATACTGATGATGATGATGGAGAATGACAAGAAGAAGATGATGATGGAAACGAAGATGATGATGAAGAAGAAGAAGTAGAAATCGAGCTAAAGTGAAACTCGATCTGCAAACGTTGATGAAGGGACACAATTGAAGCTGTTCCCTTCTCTTCTTCCTTCTCCAATTCTCTTAATGGGATAGCTGCAAAGAATCTCTTTATGAACTCCCTACAACACTCCTTCCCACTACAAACCAGGCTTTCACTTTCTCCTCCTTCTTCTCCTCCTCCCTTATCCTTTGTGCCTTCTTTTGTTGAATTCTCCGGCAATCTGTACAAGCAGGATCTGTCATCAAACTTTAATATATAGGCCTTATTGCAGCCCTCGAAGAGCCGTTCTCCCAGCGTGTCAATGATGTAATAAGCATCGGCTTCCACTTTCAAAATGAAGAAATGGTCGTTCCAGCTCACTATGTACACTTTTGGCTCAGCTTCTTTGACGTTGCTGCTGTTCCTGCTAATCTCGTCCCATATCCCCTCGAAGCACATGGTACCCTTCAACGATTCAAAATTTTCAGGACAGAAGAACCCAACGAAGGATTTCTCAGGCTTCATGGAAAGTGGCCGGAGTTTCGCTTCTAACATGGTCTCAAGATCGAAGTGCTTGTCCGGAAAGCGTTGTAAGTAAACCTCATTGTCACAGAGCTTCCGCCACTCTGATGAGCCTTCTTTGATCAGATTATCGAATTCAAACCTCGATGGCATTGCGTCTCGGTTCGAATGAAGCCAATCGGCGATCACTGTGACGAGGGCTGTGCACGCACTCTCTCCCGCTGCCTTTTCACTTCGCTGGTCCATCGATGCAAAGAAGACGTTGGCTTTAATCTTCGCCCGCCCATCTCGGCTGATCACCTCCTTCTCTTCCCACCTACCCACGCTGACCTCTTCCTCATCAAACCCAAACCCAAGGGTCTCATTCGTGTCCTGCAAGAAATTAAGTGCCAGGTGAAATTGAAAGAAAACCATTCGTACTTTGACTTTCAAAGTCAAACATTTTCAGATATGAATTAGAGTATGGAATGGTCAAGCTAGCTAAGTCTTCTAAATTATAATAATCCATCCTGGTCGTATGTATGATCCTTTTTTCCCATCACGTCACGGTCACGGTCACGCAATAGGTGAGGTAATTTCGTACTTTGCGTAAAACCCCAGGGTTATTTTTGTCATTTAAATATGTACCTGGTCAGCGTTTTCCTCGCTCTTCTTTTCTTGCCCCTTGGACTTGGAGAATACGAAACTTGGCCTTCTCTTCTTCCACGACAGGAATCCAACCTTAGAAATCGAACCAAACCCAGTTTTGGGACTCGGAGACGATTCCATCTGAGTCTCTGAACTAGTCTCCTTATCGCTGCCGTTAACATAGTATACCGAAGACTCGTCTTTCGTTTCCGCCGCGGCCACGCAACCCTGGCCCAGAGATTCCTTTGAGTCTGTGTTGGGTGATTCTTCTGAGTCAGAGCCCGGGTCATCGCCATCGCCGCCGCCGCCGCTGCCGGAATAGCTGTCATCACTCATCTCTCCTTCGTCCGCTGAGCTCTGAGTCGTCGTCTTCTTCTTCTTCTTCTTCTTCTTCTTCTTTTTATTCTTCGAGATAGACATGTAACTCCTCAGATCCTTCACCATTCTTAGGATACCCGCGTCATTGACAACTCCCACCGAATCTTGAGAATTCCTGATTTTGGCGAAGCTGACAGATACCTGTAGATCCAGCGGTTCACGTTCATCAATGTTGTAAATTAATTACCAACCTGGCAATGACTCCTTTATTAATAAATAAATGATCACTAATTTCCTAAAACACCCTTGTGAGTTAGTTAGTTAGTTTGTGAATTAGTTTGTGCCAATAGCTCACCAAAAGCATGGCTTCGCTGGAAACACCGGCGACCCGGACAGAAATCGGAAGCTCTCTTTCTATCAGAGGTTCCATGAGCAATGCTAATTCTGCTATGTTTAATGAAACCGACCCTATCACGGCGAGCTTTTTCGTGGGTTCTGTACATCGTCCCTGCACGCGGATACCAAATTAGAACTAAGGTAAACGAATTGAAAGACGCAGAGATGTACTGTGAATTAATAAAGAAAGAATCACGAGATCGAACTTACATGTAGGAGATTGAAGGACATATCCCAAGAATTGAAGGAATTTGAATTTTCTTTCATGGATAAGTTACACACGCTTTCAAATATATCGTCCCATTGGAAAACTTCGCCCTGTTTTACAACGACAGGTTTTGAGACATATCGGCGATTCGAGGAGTGTTGACGGAGAGGCACTAATCCAGCCTTGGGGCCTCTCCATTTCATTTCCAAGACAATCACCTTCTCTGTTTTCTCTTTCTCTTCCAACTTCTGGTCACAGCACCCAATTAATCCTTGGAGCTTCAACGGCTTGACCTTGACCTGAAACTTCTTGGAGTCCGACGACGACGACGACGACGACGACGACCACTTCATCTTCACCGGTTCATCAAGTTCGGATGGAAAGAAGATTAGATTAGCAGAGGAGTTTCTGGGAATTTAATGTGGTGCTTAAAAGAGGGGAAGTTTTGAGAAAAGGCTAATGTTAATTTATAGAGATTACAAAGAGGAGGAGGGTTCCGTTGAGCTTAGCTGGTGTTGGTTACTTGGTTGGGGAAGGGAAAAGCTTTGTTTGTTTGGATTAAGTAGTAACAAATCTCTAAGCCGCTTGAGGTGACACGTAAACGCGGCCAGCTATTACCGACGCGTCCATAACACGTACAACTAACTAATCCAGTCTACGGAAGCTACCTTACGCAAATAGAAGTGCACGTGGGTTTTTGGAAGAGTTTTTGTTTGGTAGAGTTGTGAAGTGGTAGTGAAGGGAATCGCTTCCCTGGACGACCACCCATGTGTGATAAATGGCCATGTCATTTTTACAAACTCATCCCAAACAAGCAATGATTGTAATGGTGAAGTGGAAAGAAAGGAATGAGGACCAATCTTCCCACGTATGTCGTCTTTATACCGATAATATAGAGTCTCTCACATGATCAATACCGTGACAACTCTCTCTTATGGAATATTACAGGGGTACCATCAAATTCTAACCCATACATTAATAACAAAAGAATTTTCTAATTGACATTCCTTAAGGTGTCAAATGTTTTGTAATCTTATTCTGTTTAATTACCTTTTTTTTAACTATTACACACCTATAAAGACGTTAGTTAGATACTCCCAAAAAAGACTAACAGTGATTTCTATCGATCCATTTAAATTCTTAGATTCAATTTTCATAATTTTATAAAACTACAAACCAATAAAGTTTGACTCGAACTAAATCTATTGTTGAGCCGATTAAGCCAATCAATAAACTTCGTCTTAATGATTTGGTTTTTGCTTGATCCATTACTAGCCAGAAACTAGTTCAATCTGATCAAACTTGGACGGAAGTGACCCATTGACACCCCTGCTTTGTATGCTTGAAGGGTTGCGAGAAAAAGAGAGAGATGGAGCTTTAGTAAAATTAAAAACCTACAATTGGATATTAGAATGATTGGTCAGAATTGATAACAAGAAGCAAATTTTCACAAATCAATGAGATATATTTTTTATTTTTATTTAAAAAAAAAACTAATAAATCGTACTTACAAAAGGTTACTTTATTGATACTATGTTGTTTTTATTAATTAAAAGAAAAAAAATGACCAAAAAATAAAGTCAATAGCAACATAGCTAATTCTAAAATAGATTGCAGAAACTAGTAATAATGAGAAGGGGGGGGGGGGGGAGGCTAGGGTTCCCTCCGATGCCCAAATACTAATTTGGATGAATGGAAGGACAACGTTACTAAAATAACAGGGATTGTAAGAAAAGAAAAATTAACTAGACTTTGAATCTAGATCCTCTCCAACGCACCAGTGCGTTCAGCATGCAATGGATAGCTGGGCAAGATTGACACGCACTCCTAACCCAGCATCCAACCATTTGATGCGCACTGAAGAGGTTTTTTACACTTAGGCCCCACCCCTTTTTATCTCTTGGTCATGTGGATCTTTTGTTCTAGACCAAGGTAACTCTGGTCGTAACCCTGCCGTGTGGGGAGAGTAGTGGAAGATGGATAGGAACACCATCAATAAATCACATTAATTAAAATGAAATGAAAATGGGGGGATGGATTTACGGCAGTCATGGGCTTCGTTGTCACGGAATGTTTCTTTCTTGTGTTTGAAGGGGAAGGAGGCGACATGACATGGTACGAAGGGGATGTACGTATCAGATGTGATAATAGAGTATTTGATATCGTGTAGACATATACTCCCTGCACACGCAGTTCGATCCTTGATGGGGTGGGTCCCTCTGCTTCTTCCTAAATCCTTCCAAGAAGTTAATGGTAATGATCTACGTACAACAAACACTCTTTACCACCTTCCCAATTCTCATTTAACTTCCGTGGATTAATTACAAAGATTGTCATGGTAGTTAGCACCAATCTTATGTTTTATTTTTATAAGTTTTATGGAAGTTGCCTATGCATTTCTCACTTAACAGTTAACATAACTAAAATAGGTTTTTTTTTTTTTTTTTAAATATTTATTTTATTTTATTCCTTAATTTTCTGTGGCCGCTCGGCCGGTCGTCCAAGTGCTGGGATTTCTTCCCTTGCTCCTTTGACGAGTTGTTTATTTATTTATATTTTTTGGAATGAAAAAAGTGGAAGTGATTATTTTTTTGGATAATAATAAAAAAACAAAGGAAAGAGATTTATGTACGACCGACTTTGTATTATAGGGGGTTTTAGTATTCGAATATTCGACGACTTCGTATTATATGAGATTTTAGTATTTCAAAGGGGGTTTCGTCTTTCATCGCCTTCCAAGGTTTTCAAGTATGACCGCATACCAACCACGATCATACAAGAAATCTTTTGCCATAAAAAAAATTATGGAATTGAATATTTCTGTTTTTTCTATTTGACGAATGATGGATAATATTCTCTTTTAATTTTTTCTTTTTATTTTACGTTAAAAGTCCATGATCCATCGACCAAAGAACCTCTTACCAAAAATATACTATATTTTAATTGGGAAAAAGAAGCCTATCAGGCTCTGTGGCGCCTATGTGCAAATAGAACAGAAAAATGACCCCAAGCTATCCCTGTGGAATGAAAAATTCCACCCATGTTGGATGCTCTCGTGTGCAGCCTCATTGGTCCTATGCTAGTTTAGGGGTCATGTAGCCTGACAACAATCCCCCTCCCATTTTAATTTGTAGCCATCCACCCTCTCTTTTCATGATGAACGGGTTTGACCCCAAGATTTCACTAACCAATTTAGGCCTTTACCTGCCGTGGTAGTTGACATCTTCATTCAAATAATTAATGCAAAATTAAAGTATCGAATCCAAATTTCTACTCGCATAACCACAAGGTTCTCTTATCTTCAAGAAAACTCCAAGTCCTCACCATTTCTCATTCGATCAATTTTAAAAGACATTTTGCATTTGGAAACAAATTTTATGTCTTGTAATTTTCAATTTAATTGTTCCTAAGGGTGTTAAATGACTTAACGGATACCCTAGCAAAGACTACTCTATGTTTCAAGAGTTCAACAATTTGATCTATTTTCAATCCATGGATTTAGGCACAATGTGGTTTACCATCCATGAGCTCTTCACGAATAAATTTCCATTGACCAAAAAAAAAAAAATCCAAATTACTACTCTTGCCCAACCCTAGTAACTCTTCTTACAAAGTGAAAGATACAATTTTTGTCTCCCAAAAAAGTAAAATTATAAAATAAATCTAAAGATATATACACTTCTAGCCATAATTTACACTTGAGGAGACAATCAATACCTCATCGTGGCAAATGCGCATGAAGATTTTATGGTCGACAACCAATTAACAAAATTGGCAATGGGTAATAGGTTCTTTTGCCATGTGAAAAGTGATGTAGAAATTCTGATCATTCGATATTTAACAAATTATCTCATGTATGTCCATGTACCTTCATAGTCTTGTGCATCATTCCTGATTTTTTATTCTTTTCGTTTGCCACATGGCCAACTGTACTGAATCAAAACTTGACATGTGAATGAGGGACCGTAGCCTCTACCTACTATCAATAAAATTACAACCCCGATTATTATGCCATGTAGTCAATTTTTTGTATTCTAAGTTGCTTTCTAATAATGGAACCATCATGGAATCATTAAAGTTCTTCTCCCTTTTTTATTAGACCTAGAACTAGAACTGGTACTGTCTCATCCTGTTAATAATCAAGACTGGAACCTGGGTTTGGTCCCGTTTACTAAATGGAATGGTACTGGGATTGACACATTTGATACAGTGTCAATACGGACCCGCCCCAATTGACACCCTTAGTCTCATCTCATCTGCCACACGATAGAGAACGAGGATGTAAAGTAAGGCCTTATGTGAGCCAGGCTGTTAAACTAGAGCACAAAACTAATTACGTTGCTTTGGTTGAAAGGGAAATGGTATGTAGTGTGTACTCACCAAAAAATAAGAGCCAATACAAAGCTAATCGATAGACAGTCCAAGCAGACCGCAAGATGACTAATTCTAAGCCGGAGAGTTAGCAGAACACCATCGCGGATGGCTTCTACCTCCATGGTAGAGGCAAAGAAACTAGAGTGGCATAGAGAAGCCCACCTATGAGGTGTGGTAAAATGGTATCATATGTTGGAGGGTAGTGATGACATTTTATCTGAGGAAGAGAGAGACACATAGAAATGCTAGTGTATCCTATGCCAGTGGCTCAGAGAATCTTTTCCCCCAAAAATAAAATTACATGTGAAGTGAGTACCCCACATTAATCCGGAGAAAGAGAAAAAGAAAAGCCCATCTTAGTTGGATAGGGCTATAGTTTATAAACCTGAAACTGAACCACGGTTCTGAACTGGTAAACATAGGAAGATTCTGATTATTCCAACCCAAGGCCCAGACAAATGCCAGTCAAATTAAGGCCCAATAGAACTTATAGGTTAGCCCACGAACAAGGCAAAGAGAGGCCCAATATATTTCTTTTTAATTTGAGTAGGAAAATCAACCATTACTTCACTATTGTCGAAGGTCAATATCAAGACGGATTGGATGGATCAGGTATTCCCTTTACCAAAACAAAAAAAGGATGGATCAGGTATTCAGGTGACCCAAAAAGACTATATATACAACCCAATTCCACCTGATCTGTACCAGTATCGAATCAGTATTGGCCTGAGACCGATACAAACACCGATATCGATTCATAATAACTATGGTTGGCACAGCTAAAATTTATGAGGGGGGGGGGGGGGGGTGATTCTCTGGTTGTAGAAGCGGTAAAAAAGAAGAGTTAAAATTCTTAGGAGGGGTCTTTTGGGTAATTGAAACAATAGGGTGGGGGATTTTGATGCTTAATTGCTCCCAACCACCTCTGCTCCGCCAAGTAAAGAACTTTCTTCCCTTATTTATTATTCTTTGAGGTCCTTCTAGGCGTCACTATGCCTGATGAAGTATAATGTTTCACTATTTGCCACTTGGAATTGTATTAAAACAGGGCCCAAATGTTGAATGTAGATAAATAGAGACATTGACCCAAGGGTGTAAATCGATCAGGTTCTGAATGATCAGTTCCAGTCCTAAGGGGTTAGGACTGCCAGTATCAACCCATTTATCTACTCTGTTCCAAACCTGAGATCCAAAATTGTTTATTAATGGATGAAGGATGCAAGTTTCTAATCGGTGTTCATACATTATTACAGTGTCCAAAATTCCAAAAATTTTACCTAAAGCATACAAACCAAATATCCATTCTTAAATGTACAAATAATCAAGTATTCATTTCTAAACATACAAGTAACCCAATACCATCCATAACCATACAAATAAAAATATTTAAAAAATATTCTCTAAGCATACTAGTAAATTAAAAAAATCCGAGATCCAAATTACCAACACCAAATATCTTATTGAATGCATATGTATTAACCGGGTCCTGGCGGACGGTTCCAATTCCAAACTGGTCTTTTTGGTTTTGGGGCTATTGTCCCGTTTACTAATCAGCTCCATAATTTAGATTCAAAACCAGATCAATAACTTAATGGGTGGACCGGTTTTGATTCTACTTAAACAGTAAGAAGAAAAAAACACTTAAAAGGGAGACGTGGGTGCAGGCTGCGCCCATACACATGGGGGTGGGCGAAATGACCACCCTGCCTTGGCCCCCTGAATGGTAGGCCCATGTGTGTGAGCACAGGCTACGGCCGCTGCGCTACAGCACAGAGAACATCAGCCCAAGTTTTTAATATCTTTCATATAGAATAATTGAATTAGGTCAAATTAGAACCGAGGAAATTGACAACTCCATCTCGAGTATGATTTAAAGTTGAACTTTAAACACAGTAGTGGCTCCACATAAAAGGGCACTGCTAATACCTTTATTTGAATAATAAGTACTAATTAGTACCCTGGCTTTTCCTGTCAAAGCTTGTTATTATTCTAATTAAAAGATTAATGTTTTCTGGTTGGAAACTCTTATATGACTCTTTCCCTTTGCTGAGAGACATATAAACTCTCTTTCAGTCCCAATAAAGTAAGGTTGTCTCTGTGGTTGATCCTTTGCGTTCATTCAATAATATTATTGCTTTTCAAAAGTAACATCATAGTGAATATAGACATGATTGTACCCTAAATTACACATTTATGATAACCATGTTATTAAGATGGCTAGTCTGATTTAAGCTGTCATCTCAGCTTTTAACCATAAGATTCACCTTCAACTACCTAACTGTTTCTCAAAAAGTTAAGAACTAATTAACCTCTTAATGATTTATCTATGTTTTAGGGGATAAGTAAATTTGAACCATCTGAAGTGACAATCTTAAAAACATCAATTTTTGTGTCTCTTATCAGTCCAATGGATAGCTTTTCTGTTTAGGCCATAGACTATGATAGGGCCTTATTCCTATGGGGCCTCTTATTTATTTCTTCTCTTCTAATAAAATTTGTTGAAATGTGAGGAACTCTAGAGTAACAGTCTCACGTAAGTTTATTTAGGTCCTTGGCACCTTCACGTACTTGAGGAGCTCTCTCCACCTTAATGCTTTAAGATTTTGGATTCAACCCTCGCCAACATAGTATCAAAGTCTAGATCCTTTTGTTATTACTCTATTGGCATTTCTTTGGAGTCTACAATATGTTGGGCGACCCTCACTCGACGTCAGCAAAAATACTTTCCCTGTCGAATAGAGAATCACTAATGTAAGCAATCAACCTGACATAACCTGACATATAAGGTATTCTATTCGACGTTCAATAAAAGGGAGCCGACACCGGCATTCTGTTGGCCAACTGACACCCAACGTTGGTAAGTACTTATCTAAGATTAGTAGAAGAAGCTTGCACCTACTTGGATTGGGCATTGCATTATTTACTCTGTGTTGGAATATGTCCATCAAACCTGAATTTATTTGGAATAATAATTTTAATTTTTATTATTGCATGATTTATATTTGTGGGCTTATAAGATCGTTCCACGGTTTTTCACCTAAAACAGTTCTTGACTAGGGATAGGACCGGACATCCTATTCATATGATCATTACATTATATGTCACTAGAAATGAAGATTTGAGGGCATAAATGTAATTACACATCGTGTATGTATATAAAAAGAATCTAGTACAATTCTCACATGTATTATTATCTGTGGTATTAGGATGAGATGCATACCTTTGACCTAGCTAAGAGATTTTTTATCGTTACGGTGTTACATTACGAGTTTTAGTGCATCAATTGTTATGTCAAGTACATGGACTGTATATTGGTGTACAGGACTTATGATTGTGCATCGTGAACGAAATAGATGCTCAACATGGAATCCACTATTCTTTGTTAGAAAATATTAAGAAGAGAGAAAGTGTGTGATCAATCGGATTGCAATCAAAATCTAATAAAGAGGTCCAACTGTCCAATTAATCTGATGTTTTGAGGTTCAAATCAGATGGTGGAGAGTACGATAACGGACTTCCAAAGAAAGTCATACCAGTGCATAGTGATCGATAATATAAGTTCCATGGTTGACAACATTAATAAACAGAGTAATGTAACTCCTCTGTGGACATGCAAAGCTGGCCCAGGAAATTGTCCATCGATTGTCAAAATTTGCTTGGCATGACCAATAAATATCTCATTTAGTAAAAACCATTGAAGCACTGACTAGCCGGTTAAACCCATGATACTAATCATGAAAGCTTACTAGTCTTGTTTCCATGGCCATTACAATTCATAATTAACCACGTTTCAATTAAAAGCTAACACGACTCAATTAACTTAAATTCCACTTATAGTGGTAGGTCTCCCCCAAAAGCTCCAAGATCAGACCCTTCTTCTTCCTTAGATCGATTTTCTCACTTAAGCATGCTAGAACCTCTCCTTTCCCCCTTTTCTCTTTGGTTTCTGAATCATCGATCTTTCAATGGGTTTTTATAGAGTTCCTTTTAGTATGTGACGTGGCCGCCTGCCTTAATTAACATTCTACACGCGGAAATAGAAAATAAACTAAAGGTTAAATAATAAAAACCATTGTCCTTTTCAAAAAGTTTGCAACTTTTGATTGAGAGAGAGAGAGAGAGAGAGAGATTGGGGCAATCGAGTTTCGAAAACATATAATATCTTCCAATTACTAGGACATCCTCTATTTATAGAAGAGAGACACCCCTTGAAAATACCCTATCAAAGGTTTTCAACAGATACAATTGCCAAAAAAAAAAGACAGAAAACTAATCGTTACCAACTTTTGATACAACCTCGCTGATATTAGTAATACATCAGTCGACCCGCACCCAATGTTGACAAAAATACTTTCTAAGTCAAATAGAGAATAATTGACGTCGGTAGTCACCTTGACATAACTTGACATGTTAAGTGTTTTGTTCGACATTCAATAAAAGGGAGTTATCATCGGCACTCCATCGGCTGACTAAAACCCAATGTCGGTAAGTCTTTACCCGACATTGGTACAAAAAAATTTGAATCTCTTATTTTAAAACCAATAAAATACAACAAGTGCTTTCTCCACCTGATACCTTAAGGTTTTAGATTAGAAAGAATATAGAAAAAAAAAAAAAAAAAAAACACATATCCTCAGAGTTGGTTGTGATATATATCCTCTTGTGAGTTGGCAAAAAATGTGTGATGCATCTATTAGTCCAATCATATGTCCACAATTTTTTTTTTATATTATTTTTTAACCCTTTATCTCTTATGTCTGAGGATCCCATGTGATATGTTTAGATAGGACAATTTATGAACAGTTGAGTTCATTTGTTTGAGGTTATAAGCAAAACTCAAATGAAGAAGACCAACTTAGTGATATGGGACCCAATGCACATATGAGATCCCAACCCTAGCTTGCAAGTTGCAATAAGATGTGTGTATTGTCCCGTTCTAACTCTGTAGTAGTCAATCTTAAAAGTGCTAATAAGAAGATTTATGAGTGGTATGCTTTGTTTTTTTGGGTCAGATTTAGACTTACTAACTAGCAAAGCCGGGAAACCACTTTCTTTGGAGATAGGCTAGGATCAACATATGTTTAGGAGAGGTTTTGATATATGATCTAAATAGGTACTCTCGAGATTAGATTGAAATCAATCCCTGTGTTAAGATTGATTGATTTTTTTTTTTTTTTTTTTTTTTTGAGGTGAATGAAACTTATATTCAATGTGGCCCAAAGATACAATAGGAATGTCTCAAACGGGGAAGGCAACAAACAAAAGAATACGAAGGAAGAAAATAGGTGAAAAGGAATCTCTTCATTTATGGTGATTTGATTCTATGATTAGATTGTAAGAAGAGCAAATGTCATCATTGCCTCCTCCACTCAAGGTCTGAAATACCTTTTTCCGTTCACCAGGGGATTAGATCCTGTGGATGAAGAGATTCTCTCTTCACCATAGGTTTAGAGAAACAAGGTCTTAAATGCATGTCTACAAATTTTAGGAGTCAACCATGTTAATTTAAAAAAGCAAGGTGACAGGCAGCCAGATCTCCACCACTGTGTCGGGATCCTCTCCGGACGTGGGTGCTCTCCCCTTGGATCTCATATCGTCCATCAATGTTAAACCCACTTTTGAAATGCAGGACTCACACCCCATCAACAGTACTGTGAGATAGATCTAAGGGAAGGTACCCACATGGGGAGATGAGCCGGACTCCCCACTACCATAGAGTGTGTGTGTGTGTGAGAGAGAGAGAGAGAGAGATATGTACACAAATATCAAACGAAATGTCGGAGGAGAGGAAGAGAAGATTTTTCGTTGGAACAAAGTTCCATTGAGGTCTACATACAACTTAATATTGATACATTGAGGAGGGGAATCAAGCCAAAAGAGATTGTCTTGTGTTTCAGCTCCCAAAGAGGCTAGGCAATCTGCTACTGAATTGGCTTTCCTAAGAGTATGCTTGAAATGGATTTCTGCAAACAAAGATGTTAACTGGAAACAACCAATGATGATCGGAGCAATCCTCCACGGAGTGGTATGAGTTTTGCCGCTTAGGATTTGCACAACAAGTAAGTTATCACTTTCGATGATCAACTTCTTGAAATTGAGTGTGAGAGCAGTTAGAAGTGCTTGCCGCATGGCCATAGCCTTGGCTACAAGAGCATAGTTCCAGCCTATGCCTTCAGGAAAACAATAGATGAAGTAAGAGTTGAAATTGCGGCGAACACCTCTGATACCTGCCTTACCCGGGTTGCCTTGACTTGCATCATCCACATTAAATTTGATGAAGGGATGAATTGGAGGACTCCATTGTGACAAGTCGAATCATCTTGTTTTGATTGAAATGAAAGTGAGAAACCAGATCCCTAGCCCCTGAGATGGCTCTTAAAATGATCTCTCTTGGGTTGAAGCTTTGTTGTCTAAATATAAGATCCCAATAATCGGTTCAGATGTTCCAGATGACACTGCAACATAGAGCTGTCTTGAGAATGTTATCCTTGCTGGAGTTATTCTGGTTGTTGATTAGATTGATGATTGTTGTGGAGATGGTCTGAGCCCTATATTGTGTAAGCAATCCCGCTTGGTGCCATAGTTGCTGAACAAAGTGCATCCCAAGAACAAGTGGTCGACCGATTGATTTTAAAGTTGGCAAAAAGGACAGATTGGATCCAAATTGAAGCTCCTTCTGTTAAGTAGATCTCGGAGAGGTACCTTTTGATGAATGATTTTCCAAATAAGATGTTATGTCTTAGGAATTGTTGGGAGATGTCAAACCTTAAGCCAGAATGGTTGAGATGAATGAGTAAAACCATTGATTGCAATACTATAAGCTGAGGCAACTGTAAAATTACCATTAGATGTTGCAGCCCATATGAATTTATCATCAGCTGGAAAACATAGGTATGGGAATGAAGGTGATTCTAAAAGCAATATCCGATGACCACCAATGAAATATCAAATCGCACCTCCATGAGTTGGTGTGGGTATCGATAAGATGGGCCATAAAAGAAACCCCCTCCTTAGAGAAGAAGAGGATATGCCTAGAATGTAATACAACCTTACAAAGTGCACCATGGAAATGCTTAGTCCCCTTTAAGCTCCCTAAGAGGCTGAGGAGACAGTGGCAGGCTACACACGACACTACACATGAGATATTGAAATGACAGGAACAGGCACGAGCATACAACAGTAACTCCTAGCAACTACATTATAAGTTATAACCACATCAATCCATGGGTGATGGGGCCCATTCATTCAATTCCTCCGCAGCTAATAAAACCATCTGCAATTAATATGTTACATCTTCTTCATCCTTCCACCCTCAGTGTTACGTACATCGACCAAAGCTTCGTGTTGCAGGTGATGATTTCACACTAAAAGGGTCCCCCATTTATGTAGGGTCGTTTCACTTGCTGGGGTTATTTTGTGCCTTTCCGTCCCCTATAAGGGGTACTAGGCTCCTAGCTAGTCCAAAAGCACTACTAGGCTTTCCTTACTTGTCTCAAGTTTCAACTTCCATGGAAACTCAAATCAGGAAATCAAGGGAAGGACTCACCATTCTATTATAGGATGAACAAACAAGAGTATTGATTATTCCTTCAATTAATTGTTCCAATGAAAAAATATTATATTTCGTCATTAATCCTATAAGCTTTTGGTTTGTCTCAGAAAAGAACAAGATTAATAAGCAGGTGTTTTATTTTCAAATTTTCAACCACACATAATAGACATTAGGCAATTGTACTTGTTATTCGGGCCGGGCTCAAGCCCGACATGTTTACTAAACGGGCCGAGTCGGTCTCAGGTTTCTCGGTTAGGCTTGCCGGTGCGGGTCTGAAATTGACACCCATAACAAGAAGCACCCGTTACTATGTATGTTAAGATAGTTATTTCCAAAAGAAGTTTTTGAATGATTATTATTTCGTTTATGTTCCATTGATGTAGATATATTTATTGGAACTAGAAGATCTATCAATAGTTGTTGACATTAGAGTTGAACCGAAAAGTCTCTCACGAAAATAAGAATTAGAGAGAAAAAATAGGAATTAGAGAAACACAAATAAAAAAAATAAAACTACAGAAATTGTAATATTCTGTAAATATCACACACATATAGTTGTAATATTGTGTAAATATTTTGTACTTTTTCCTGTATCTTTCTTTGTTTCTTGTTTAAATGTTGTTATGTTTAGATGGTATTCTTGTGTATTTATTCTCATCTCTGTAATGAAATACATATATAGTTTTATAAAAGCTAACATAGCTAGTTATTACATGAGATTTCCCTACTTTGCTACCACCTCCGTTCTTATCCTGACGCTACCTAAAACCTCTCTTGCTAGGATCCAGATCTTCTATGGCGCGGGCCGCCCGTCCTGCCGTGCTGTGTAGACATAAGGCTGTGAGCATTGACTGCCTTACCCCTGCCCGAGCGGGGGTAAGGCGGTCATTGAGCGCGGCCCTGTGTCTGCCCAACACAGGCAGGACAGGGCAGCGCGCCATAGAAGATCTGTGTTGCTCTTGCCATGCCTAAGATCGACCCAGTCCTTCCTCTGAGGTGGACTTTTGTGATCAATCATGGTCTTCATTGTTCCTGTTCCCCCAGCCCCGTTCCTCGTCATTCTATTCCCCACGATCTACAATCCCCACCCTTCCCTGTTGTGTCTCCTGCAACTACCTCAACCAACCCCTTTGTGGAAACCCCACCTGCAACCTGCTTCTACACCCTCGATCCCCACCTCCCCACACCTTCCCCGCACTCCACCCCCTTCCTTCCTTCCTCGCTAAAACCCTACCTGTTGTTATAAACCCCCTTTCTTCCTCGCTAAAACCCCTACCTGTTATAGACCCCCTTCCTTCCTTGTGAAACCCCCACCCATAAACACACCCCTTCCTTGTAAAAAACGCTTCCACTCCCGTAAAACCCCGACCTACAAACCCTTCCCCTCCTTATAGCAACAACACACACCACCATATTCATGCAACTTTTCTTAACCCCACAACCTCCATTCATCTTCCACCTCCTACAGGTCCTATTACTGTAACCTACAATCCCACCCTTGTGAGAACCTCCCCCCTTCCTTCCCAACAACCTTCAACCCCGCACTTCTCGGACCCTTGAGGCCCTCCCCTTCCTGCAACCTTTTAATAACACCACCCTCAGCCCCTCAATCAACACCCCGAAACTCCTCCCCTTCCCGCAACCCTGCCTTCTTACCCCCTCTCAACACCAAGCTATGAGCAACTGATGGAGAACCTCTGGTCAATGTTACCCTCTATCGTCACCTGTAGGCTCACAATTACTCATCTTGACGTTGCCTATGCTTTCCATCTTGTTAGTCAGTTTGCTCATTTGCTACTATTTTTCGGATTCTACCATATGTGAAGGCACACTCTTCCATTGCTTACTATACTTCTCCTGCTCCTCTCTTGAGTTGAGGGCCTATTCTAATGTTAACTAGGAAGGTGATGCTACTGATTGATATGCTACAATAGCCTATTGCTTCTTTCTTGACAAAGCACTTGTCTGTTATTGTAGTAACAAACAAAGTGTTGTTACTCGTTCTAGTATTGAAGTCAATTACCTTGTTCTTGATGATGCAACTTCGGGATTTATCTAGCTTCACTAGCTTCTTTAGGATATAGGAGTCATTTTCTCAACTCCTACTCCGATATATTGCAACAGCAAGAGTGCTGCTCAAATTTCTTATAATGATTTGTTTCATGAATACGCCAAGCATATTGAGATTGATTGTTATTTTGTTCATTATCGTTTGCTTCATAGTGTTCTCACTCTTACTTCCTTTGGTTCCATCTGTGCATCAACCTACAGATCTATTTACCAAAACGCATCATTCCAATTGAAGTGGAGAAAAGTAAGATATATATTAAAGCTCTCAATCCCAAAAAAGTTTATTAGATTGAAGTGGAGAAAAATGAGTTTTAACATTTTTTCTAGCCAAAAAAAAAAAGCCCCTTCCACAAAATATTTGAGGGCACCAAATATTGAAGTATAGAAGAG
This sequence comes from Telopea speciosissima, assembly GCF_018873765.1. NCBI lineage: Eukaryota > Viridiplantae > Streptophyta > Magnoliopsida > Proteales > Proteaceae > Telopea > Telopea speciosissima. The sequence continues at coordinate 61,114,226 of NC_057917.1, read as the reverse complement.
TGCAAAGTTGAATGTTTTAGAAATGATGAAGTTATACATATGAATTTTGGAGAAAAGTTTTCTATTCTATGGGGGAGTGTACCGCCCACACCTAGACAAAGTTGGGGGACAAAATGATCACCCTGCTCCCATGATGCTCCAACGTGCCCTCTCATTGGCCTCGTGTGCGCAAGGGCTACTCTCCCCCATAGAGAATGCTCACCCATGGATGTTATAGGAAGGATAAAGGTAGGGGTGTCAATTGGTCCGGTTCTGGCTCTAAGGTGTCAAGACCAAATCCAGACTAATATGCTCACCGGTTCCAAATCTGAGATCCAGGACTATTAACTAATGGGTGGTCCAGTTCCGGTTCCTAATCGGTTCCAAACATGTCCTTGTTGAGTAGTCAAATGTAAAGCATTTTTCCCATTGGAACTAGAAATCTCAAGCAAACTAGAATCTTTCAAAAGCGCGCAATTCATTAACTATTGGTGTGTACCCTCTACGTGCAATAGATATGAGAGCTAGGGGTAGAATACTAGAATTTGAAGGGCCAAATGTCTTGCTTAGTCTTGGGTCATGGTCTAATAGAAACTGGACAACAACTGTATAATAAAAGTCACTTTAACTGTATGTTAAAATATCAAAGATCATCTTTTAACATTTTAAAACAGAAAAAATGGTGTAAGACAAGTTCAAGTGCATGCACTTCTGATTCCAACAGTTCCTTAACGGTTCCGGGGACCAGACCATATCCGGACCAATAACCTATCACTAAGACCATATCCAGACCAATAAACTATTGGATGGATGAGTTCCGATTCCTAGCAGGACGGTTTCAGTCCGATTACCAGTCCCGGTCCAAAATTGACACCCCTAGATAAAGGATACAGATGCTAATTACAGGAAAGCAAAAGGAACTCACGGTGACTCCTTACATAATTTGGGACGTAGGTCCCTACTATAGGGAAATGATCACAGTGGGAGGGATCCACCACTCGTGCGTGCTGCTGCTAGCTAGCTAGCACTATCCAATACAACTCTAAAGTGCCAAAATCCATGAATATATACTGAGAAGGGAATAAATTTGCAAGTGCCAAAGTTCAAAAGCTAAAAAGATTTATATCCAATTGGTATAATAACTTAGATAGATCAGAATCAAAGTAGTTAATGAAACGATTAGGAATGATAATAAAAAGAGTGACACATGGAATAAGGTCCAGTACTTTTTCAAAAGAGGTTTTATAACACGGAAAAAAAATCCTCTGCTGCAGTGCTTTAATCTTGTGGTGCCTTATTGTTCGGGTCTAAGAGCTCCACACATGGAGATGCGATATCCAATGGTGGCGAGCTCGAGAAGAAAGGGGGAAAAAAAACTCATTTAATCGAGATCGTACCATTCCATGTGAAGGATCTTTCACGTGTCAAGCTCTCAGACCTGAACTGCAAGGCACTGTAAGATAAATGAATTGCAGAGGATTTTAATGCTTATAACACCCGCACACAAGGGATTTACATGCTTCTCACATGCAATGGTATTTCCTACACCTAATCAATTGGTGTATAGGAGGGGCATCTAATAGTTGTAAGATATCTAATGAAACCGTAGCTGGAATTGAGATCTCACTCAAAGAGAAAGATATCAACTAAGGGTACCCATGATCAGGGAGGAGAGAAAGATGTGAGAGTGAAATCTATGGTTGGTTTGAAGTTAATGGGTAGGTAGAAGAGGGCCCACATGAGAACTACTTTTAGGGGAAATTTGAATCTAAATCACTTCAAATTAAATCATCTACTACTACAAATTTGGAAGATTACCAATCAAGAAAATATTGAGAATCATTAGGGAGGGCCAAAACTCCAACAGAGGTCACCAACCGAATCAAAGGGCCATACTCTCTCCGGTAGCCATGGGAAGGAAAGAACCCCACCTCTGCAACAACAAATACTTTTTTTTTTGACAGAAGAGAGGATTCTTCAGAAAAATTTTATCACAAAAATTAAGAGTTAACCCAACTAAGGTTCGCTACATGAATCTTAATTTTGTTCCATTCAACTCTAAGCTCATATTAGTTGTTAATCAAAAATCATTTAGATAACTTTTCACTAATTCTCTTAGAGTGATTTGACTTACTTTTTTTTTCTTTTCATGTTTCAAATTTATTCTTTTTTATCAAGAAAAAAAAAATCTTCGTTGTATATGTCCAACCACTTCAAACGACTCCCTCAAGATATCATCTATTTGTGCAACTTTTAAATCAATCTCGAATATATATATATATATATATATATTTTTTTTTTTTATTTATTTGGATAAAGTTTCTCACGACACCAAAATGGCAAGGGTTTCCCACACCACACTAATGGGCCATTATGGGCAGGGCTCGATCGGTTTCGACTATAGGGGCAGAGGAGAGAATGCCTGGGGTTGTCATAGAGGAGAAAGACTGTGAGAGAGTGTGGGTATCTGGAGTCATGGGAAAACTTTTGGTTTTTATTTTATCCTTTCTAATTTTGCCACTCATCATTTACCATCCTCATGGTAGTTGGGAGATGCTAACCCTCAATATGGTCTTACACCTAAATAAACTAAATCACCTTATCATTCCTAAAAAATATCAAAATAAAAAAATTAGGGTTGTAGAAAGTAAAACTTATAATGACACAGAAAATGAATGAAAAATGCAAACAAACAATTACACAACACAAGGATTAATGACAATCATGCCATCGATGTATACTTCCACCTCCTTATGAATCAAATAATGAAGGATAGCTGTAGCTACTCTTCGATAAGTTGCGCTAACATTTTTCAAACTGAATGACATCACTTCGTAGAATCCAATCTAAACTTGGAATGATTTATTAGCATCCTTAGCCAATATGTCGTCTTCTCCTAGAAGAAAACATGGTTCTTTTTGTTTTGGTAGAAGAAAAAAATGGTTCAGAATGATTGTTTATGTTCACGGTGAGATGAGATCTGTTTCACTATCAATGGAGAATAGGTTGAACCGATTGTCCTCACACCTCTATCAGATCACAAAGAATAAACACTCATTGCAAATTTATAGCGAAACCTACATAGACACACATTACCGAAATACCCATGTAACCCTAAAAAAAATTCAAGCCTCAAGCTCTTCAGACCTTAAAAGCCATTTAACGATCCTTTGAAATCAACCCACAAACGAAAACAATAGAATACAAGACATCGTACACCCAACAAGGAAAACTCCTTCAAAGATTTACTATCCTTGAATTCATCTAAAGTTTTGGAAGGAACCCCTTCAAGTTCATTGGGAAAGAACATCAAAACCCAAGCTTTCATAGAATCGTATCTATAAATATGCCACATGTCCTTGTGTCCTATGCCATTAGATACAAAATTAATTTCATCGAATTTGTCTAATCCATTTTTGTGACTTCATTAATCCAAGAAATTTATATCAACAGTATAATGGAGGACAAGATTGATATAAGGGATTGAGATTCTTAGGCAATCGGCCAATCTTGAAGTCTCTGATGACTTGTTGCATGGTGCCCTTCAATGCTAAGGCTACTATATATTGATGACTTATTAAACTCTTTTAAACCTAAAAGTATTAATTGAAACTTACGTAAACTGTTTATATACTGTTGGGATCTTTCTTGTAGATTCATTTCTTCTGGGTTTTGTTGGGTTAACAAGAATATTGTTAGTGTACGATAAATGGAACTGGTTCTACAGTATATTAGGGTTTGTCTGGCCCTCCTTCTCTTCTTTACAGGATGCTTGTAGGAGGGGATTCTCTAAAAAGCCCCCTAAGAGAGCCAAGGACATATACCTAAAGCTGGGTTTCTCATTGTCATTTATGTCATTTGGATGGACCATTTTTTTTTATTCCAGATCTAGAAAATCTACTCCATCAAACTTGCAAATGAAGATCAGACAGGAGATTGATGATGTTGCATCTCAATTGTTTGTTATTCGTTGCAAATCATGGGCTGAGTTGGTGAATTTCAAATTTTTTTGTTGGGATACGATGTCTTGTATTCTGTTGCTTGCATTTGTGGGTTAATTCTGAAGGACTGTTAAGAAGTCGTGGGGCCATGAGGAAATTTTTTTTAGGGTTATATGGGTATTTATGTAAAGTGTACCTATGTAGGGTTTCACTATATATATATTTGTAGAAAGATGTTTATTCTTATAATTGATTAGCTTTGATTTTTGCGCTTTCTATAATGTTAGTAGAGCTAAAAATGTTTGTGCACACTCCAATTATAATTGTGAACTGTCTTACCCTCATTTGGTGCGTAGAAGTCTTCCTTTCCAGAGGAGCTTCATAAAATTGTAACGACTTCTTTAATTGAAAAGGTTTAATAAATTGTCCGCACGTGGGGTTCGTTGTGCCAAACAATATATATATATATATATATATATATATATATATATATATATATATATATATATATATATATATATATATATATATATATATATATAAAAAGATAATAGATGATGTATGATATATACAGGCTACAGACCAACATTCATGATTATGGGCTACCATACGTGCAATGCACAAGATAGGTGGCCTTGGACGATTGATATAACCATACAATTGGGTTTTACATTCAAGATCATATATTATCAAATGATACTTATTTCATTGTGCCTACCCCTCCCCCTTCACCTTGAATCTCCCTCCCCACTTCCTCCATCTTTGTATCCCTTGTCTACCCCTTCTGCTACTCCCACCTCTATCCTCGACCTGCAACTCCTGCCCCAACTACCTTTTGTAAACACCCATCCCACCCCCCCTTCTTTTTGCCACCTCCACCCCCAGTTTGTTGGTTGTTGCTATTGTCACCATTTTCATCTCCTCATATACTTTCCCATCTTTGTAGAAATTTCAACTCTCCTTTATTCACAACTTGCTCTACTTGAGTTTGTACAAGTCACTCTACGTGAGTGAGAGAGAGAGAGAGAGAGAGAGAGAATGGTTCTTCCTTTGGAGATCAAATTTGATGTTTGATCTTGAGAGGGCGATTAAATTTGATTTTTAAGTTAGTTTGTGATTTTAAAGTTGAAAGAAATATAATAGATGAAAGAGTAAGGATGATTCCTAGTGCATGGTAAGGTTTCTCCGTTGCGACCTAATAATTGAGAAAACCAAAATTTTAATGACAGTAAAAAATTACACACTTTACTTGCAGGGAGAAGAGGTTTTTTTGTTTACCAAAAAAAAAAAAAAGAAGAGTTTTTAATGTACTAAATTATTTCAGACATGGAAAACAACCATAAAAATGAGAACTGTCAGCCCCAGAAATCCGGTCGGCTGAGCTGACACAGAAGAGATCTTGATAATGTTTCCCTTTTATCCTTCAAATTTTCCGTGGTGGTTTATATTTCTTATTGGTGTTTATGATGTCATGTGTGTCCTCTTCGACATGTATAAAATTCTGCAGGTCATTGAGCAAACAAAAGAAAATGGAAAATTTTTCGGTAAAAAAAAGAACAAAAAAGAAATTGGAATTTTACATAAAATTATTTTCTGTTTTTCCTCTATAATTATTCGATTGGAAAAAGAATACTATTTGATCATGTGCATGCAGAATTACCACTTCACCCTTATGAAATCAAAACCCACATATATGTTAATGGCCCTAGCTAGGCCCCTATGCACGTTCTCACTTAGCCCCCACACACTGGTGCAGACTTACACAGCCAGATAGCGATCTCTCTTACCCCATGTTTAATATGAATAAAGCAAGAGAGAATGATAATAAATGTGTCACCCCCCTGGTCCGGAGGGGGATGAGTAGGGGGTTTATGGTCACTCATTTCTTCATAATGACCGTGTGGGATACTGCCAAAAACCCCCTCTCTCTCTCCACCTTGCCCTGCCCAGAAACCCTAACCTGTCCAAAAGCTGCCCCAAAAAACCGCTTCTCCTACTTTTAAAACCGCTTACCACTTATCGTTTGATTCCTTTCATTGATAGGTCCCACACTCCCTCTCCCACACCTTGGTGCCTGCCTGCGGTGGCCATTACTAAAACATCCATTTCGTTTTGTACCCTAAAACCGCTTTTCTAATAATATTACCCTTTCGCGGTTCAGCTTATCGATGTTCCCGCTTTGGATACTATCTCCTCTTTCTTCTCTCTCTCTCTCTCAACTTACCTTTTCTCTTTCTCCGCTATATATCTCTGTTTCATCGATCAATTAAACAGTCAAAATCAGAATTGTGAGTGAGTCTATCAAACAAAGAAAGAAGAGCTGAGTAAAGCTGTTCCTTGGTTTCTTCTCTAGTCTTTTGCTTCTTGTACCTTCTTTCCATCTCTTTTCCTTTTCCTTCTTGGATTTTGGAAGATAAAAGAACTTTCAGAGCAAAAACATGTCGAGCTGCACCACCGATGTCGCTTCTGAACAACTCTGCTACATCCCTTGCAACTTTTGCAATATCATTCTCGCGGTATCTCATCTCAGACCTCTCTCTCTCTCTCTCTCTCTCTCTCTTCTCTCTTCTTTGATGGGTTTCACTTTTCTTTCCTCTTCATCAAAACCCATTTTATAATTTTTTGGATATGACATGGAAAGACAATTGCAGATCATGGAAAAAAGATCAAGTCTTAGAAACTCAGATCTGGGTTTTGGGTTATTATATTTGCTTTTTTAGTTTTTTCTTTCTAATGGGTTCTCGTTTTCATAACAGTCAGGTCTCCATCGTTATGACTTTCCTCTCTCTTTCTTTCTTTCCTCTCGCTCTTCCTCATTTGCTGTCAAATAAAGTCATAACTGGAGCTGTAGTGTTAAGGACGAGAGAAAAAGAGAGAGGAAGAGATTACGTGGGATTCCTTCAAGTACGAGTTATAACTTTATTTCCATTTTTTTTTTAAAAAAACGTTAGAGGTCAATAAACAAGATTTGATGATGATACTGACGACGACAACTCTATCACAGTTTCCATTGATAATCTTCTTCCCCTCACGGCTCACGGGGAAGAGTACAGACTACAGAGGGTTTTCAAAAGATGGGTTTTTCTCTTTAATCTTTTTTTTATTTTTTTTTTTTTCTCTTATTAAATTCCTACCTGAAGAAATGAAGAGAATTGTTTTTTTAGTTTTTTTTTTCTACTTTACAGTTGACGAAATCTGACCTAAAGCTCAGTTTTTGTTTTTTCGCGTGGAAGGTCACGTAGCATCATATGTTGACAACACAGTGAAGAAAGGAAACAGGGTTTTCAATGTTTCTTCTTCTTCCTCCTAACACTCATCATCATAGACTGAGAATGTTTACAATTGGGTTTCCACCAAAACTCTCCAAAGAGAAAGAGAGATAGAGAGAGAAAGGGAGAGTTTACAGAGTTCTTTCCTTTCTTTTCTTTTTTTTAATGTTCTTAATTCTGAAGAATTAGTAAGATTTGAACTCATTATTTCAATAAAGATTTTGAATTTGTTGTAATTTGTTGTTGTTGTTCTTGTTGCAGGTAAGTGTTCCATGCAGTAGCATGTTCGACATAGTGACTGTGAGATGTGGGCATTGCAGTAACTTATGGTCCGTCAACATGGCTGCGGCTTTACAGTCGTTGTCTTGGCAAGATCCCCAGGTGAGACTTGAGAGAGACCTCAGAACTCACTACTCCTCTGTTCTCCTCACTTGCTTGTTTCAAGGGCGCTCTGTCTCTTAACCCTATATATAACCCTGGGAGTTGGCTTCTGAAAACTAGGGGGACTAGGGTTTCTGAGTTTTTCAGCTCTTACTGTAACCCTACAGCTACAAAGCCGCCCCCGCCGTTATCTCCCTAGGGTAAAAAATATATATTAAAGAGACGATTTTTATGGCCGCAGCTGTTATATTGGTCAGGTCAGAGACTGTCACAATCGGCCCAAGCAAGCAGCAAAGCATTTTTTAGGGTTTTGGAGAATCCTTTTTTCTGATTTTTATTACTATTTATTTAATTTCCCCCCCCCCCCTTTGAGAGGCTTTGATTTGATTGACTGCATTAATAGTAGTAGAGTTGGGGGTGGGGGGAAGTCCCAAGGTTTCTCTGCACTGTCGTCTACGGCGGAAACACATCTGAAACACATCGATTCCTTTCATCCCTCTTAACTGTTTCCACCTGTCAATCAATCAATAACTCAGAAGAAGAGAAGAACCCTCCTCCCTACTTCCCATTCTTTCTTTCTTTTTTATCTTTCAGACATTATTAACCGATTCAGTCACCTCAGAACCGTCTTTTATCTTCGCTTTCCATGAAACATCTTTCAACCATCTCCCTCTCTTTCGTACACACACACACACACACACACAGATGATGATTTTGAATCAGATTTCTTAATTGTTAGTAAGGCTGTGTTTGGATGGTCTAGAAAACCTAATCTCTCTAATATCTCTTTGTTGGGTTGGGTTGGTTTTTTTGAAGGCACCAAACCACACCAAGGGGGATTACAGGACTTCAGATGTGGGCTCATCTTCAAAATGCAACAACAAGATCCCAATGAGACCAATCAATGCTCATAACGAAGAAAGGATGATAAACCGGCGTGAGTTTTTAATTAAAAATCTTTCTTCTTTCTCTTTCCTCTATCTCTCTAGCTATTTGGTATTTGGTATTTGGTATTTGGTATTTGGTACCTACCTACCTACCCAGCAGTTTCTTTCTTTCTTTGTATTGGCATTTATTTTACTGTGTTGAAATGTCCACATTACATGCTACTACACAGCTCCCGAGAAGAGGCAGCGTGTACCTTCTGCTTACAATCAGTTCATAAAGTAATTAATCACATCTCCAATATTCTTCTTCTCTTCTCTTTGAATTTGGTTTTTGAGCTTCTTCAGAGGCCTTGAGTGATAATTGTTTGTAAAATATGATGGGCAGAGAGGAAATCCAGAGGATCAAAGCCAATAATCCAGATATCACCCACAGGGAAGCATTCAGCACTGCTGCCAAGAATGTTAGTTGTTCACACTTCACAGGCCTATACCAGTTTAATTAAATTCCCCTCTTTCTTTTCTTTTTTTTCTTTTTTTTTGTTGTGTTTAAACAAATAATTTGTTTAATTATCTCTATTGACTTTGCCTTTGTTAGTGGGCACATTTCCCTCACATTCATTTCGGATTGATGTTGGAGAGCAACAACCAAGCCAAACGGGACGAGGTAAACCATCTATTATTTTGTTTCCATTTTCTATAAATTAACATGGAAACAGCCTCTCCGCGAATCAGGGGTAACACTGCATACATTTGCCCCTCCCAAACCTTGCTTGTATTTTTTTTTCTATAAATTAACACATGAAGAAAGAGAGAGAGAGTACTAACCTGTATATCTAAACAAGCTAATTTGTCATCAGACAAGACAAGAGGGTAATAAGGAAAATCCCAAGTTGTATATTCTCTAGCTTAGATATTCTTGTTGGTTGGTTATATGCTCTTTTAAGCAAATATCATATGGGTTTTTTTCAAAAATTTTGGCTAGGTTCTTAATAATTTATTATTACAGAATAGGGGTTTCATGAAGATATAATGCAATTGAAACTTGCTATTATTGGAACCAACACTACTCTTACTGAAAATGTCTAGAAATATGAAGTCCATCAATAAATGTGAAGGTCTGTTTGTGGTTTCAAATTTAACAAAATGGAATTTTGACCATCAAATGAAATCTCCACTTGGATATTTTTTGTTGCATTCAATGTTATTAGATTGACCCTTGTAGGGAATATATGTTTCTAGGATGTTGCTTTGACTTCTACCTTCACGGTTTTTTTTTTTTTTTTTTACTACTTTTTATTTCTCTTACTCCCATTATTGTCATAGCTTCTATCGGATCCATGTAACCGACCCATTAAGTTGGGATTAGGTTTTGGTTATTGTGATTGTATTCAATAATATTAGGTTGGGATAGTTAACTCTTTTGATAAGCATCTCTCCTAGTATGAAAATTGAGTGGACTAGTTTGGTTGCTGAGACAATGCAATTGAGGATTTCTATTTCCATGCCCTCTTGATTGCCACAGGAGCAATTGATTTCTTTGCTGAATGCCTGGGCTAATTTTGTGGGATTTATGTATATGCAGGTGTCTGAGAATCACCTAATGACAAAGGCTGGAATCTTCAACAAATGATTGAATCTTTCAGATTGCAAGATTTCTGTGGAATTCAGGTCTCATGAACATATGAAGCCTTAATTCTTTGAAATACCTTTTCTACTGTAGAAGGACAAAAGTCATTTAAATTCTCCTTGTTGTATTTGTTATTAGTTGTTGTGGCATGTTTCTTTGAATTGAAGCAAGGTTTTCCTTTACCATTTCTACCAATTCATCAAACTTCCCTATAGAATAGTAGATTAAATTAATGTCCTTCACTGAAGAAAAAAATTTTAAAAATAATACTCTTGAAGTGCTAAAACCTCGAAAAATTACGCCGCAAGTTTCATGGTTGAATGTGTTATACTTGTTGCATAAATAACATGTGCAGGAACAAGACTATATAGCTTATGTTTGGATGTGTTTGACATATTACTTTCTTAATTTGTATTTATTTTTATTTTCTGGAAATTATAAAATGTTTACTTAAGATCACATATATATCTTGAACTAACCTTTGCTCAAGAGTTATACCTCAACTGATAATATGGCTTAAGCTACCCTCTTATGCCAAACAAGATTCCACACTTAGACTCACCATCCATTCATGATTAATTTTTTTCATCTCTTTTCCCAATTCCTTCTCTCATGTTCAACAAGAAATCAACTAAGAGAGGATTGAGAAGTAAAATTTTGAGCAGTCATGATAGGGTTCCTTTTTATCCTTCTTCATGATCATTTTGTCTATATTCAATATGAATAATGGAAAACAAAAATGTAGAAATATTTTAAAACTAGTAGGATCTGCTTAAGGAGTTACAACAATCCTTGAGATTTTCTAAATCAATTTGTTAATGAAATGATGTCCCCAAGGGATGCCATTATAAGTGAAACGAACATAGTTCTAAAAACTTGGTGAGTTAACCTAGTGATACCATAAAGCCAAAACATTTACTAATCTTTTTTCAATATGTTGAGAAATTCTTTGATATCAAGGCACTTCTGTTTGAATGACACCTCACTAGGAATATTTAAAACATGGGGAAAGGTTCTGCAACAACATTTACTACACCCTCTAACAATGTACTTTAAATCAATTTTTTTTAGTAGTGTAAATATAATAATAAAAAAAAAAAAACTTATATAACCTTCTATTGATATCCACTTATGTTATTACCAAAAGTCCTTTAACTTTGTAGTAAAAAAAGGTTTTCAAAATAATTTGAATGTGTACTTACCATTATATCATTTTCAAGAATTGTTATTGTCTCGTACGAGTTCCAAGTACACGTGAAATTTTACGATTTTACCCTCAACGAAAAGGAACTGTATTATATTAAAAGAGAGAAAAAGAATAAGGTTACCAATCATTTGACACCTTAAGCCTTAAAGGGTGTCAATAAGAAAATCCCTGTTTACCAAAAAAAAAAAAAAAGAAAGAAAGAGAGCAAACTAGAACCCAGCACCAAATAACCATGGGAAGGCCTTCCATTTTGGGAGAAGCCAATAAAAGCTAGCAATTTTCTTGGACTTTCTTTAAGACCATCTTTTCGGGTGTGTGAGTCATTGTCTATACCGAATATATAACTCTTGTGTTATATTAGCTTGTAAGGACCTACCTACAAACTAAGTACCAACCAAATTAATGAAAGTAATTTCTATAAACAGTAGTGATTGATTTTGGTTAGATGTCCCTATCTCTTTTTTGGAGTCATTCATCTCAAATACACATCATATATCCAAATACATTTTCCATAATAAGAGTGGGAAGAAGAAACCGTTGTTAAACACCTAGGTTGTGTTTGGTATACATTCTAGGTCGATTTCTCATTCTCTGGCTCCGCTTTGCCTCTATACCCACAAGCAACTTTTCAAAAGTTTCGCTATTAGAACCCCCCGACCATAAGAAATTCGAAAACATGGCTTCCAATTTCCTCATAACTGAACCATGTACGCATGCCAATAAAGAGGCCCAACTAGTATATATATCCTCCTTGCATAACTGAGTTGATGAGCAGAAGCCTACCTGCATACAATAAGAATCTTGTCTTCCACCCTTCCAATTTCTTCCTAACCAAATCAAAGAGGCCGGAGGCACAATCAGACACCTTTAACTTGCTTGATAGGAGCGGCACACAACGCATTTAATAGGGGCCTTCACGTAGTTAAATTCAATCATGTCCAGGAGATGTTGTCTGCAATCTTGAAAAATAACTCCCAAGATAAGAAAAGATTTAGCTCCGTTGAGCTGTTGGCTAGAATACTCAGTAAACGAAGTCAAAACAACCAAGGCTGCTAAAATGGAAGGAGAATCTGACTTATAAAACAACATAAGGTCCTCGGCGAAAATCAAATGGGAGATGAACAAGGCTTTGCCTAGGGGAAGAAGTAGAATTCTCTTATCTCATAGATCGAGTAGTTCAACATCAGTGAGCTGAGAGGCATTCCATGGAAGAAACTGGAAAGGCTTCCATTCACAAGAATAGGGAACATGGCGGAATTCACACATGCCTTCCCCCAACTCAATAAATATAAATGTGGTTGGTATATCTTAACTGGGTGCATCTTGTTGTTACCTTTCCAAGTAGTTGATCGAACAAAGAATTTGTAACCTCACTTTTTAGCCCCTTGTCTTATTCTCAAAAGTTAGTTTATTCATGGGTTAAAAAAATGGTTTTTAAAATAAGTTAAGAGTGACATATCATTATATTACTTTCAAAAATGATCGTTGTACGTTTATGTGAAATGACAAGAGATTACCCCTACATCAGATGGAAATGGAAGCTAATACAATGTAGTACTCCACAACCATCAATCAATGCTAACAAAGCCACTAATGGATTTGGAACCTCATAAGCATGGTTTTAGTGCATGGTATAAGAACATGGATTAGTCAACTCAGAAATTGATACGGTATTGCTAAGGATCAATTGTATCAAACAAATTTGTCCCTATCTTCTTTTTAAAATAGGTTTTTTTTTTTACTGATTTACCCCTTGTCCGTATTGTGTCACCAATACGATATCGACACAATATCGGAATTGGCAAAGTGCAAAACAGATACAGACTGTCTGATACAGGCAAAATCCGATACCGATACTTAGAACCATGCTTCTCATAAGTTAGAAACCATATTTTGAGGACCTCAGCCAAAAGTTAGGGATTTGGCTCCTGTCCTGCAGTGGCGGGAGCTCGATCATCCAGTCCAGCTAAACGACAGCAAAAACAGGGGTGGGATGGTGTTATTTCACAAATGGGTCCCACATGTGAAATGACCACCCCACCCCCTATTTTTAGGTGATTTCCATGGGCTGGACACTCCAGCTCCGGCCACTGCAGGAGAGGAGCCAAACACAAAAGTTAGCATATTTCCAGTGGGCTCAAAATTTTAATGATTGTGAAGGGAAGCACCATTGACATCCCATCATTTATTCCAAATTCTATATCTGCTTTGTATCAATTAAAGATTGGGATAAAAGTGAGAGAAGCAGTCTCTGAAACAAAAAAAAAAATTGGACTAGCAGATGTTGATGGCGGCGGCCTGAATTTAGAGATGACAGACAGACAGACAACATGTGATGAGAGGAGTGAGTGCGTCCACTCTAAGGAAGTAGTATACGGTGTACACACACCATCGACGACTGGGAATTGAAAGCCTTTCCTTCCTTCCTTCCTTCCAGTTCTCTGTAGAAACTTCAGAATGCCAATGCATTATTACCACGATCAAGTTGAATTGGTTTTAGTGGGCTTCGTTCTAAGTGCGAATTTGTGTAGTCCGCACTTTTGCTTTTTTGCCTTTTCTGAGAGAGAGAGACTGTGCGTGTGAGAGAGAGAGAGAGAGAAAAAAAAAAAAAAGGAAGGGTAGCAAGCAAGCAAGCTAGAAATGATGATAGACCTCCCGGGATCCACAGGAAAGGGTGGATTTCGAGAAAATAAACGCAAATAATTAGAAGGGGTCGTAGGATTGAATAGCTGAACCGGATCTGTAACGTCACATCAATCATCTCTCTCTCTTTTTCCCAACAGTCATTTCAGATCATTTCATTTGCTCGACTTTAAAAGACTGACATTTATGAGACTATATCATATCAGTCACATTTGGGAGCTATGAGGGTAGTAGGCCTCTTTGCCGTCTTCTTCAATTCCTCCCTGCAGCTTATATTAATTTCTTTGGTTAATTACTATTCTCATATTTTTGTCTTATATTTACTCATATTCTTTGACCTTTTTAAGGCTACGTTTGGAAATTAAAAAAACAAAAAAAAACAATGATGACACAAATGGAAGGAAGAAGTATTAATATTCTCTTTCAGGCGTTGGAAGCAATTGGAACAAGATTAGCCAGCCAAATGTCAAATTTGATACTTAGATACAAATGTATCCTCTCCTCTAATGTGTAATTAGCATACATTCCAGTATATTCAAATGTCCATGCACCCCCCCCCCCCCCCAACTACGTACAGACACTCTTGGTAGTATTTCCTTGATTTTTAAATACCTTGTTTTGCTCCCCGGCCGCCACCCAAAAAAGATAACTTGGAGGTTTGATCGACTAAGTTCTTAGATGGGAAGTATGCAATCTTATATATCATTCCTACTTGAAAAAGACAATGTCTAATGGATCGAATTGAATAATAAAGACCGGTTGAAGAAACAGTGAGAAAGTAATTAAGCCCCCCCCCCCCACCCCATACTAGGCTGGACTGGACTGGACTGGAGGCTAGCTAGCTTTTTGTATCCCAAACCAACAAGAAGCCTACTCCAGCCTTTCCCTCTGCATCAACTGCAAACCACCCAAATCTGTCTTGACTTTGTATACACTTCTTGTATCTTTCACCTTTGCTCGATAGAACCTGGTCTGAGGGAGATGCAGAACCACCTTCTACTCCTTCGTTGTGTTCTCTCCTTGTACTGTTTGACCAGGATCGACACCCTCAGTGTTCTCTCTCTCTCTCTCTCTCTCTCTCTCTCAATATGTAACGATGGTCACAAGTCCACTTTTTTATTTCTTCAAAATCAAGTCCATGTTTTAAAGACAATTAAAATAAAATAAAATAAAAGGCAAGGGATTGTTTATAGATGGTGCAATCACCTTTTGAGGAGCTGAATGCGCAAGAGATCGCCGTGCCATGAAATTGTACAAAGCTTAATTTTGGACACTTTGTATACAGGGAAGTAATTATTGTGGGTCTATTGTTTTAGGTTATTGATTTCTGAATTTTTGTTCAAAAAAAAAATAGAATTTTTTATTTCAACAAGATGGGGGGACAGTAATTTTGTAATCTCCTATGTCTAAGACACAAGATCCATGTGACCACGGCCAAGCAGCGCTCTTTTTTCTAAAAGTTAATACCGATGGATTTAAGGTGATTGACCTGTCAGCGACTATCTTCTATAAGCCACCCATTTCCTAACCAGCACCACTGCGTTCGAAGTTATGAAATGGCATGTGTGATGTATCTGTCCGATGTTGGAAATGTCAATGCAAAAATAAAGAACCTCGGGTATACCTTCAAAGGTTCATCTGCCTCGCACAGTTAGGAATCCGTAGCAACTATCCATATGGGGACGGGTGGGGACAGATCTGATTCCTTCCATGGGATGTGGGTCCCACACCACATTTACATCCACATACGACTTGAAGGGCATACTGACCCAGAGAAAATGACTGGTTCCTGACTCCTCTGCAGCTCCTATACTAACTGTTATATGGCCTTTAAGAACCAGTAATCATACCAACTGTTATACTGCTTAGGGCTCTACTTCATAGTCTCCCGGATTTTGTGGATTCAACAGGCTAATCACCAAGCACCCAAAGAACAGGGAATAGGATTCAACTACTCTAATGAAGCCTGGGTATTGTACGTTTTTTTTTCTTTTTTTTTTTCTTTTTTTTTTTAATAAAAAAAATACATTTTTTTAACAGGGTGACGGTAAGATACACATTTACATGAAACGATTTTAACTCACAAATCAGAAGACTGCTTCTCAGGCAATGATCATACTGTGCAGTGCTCGCCAGTTCAATTGGTAAAATCTGTCGTATTTGACCTGGGATCAGATGCTGTGGCTCCTGCCTTAACCTTACCACCTATCAACGCCAAAAATGTAAAATTTGGCACCCAAAAAAACATACAAATCGAAAAGAAAAAGAAGATAAGGAACCCATAAAAAAAAAGTAGGAGCTTGATACCTAAATAATTTGTCCCGGCCTCAATATATGTGGAGCCTCAGGCAAAACAGGTGTTAACCTGTTAAGACTTGAAGAGTGAGAACCACAAGGGCTCGGTTTTTTATGTAGGAACTCTCCTTAAATTTTTTTTCCCACCAAAAGGGCCATTTATCTTGTACTTGTCAAGCATCAAGATGGAGACAAAAAAAAGGTCATACCCAGTGCACAAGGCTCCCGCGTTTAGCAGGGTCTGGGGATAGAAAGGCACAAAATAGCTAGCTCTTACCAAGGTCCAATACCGCCTGCTAAATTCCTGGAGTTTTGACTAGGGTGGACAAGTCCTACCTGCCTGTTCTTTCTGAATGCTGGAGCAGCCTAAACATGACATGAACGAGTTTGCTCTCCTACAATTGACCCTGAAAGTTTTAAAAGAAGCAACTACAGCAGCAAGGGTAACGGAATATAGAACCTCTAAACCTGACAAAAAGTTGCAGTACAAAGAAAACAAGAGGTTTGTGGAATTAACATCAAATATTTACCTACTTACACAAAACTAAGAAAAGAAAATTCAAGAATATACATTTAAACCCAAGGCACTAGCATATTCCTCATCCAACCAAACGACCAGCTTCGCAGCTTGTGAGAAATAATCACATAAACCTTGGGAAAATTTTAAGGAAAGAACTTATCATCTTGCACTCCCAATTGTGCTTGCTTACATTTGAAAATTTTCATCAAATAACAGAAAATGACAAATCAACCCAAATACTCCTAACAACACAAGGCATCTTTGCCCAGGGAACTGAAAGACACTTCGGATTTCTTCCTGTCTGAACCAAAGGTAAACTTTGGAGTTGAAGAATCATCATGAGTGGAGATGCTAGTACTTGTGGAAGGAAATGAGAAAACAAGATTCTGGCCACTAGAACTCTTGGAACCAAAACTGTACACAGGGGCTGTATTTCCTTCTTCCTGCTGCGGCAGACTTCTAGCTGACGAGGATGGCATAATGGAAGGGGTTGGTGGCTCAGATAATGCACCAAAAGATGCAGATACAGGGAAAGTAAATCCAACACCATTATCAAGAAAAACTGCCCTTTTAGAGTCAGGTTTGTTGATAGAGATAGAGGTCAAACCCAGTTTAGCCCCAGAAGATTGACTTGGAGGCTTCATCTGTGAAGTGAATCCCTCAGAGACAGCTGCACCACGAACTGACTTTTGAACACTCACCACATCCATTTGATTGCGGAGAGGATATGGTTGATTCTTCAGACTCCGCCCACTGGCACCCACTCCCATTGAAACCTTCATGACAATAACATTGTCAATATGCATCCAGAAATTCAAATAGTTTGAAGCACACAATGATTCAACAAGCAGAGCATCAACTGAAAGTTGACAGAAGCCAAAGTCCAAGCTGATTGGCAAATTACATTAAAACTCCGTCAAAAATTACAGATTATTCATGAAAATCTGCTTTCCAGAACAAGTAAACTTAAACACACTACAATTTACATGCGGAATAGCACATGGATTCATATAATGAAGTCTGTCAGCACTTATATAAACAAGGCTATAACCTTGTAAACATTCAAACATTACAGAAAATAAATAAGATGGACATAAGATCCATCATCCCCAATTGAACCTTTCGCAATCCATATCCATAGCCGGCAAATAAATGTATCAAATACCATTGTATAGAAGTGTGAACTATTTTTATTATATTTTTTCATTAGATGAAAATACTCTTTACAAACGAATTTATTTACTAGACATCTAGATCTCCTCTCAAAAGCCTCTCCCCCTCTATCCCATTCGCACATCACTCCCCTCTCACATCTCTCCACTCCCCCATCCTCTTTCTCTCTCATGTCACTGCCCCTCTCCACCTCAACCTCTCTTCTTTTCACATGTCACTCTCCTCCCAACCTCCCTCCCCCTCTCACATATCTGCCCTCCCCATCCTCTTTCTCTCTCATGTCCCTGCCCCTTTCCACCTCCCCCTCTCTCCCCTTCCCCATCCCTCTATCTCACATCCCTCCCCTCCCCCTCTCCCCCTCTCCTATCCCTCTCTCTCTCACATCCCTACCCCTCTTTACCTCCTCATCCCTCCCTCTCACGGCCATTCACCATGAAAAGAAGTCCTATTTTTTTCTGTAGATCTCTGATTTCTAAAGTCTCTCTCTTACAACCAATGTCTACCTCTATAACACAAGTTTTCGATTTCTACAGAAGGCTTCCGAGGAAACCATCTCCATTCTTGCAGGACAAAGTCACCAGATTTGAGAATTATCTTGGTCAGTGTTGTCAATAGATTGAAGAGTTAGAGCAGCTGCTCCTCTCAGATGCTGATGGGAATTCTTCTGGCTTAGACTCATCTTAACTGCAGTCTCTACCTAAAGTTATGTCCAACATGCATGATTTCTTTGTTCATGTGGCTGACAAGGTAACAAAACTCTTGTACGTTCATCCTCTATTCAGAAATTTCAAATTTTCCTCAAAAGGATTGCACTTAGTTTGAGTTCTTGGTTCAACCTCACGATGTTGGTGGCTCACCTATTGATATTCTAAACAGATGTGTAATGCAAACTCGACCTCGACCAGGAAAGCACAAGTGGGAGATCGATTGCAGCAGGATAAATAAAATAAAAGAACAAAGTTGAATAGAAAAATAGATATAAAACAAACTTAAAGGTAGGACTAGGAGTCTAGGACTAGAACTAATGTCTCCTAAAAATAAGCAAAATAGAAGAGACACATATAAGGGAGGGAATCTCGATCAGAATAATGGAATACTCTGAGATTGCCCTTCTCCCTATGAGCTCGATACACTTTAACACTATCGATTACATAAAACACCCATTTAAAAAAGGAACTTCCTAGTCTAATAAAACTCCCACGCAAGGTATAATTAAATCCTAAATTCTAGAACTACAAAAGGGCTGGTAATCCTCAAGAGGCTTCTCCATGTAATGGCCATGGGGCCCACTAAATCTGGAGAATATTCACTTGAATTCTTCTCCACATATTGGCCACGGGGCCCACCAAAATATGAAGAATATCTTCTGTTAGACAGGCTGCACAATAGCTAATCTCTGGCAGAATTTGATTCCTAAAAATCTCTTCAAATAAGGCCAATCAATTTCCAAAATGAGAACTTGTCGATCCCTATAATGTAGGCAGAATATTGGCTTGACATGCTGGACGAAATTTCCTTCAAAATCTGGAGTTTAACCCCCCCACTCTACAATTCAGCAGGTTGATATGGCAGACTGGGCTGAATTCGATTCTCCTTAAGCTGACTCGATATCTATCCAAATCTGAGATATAGCTCTTCTGGTTGGTGGTGTATCTTGGCAGAATCGATGGCTAACTTGGCAGATATCAGCTGGATCAATAGCCCCAAAATAAGGGCCAGACTTGAACCTCCTTTGAAACCCAATCGTTGAGCCTGCACTGCATCAATGTGGTTCAAGTATATTATTCTGTAAAAAGTCATGCTCTGATATTCTGTATATAGTCAAGCTCTGAATGGGTAATAGAATCCGCTTTAACCAAGAAATAGGTTTTCGATTCTTCCCAATAGGTAGGATCACAAGGCACATAATAGGACAGGGCTTGAAACCTAATGATTCTCTATCAGAGAATTAGTAGGAGACAAATAATAGAAAGTACTCCCAAAATTTTGAATAAATCCAGCAGCTAGATCAAGAGAAATGGAACTGTCTTTGAAAATAGAAAGTTACCAAAACAGAATTAGCAACTGAAACAATTAGAAGATAAGCTCAAAAAATCAGAACTCAGATTTAGTAACTTCAGGAAAACAGTGGCTAAATCATAGAATAGCAAGTGAAACCCCAAATTAGAAACTGAGAATGAAATTAGTAACTAACGAAGGCAAATTAGTAAGTGAGTTTCAAAAACAGAAACTAGCAGAAAATTTAGAAATCAATGTGAAACACTGGTGCCACAGTACACAAGGGTATGCAACGACTGTCATCAACATGTGAAATCCATGGGAGAGAAAGATGGAACTGTCAACACTAGAACCTTTTCTGTAGAACTCAACAAAAAATTAGAGGACAGAAATAATACTCAGAAGATCAAAACAGAATAGCAAATGAAATGTGCATGAATGAGAGTAAGAGAAACTGACCTTGAAAAGAAGAAAGAAGGATATGTTATTATGTTAGGCATCTCACTAACTGTGGAGAAGGAATCCCACCAACTCCAGCCTTGGCATCCCAAGGTTTCCCTACTGCATCCCACAGTAGAGCAGTTCTGAATCCCAGAGAACCATGGTCTGTCTCTCACAGAACTCAGACAAGCTTAAGGTTAATTGATTCTCAAATCGTTTTGGAGTGGGATGATCCCCTCCTCTTTATTTATAAATTCATAGAAATAAGCAAAATAGGAAACCCACCATGTGTAGGAGGAGGAATCTCTAACAACTTAAGTTTTAACTAACACCTAATACCGTATTGGACTCAAATCCCTCTTATTTGGGCTTATAGAATTGGCCCATTACAATATTAAATCCAAAAATACTAGGCCCATGGCCTATTTAATTATATAATCTATTGGACACTCATAATTAAACATATTGGTCCAATTCAATGGCCTGGTTTGCTGTTGGTCTTCTTGCTCTTCTGAACTGCATCACTTGAGGCAGTAAATTATCTATACACAAAAATTTGGGATCTACTCTACAACATTAGCGGTGTTATGGTCTCAATCTGATGCTCCACCTAGAAGAAACCTAGCCTGTATGGATCAATGTGATTAGATGACTACAACTACACTATCTGTACTTTAGGCTCAAACTGCTTAATACAAGCACTGTTGTCACCATCTAACATGTGTAGGTATATGGACTGTGGTATTGTTGAACACTCAGTGAATATGCAACCTTTTTTCCTCCACTTTGATTGAGCAGGACATCATTATTTGGTTACCATAATAATTATTATAAGGGAGAGTGTTCTCTGTGGGGGAGCACAGGGGCCACACACGCATGGCAGCCAATGAGAGCGCACTCTCTGGCATCTTGGGGGCAGAATTTCAGCCTTTCGTGGGGGCGAGGTGGTCATTTCGCCCCCCACTGTGTCTGGGCATGGCCTGCAACCCCCCTCCCCCCGCAGAGAACATTTTTTCCTTATTATAATATTAGATGTCATATATTATTAATTTTGCTCTGCATGTACAGTCACAGACAAAATTTATGTTCTCTGAGTTGAGAAATTCAAAGAAAAATTCAGAACCAGAGTTTTCAGTCAAAAAGAAAGGCATTGCTAATAGGATTATGAAAGAGTGTTCTCTGTGGGGAAACGAAGCTTCTGCCACCCCCCCCCCCACAACAGGGGGTCTTCTCCTCTGCCCATATGGGTCATTTTTACATGGGGAGGAGAGAGAGAGACTGGGGGGGCACTGGCGGAGGCTGCGCTCCCCCACGGAGAACATTTCTCGTAGGATTATTTATCATCTTTCCTAGGATTATTAATCATGTTTTCCATTTCCCATACTTGCTTGAGATGCTTAGGGCTCACTCGACTTTGCGGTAGCTTATGATATTTCCATTGCGAACACTTTCTTGGAAAAAAAAGAGGAGCACTTAGTTACCTATAAAAGTGGGAATCACACCAGCCAAATTGACTTCTTCTTAACGAGAAGGGCAGATAGAATGGTGTGTAAGGACTGTAAGGTTATCCCTAGGGAGAGTCTAACCACCCAACATAGACTAGTGGTCCTGGATATGTGCCTCAGCAAGCAAAAACGTAAGACAGAACCTATGTACCCTAAGATAAGGTGGTAAAGATTAAAAGGGGAGACCCTAAGGACATTTACTGATAATGTGGTCAAATAAGGAAAGTGGGGCTTTGAGGGAGACACCAATGCGATGTGGAACAAGATGATGACTTGCATCAAGAGGGTTGCCAAAGATGTGCTAGGAGAAGCGAAGGGCAGTCATCAGGCCCCTAGGAAGATTTGGTGGTGAAACGATGAGGTCCAAGCAGCCATTAAGAACAAGAAAGATTGTTATAAGACTTGGCAAAGGACTAAAGAAATAAAATATAAAATAAGTATAGTGACGCTAGAAATGAAGCTAGGAAGATTGTGGGGCTGGCTAGGGCTAAGAAATATGAAGATCTCTGTATCAATCTAAATACAAAAGAAGGCGAAAAAGCTATATATAAGATAGCTAAGATGAGAGAAAGAAAGAGTAGAGATCTTGATCAGGTGAGGTCTATCAAGAGTGATGATGGAAGAGTGTTGGTTAAGGATGAGGACATTGTGAATAGATGGGAAGAGTATATTTGTGACCTACTAAATGGAGACAGTCGAGTGGAATTGACTCTGATGATCATATTATCCAACAAGACACCACATGTCATAGATACGTACGAAAGGTTAGTGTGGCGGAAGTTAAAGAAGCCTTAAGAAAGATGAAAGCAAGTAAGACACCAAGCCCAAACGAGATTCCAATCATTGTCAAGGTGTCGCCTAGGCGTCCAGGTGCCGTGGTCGACTTGGACGTCTTGGTTGCCAAATTGGTGTTTCCTTGATTTTGAACCATCTCCAACGCCTTGGTTCGCCTAGACGCCTTAACAACTATGATTCCAATAGAAGTGTGGAAAACCCTAGGAGGTTGTGGGGTTATTGGTTAAATCAATCTATTTAACAGGATTATGGACACAAGGAAGAAGCCAAATGAATGGAGGAGAAGCATTGTGTTCCCGATCTACAAAAATAAAGGTGATATCCAAAGCTAGAATAACTATAAAAGCATAAAGCTAATGAGTCACACAAGAAACTTTGGGAGAAGGTTACTGAAGCCCGTTTGAGAAGAGAGACTCATATCTCGGTGAACCAAGAAGCTATCTACTTATTGAGGAGGCTCATGGAACAATATAGAGATTGCAAGGATCCCCATATGGTTTTTATTGACCTAGAAAAAGCCTATGACCGAGTCCTTGGAGATTTAATCCGGCATGTTCTAATAAAGAGAGGTGTCGAGTAAGTATGTGGATATAATTAAAGATATGTATGAGGGCGTAATGACTAGTGTAAGATCTGTGGGAGGTCAAGGCAAGAAATTCCCAATTACGATTGGTTTACATCAAGGATCAGCTTTAAGCCCTTACCTTTTTGCGCTTATCATGGACAACCTAACCAAGAACATTCAAGATGATATCATTTTGGTGGATGAGACAAAAGCAGGGATTAATGCTAAGTTAGAACTATGGAGATCAACCTTGGAATCAAGTGGCTTTAAGATTAGTAGAACGAAGACGGAGCATATGATGTGTAATTTTAGTCACACTATGATGGATACTGACACGGTGTGAATTGAGGAAAGAAAGATACCGCAAAGTGACTATTTTCGATATCTAGGATCAATCATAAATAAAGACGGCGATAGAGAGGATGATGTTACACAGAGAATTAAAGTGAAGACATGCATCCGGGGTGATGTGTGATCAACATATTCCTTTAAAGCTTAAAGGAAAGTTCTATAGGACTATTGTAAGACTGGCTATGATGTATGGGGTAGAATATTGGGCAATTAAGAAGTGTCATATTGAGAAGCTATATGTAGCAAAGATGAGGATGTTAAGATGGATGTGCAGCATAACTGGGAAGGATAAAGTTAATAATTAACGTATTAGAGCTGACTTGAGAATTGCCCCAATCAACGACAAGCTCCGAGAGAGTCATTTGAGGTGGTATAGTCATGTTCAACGGAGGCCTAGGGATGCCCCCGTAAGGACGAGTGATGTGATTCCGATTGAAGGGGCTAAAAGAGATAAGGGCAGGCCTAAAATAACCATAGGAAAAGTAGTGAGGAAGGACATGCATAGTGTAGGTCTTGTACCAAGGATGACCTCAGATAGAGCCTATTGGAGGGCACGGATCCATGTAGCAGACCCCATTTAGTTGAGATTCTCCTGACTTGCTGGGTTGTGCCTCTTTCTGCTTACTTTCATCTTCCTTTTATTTTCAATCTTTCATTCGTCATTTTCCCCTTTTTTTCACCTCATGCCCCATCCCTCTTTTCCTACCTCTTCATTCCCCCCTTTTGTTTACACTTCGGTTTTACCTATTTGTTTTGTTTGGATCCATGCAGCCGAACCCATTAAGTTGGGATAAGGCTGAGTTTGTTGTTGTTGTGTGTGTATATATATATATATATATATATATATATATAGAGAGAGAGAGAGAGAGAGAGATTGAGTTCATTATGAATGATAGACCTTGGCCCTAGATGTTTTTATCAATACATTATCCATACGTTCCATCACGTCAATGGTGAGATGAATGCATGCAACATGCATATAGATATGCTCGTTCAATCAAATGGACATTAAGAACGAAATATACACAATAAATGCAACCCATGGAGCTAAATGTGCAACCACAGACCCATCTAGAACCACACTACTACAGCATTCCCCCTCATTTCACGTAGTTCGAGCTTTTGCCTATATTTCACGAAATATTTTGGTTTCAACAGAGATCGAAATGAAATGGTATATGATTCATAGAAATGTCCAAGTTTCGGTCAAAATTTCGATCTTCTATTTTGTTTCGCCGATATTTTGGTCAAAAAGTTACTATGCTTCAACAATAAAAGCATAGTTTTGAAATCATCAGGTTTCGACAGGTAAGAAAAAGAAATCTTATTTTTTTGTGATTTCTTTAACAAATCACTATCGTACAAGGTAGAGGAACACATTGGAAGCAAAGATTTGTTGCGTTGTTGGAAGATTTGTACAAGATTCAAAGGTGGAGGTATATTACTTCTCCCAAAAATTACTTTTTGCCAAAAAAAATTAAAAGGATGAATAATTGGTGGTTATGATCCTCTGCCCGGAACTCGATGTGGTACTAGCCTACTAGGACTGTAGGATAGGCACAGGGGTGACTTGCTTGTATTCTTGACTCCGATATATTTGACTCTACTAATGAACCATGAATGATGTATGATTTATGAAATGGTTTATAATTTCATGTCTCTTCATTCCTCATGCATATTTAAGCTGTTTTAGTTAAATTAAAAGTCTTTTAATACTAAACTTCGTGTGGAATAGTCCATCTTAGAGAATGTATGTAGCAGTGTACAGCGTATACTACCAAACTAGGCTCAGAAGTCAAACTACCATTTTGGGTGTAATTTTTTCAAATCTAAAGGTTCCACTATGCATAGAGGACCTAAAATAGGGTTTCCTAGAATTATCTAATTTGGCCATTTGGACCTCGAAACCCTTCACTGAACTTGTCGACCAAAATCTTGAACCTTGCTCATAGGGGTGGTTGATGCTGGCTGCTTGCATACATGCAAAAATGCAGTTAATGAGTTAAATGAACGCAACAGACAAAAAAACAAACATTGTGTGCGAAGAGCTCAGCAAATAAAGGTGTGTGAATGTTCATGTCCCATTCCACACTGAATTTAAACCAAAATCACAGCACATAACACAATTCCATTAAAAGAAAAATAACTCTTCTGGGGGAAGGCGAGCCTACCTCATTCGTTTTAATTTGCGAGGAATGATTTGTATTAGAATCCGCAAGGAAAGATATCCCTCTGTCTTCATTCTCTTGATCAGAGAAATTCTCACCAAGTAAATTTCTGCTCTTCAGAGAATCAGAATCTTCAACATGAAGGCTACCAAACTGCTCATTTGGCCTGCTAGTAGTGAACTCACAAGAAGAGGGCTTTTTCCGCACCATTGCCAACTTCAACTCAGCAGATTTTTCTTTGGGGGTTGGAACAGTCCGATCAAGGTGCTCCAATATTTTCCTGGCTAACTCACTAGACTGTGGGTGGACAGTTGTGACACCAACATTAAAGTTGGAAGCCTTGCTATCACCAGGTTGGAAAGCTGAATTGCCACTTGATGATGCTCCAGGATCCAAATTTCTCTTGAAAGTGGGCAAGAAGGTTTTAGAAGCATCAGAATCTTCAGTCCACAAAGAGCTAGAGTTAGAAGGATGACGTGAACCAGCAACTCTGGTAGGAGTTGTTGAAACAACCTTCTGGCGTATTCTACGGATCGGTCCCACTGATCCTACGCCATCATCCAATATCTCTGCCTTTGTCTGCATAAACATGAGAGGCAAAAATGTCAGTCAACCAAGTCAAAGAACAACTTATAATGCCCTGAAATCTCGAAAAATGCATTTTGTTAAAGAGAAATTGAGTTTAGTCATGGATTGAGGCCTCATCCCCTCCCTTAGGCTGTAAATGTTTTCCCCCACTACCAACAAGATTTAAGAGGGCATCACCAGGGTCAGGATCCATTCAGGGTTAAAATTGAACTTTTGGGGTCCAAAGCCCCAAATGATAAAGGCAGTCAAGAATGAGAAGAGTTGATTAAATGTTTAAAGTTTTACCAAAAAATCCATTGTGACCAAGTTCATTTTTGTAAAAAACTCTTATGCCCTTAAAAACACTTCTGTAATTGACAATAGTGTCAATTATATTTTCATTTTAAAGAATAAATACTCCCATTTCTTTTACAGAATCATTTTCGCCTTTGCTTCTCGAAACACTTCAGGCCTCGCTTTTGCTTCCTTCTATGGTAACTGCAGTTGATTCTTCTTCATAACTAGATACAGTTAAATTTACTCTGGTATCAACATATATGCTGCAGTTGATTCTTCTTCATAACTAGATACAGTTAAATTTACACTGGCATCAACATATATGCAAGTCCCAGCCGGGAGGTGTAAAACACTACATCCTGATTAGCGCCCCCCAACCCCTATCAAATAACACCATAGAAGAAGCTACTAATGTTGAATCGTCACTCAATGAGTAAGTGCATGTTTGTGGACTGTCAACTGTACTGTCACCTAACCTCTTACATAACACCTACTCAGTATACAACTCTTGATTTCAATGACTAAACAAATCATGTGAGGACTGAGAAGTCAAAGAAAAATGTGCTAGGAATAAATTGGCAGGGTACCCTCACAGAAAATATAAAATATATGAAGGGCATCCTGTCTAATCCAGTAAAAAATAATGATCCAAATGTACAATTTTTGCATGCGTTACTGTAGGAAGCCAAAATCAAGGTCCTAAATATCTGCAAAAAGATTGACTTTTAAAACGTCCTGGGATTCCTCTCCTTCCATAAAAGCCAAGACACTGCAAGATTCCACAACTCTTTCAACTTAGGCCATGACATCTCTAAAAAAGGATTGGATTCTCATGGGTTTGCCTAAAATTGCCTTAATTTACTAAGAACAACTCCAATGTCCCCTGTAACAGGACAAAATAAGACGTGGGCACTGACTCCACCCGCTTTTCACAAAAGCTACATGATGATCTGCCATCTCCTAGACCTTAAATAGTTCACTGTCTGGATTTCATCCCCCACAATAGTGCATAACAACTTTGGCTTTCATAGGAACCCTTCATCCTCTAGATTTTCTTAAACAACAGAGATTTATTGGGCTCCTCTACATTTAATTCACTAAGAATATTGTCATTCTGTATCAATGAATAGTTTCTCCTCACATTGTGGATGACAAGGAACTAGTCTAGAGATGCAAATCTCAGACACTCAAATAAAATGAAAAAGAAATATCTTTCTCCAAAACCATAAAACCTTAAGATAAACAAGAAAACATGTGAGGTAGGGTGAGAAACAAAAACCAACTTGATACAGCCTGTACTGTCTATCACCCAGGCCCAGGAGACCAGTTAACAACAGTCACAAAACAGCAATCAATAACCCATACAAGCAAACACATGATCATGCGCGGGTCAAGATATATCACCAAGGGCTAAACGAAATCCTCCTTTCTGGAAAAATTAGCCAATAAAATGTGTTCTGAACCAGTTTGTTATTGATATGAAGATTGCAGAAAAAGCATTAAAAATCTTAAACCAACTGATAGGAACTGTGGTAAAGAAAAGATGGCTATGTGACTTTGTGATGGCAATAAGCAAATAAGCATGAGCTCATAAAGTCCATTGCCTAGGTGCATGATTCTAGGACAACCTATGAGCTGACAATTTCACCTGAGACTCAAATCAGGCACATACCCATTAAGGCCATACCTGTATCAAGACCAAACCCATCAGTATGGGCCTATTTGTAAGCCCATTACATAGTCACTTACCCTTTGTTTATTGAGAACTCACTTTCAAATAAATAAATACGTTCTTGAAAGTTTAAATCCCAAGAAATTTACATTTGATTGATCAGCTTTCTTGCCCAGTTTGACAAATTTTACACGTTCAGCTGTTCACTGATCAGGAAATTGATGTGCAAAGCATGAACTACAATGACGTACGCTGTTAATTCATTGCCTCTCTTCCTACCATCTATAAATGTTTAAAGCATATATCTTATAGTTTGTTCACGCATCTTAACTGACCATATCCTTACAAGGGCAGAGGACGAAGCCCACAAGTCCTCTCAAATGAAGCTTGGTGTAAGGTATTGGAAAATAAACATGTTATTCAAACTCGAAAGTCAAAACTATTGTAAGAGGATCACAGATATGAACTATCACCTGCCTACTACCGTAAACTGGACTTTGGAATTGCTTGCTGTGAGTTGATAAAATATTGCGAGAGTTATCAAAAACACCATGGAATGGAGTCACCTAACAAAATGGAAAGGAAGAATAAGAAAATATCATAATGGATACTATATCAAACGGTCATTATTTAAAAATATAAAATCAACTATGTGAAACTTAGATAACCTTGGAAGTTGACCTCGGGAAAACAGTTCTAGAATAGGGTGTTCTTGGAAGATTATGAAGCCCAATCCTGCCTCGTTGAGTTTGTGGAGTCAAATAACTAGACTGGTTCTGTACCACAGCATCCGGATGGTAAATGGATGACTTGGGAGAAGACGGAAGAATAGACATCCTTTTTGATGCAAAATCATTGTTTTGTACTGCAGTTCTTTCATCCTTCCATATTCTACTCTGAGAACTGAGGCTTAATTCTGAAGCTCGGGCTCCCATGTAAGCTTTTGCAATCTCTACTGGTGAAGAACCAACCTCATCTCGTATCTAAAAAATTTGAAACAATAAGCAAAGCGTCCACCATATCAGAACTTGAACAATAAATGGACAACACAAAATAAAGTACGCAAAATAAGCTCTCCTGTCATTTGACTGATGCTAAAAGGAAACCCCATACTGAATAACAGCATCTACTCACGGTAGGTTGAAGAATAGGGTTTGAGACTCCACTCAAAATATCCGCCAGCTTTTCTTGGACTGGTGTTCTTACTTTCTCTTCTCCCAATACATCACCTGTAGCTTCTGGTACTACAGTCACCCTTGTGCTTTTCTTTTCCCGCCCATCAACATCAGAATGATCAACAACCCTTGAATGCAATATCTCCATCAAGCGGTTAAGTTCATCTCTGCAAAAGAATGGAGAATTAGATGCCTAAATGGATAAAAAGGATTCACAGCTAAATAAACTACATATAGTTGCAAGAGTATTTTTAGTATCCAAAGGCAGTAGGTGTCAAAAATAGGTTGCTCCACATCTCATATGCAACTATGAGACGAGCGATCATTCACATATATGCACAAAGATTTAAACTCACATTGTACGGAAATCAAAAAATATACTGCCAATCAAAAGCGGATCATACAATAGAGTTTGCAATCCTAACTTGCCTAGAAATTGTTTTTCCTTTCATTAGCTGCTCGATTTCAGAAAGTCCACTACCATCAGATGAGTTGCCCAACTTCTCTCTGGCATGTTCATCAATTTGAGAGATACATTTTATTCCATGTACTTCGTCCATCTGACCTCCTCCTTCCATTACAGTTTCCGGGATCTGTATATGAATTATAGAAACATTATAAAAATTAAAGAATCAACCAATATTTCTATTTTCTGGTCACAAACAGAAAGACCAATAAAAGCTAAAGAGACATAGTCTATCACTTCCGCTGATAAAAGAAGGGAAGCACATATCATATGCATCAAGTAATTAAAATTGAATGATGCATATCACACAATTCATCTATGAGAGAAAATCTCTTGAAAGAGCATCGTAGTCTAAAAATAGGGGCCTAAATAGCATTTTCGTGAATGCCAAGTATATAGTTTGACTAAAGCAATTACAATAGTATTATAGGCATCAGTTTTCATATATAAATGAGATTCTGAAGCAAAGTAATCTTTAGATGAAAAAGGGAAATAAATTGCACTTTGAGAGAGGGAAAGGCTAGGTTTAGGCCTTACTTCGGAAGTGGGCTTTGGATTAACCAGCCTAGCATCTTGCTTCACCCCTGCACATCATTGGTCGAAAGAAAAACATACCAGTTAGAAGTCATCAGTCATCACAACATTGAGTGGTCAAACTATAAGCACAATAATTCACTCAAGATGGAAATACTACTGAATAGAATCACAAAATAGAGATTAAGAAATTGAAATAAAACCTTAAACTGGTTAGTTTCATCAAAGTGAAAAACATATTAACAATGACTTAGGCAAAACAAGAATCCAGGAAATTTTAAGACATTTTCCTGAGAAAGAAACAAAGTTTATTTTATCCTTTGAAACTTAGAGGACTAATAGAGTGCAAGTTCATGATGCTAAAGGGACAAAGGACAAAAATGACTAAGCTTGAGGTGATTGGAAGAGACATTACTGCTTTTGAATAAATAGATTATAGGGTATATGGTGCTAAATAGAGTGGCAGAAAAGAACTAGAGTAGCTTACACCTCATCCAAATCATCTTCTTCTCCCTTTCATTTCTTCTTTAATTAGTTTGATGTAAGATAGCATTGTTCAACGTGATGACTACAAAGAATGAGCCCCACTATAAGAACTTTTTGGATTCAAAAGATAAAATGGCTTTCCTGCAAGGGTGAATTTATGATCCATAAAGGCCTGGGGGTTCTTGTCAGTCTACCAGACACTTCTACTCACCTTACTAGGTAACCTGAATAGTAAATAGTATAGTTGTCATAGCTTCTAGGCGAACCAAGGCGTTGGAGGGGGCCTGGACGCAAGGCGACACTAGTTGTCAAGGCACCTTAATGTAGTACTGGATTGAAGACTGAAAACAGTAGCCAAATACAAGATCTTTCACAGAGAACAAGTTCCAGATTTGGGAGAAATTAAATTGAACAAATCCAATGGTCTGATGGACCTGAAATTCAGTTCGAGTTGTCTATTCAATGGATGGAATGGTTGCTGAAAATTCCAGATTAATCCACAGGTTGGATAGGAAATTATGCAACAATCCTAGTAGCAATAGGACTAGGGGTAAAACAGTAATTTAGTTAACAAGCCTAGGGTTAAGAAAGGTTAATGGATTCAATCATGAACAAAGGCATATAATCAATACTTAAAAAAATTCAGAATTCCAGAATTGATTCAAGCATGGAACAGGGTTTTAATGGAGAAAAACAGGAAACAACAGCTGCCTAGCGCAGTTGGTGAGCTGTGGTGCGCTTCATGCCCATGCTCACCAGGAGGTCTCGGGTTCGAGTCTCCTGGCTGTTACCTTTCCCCCTCCCAGTCCCCCCCCCCCTTAAAAAAATGGAGAAAAACAGGAATTTCACTATAACAGCCAATCGGCTGGTCAGAACATCCTGAATTTTGGATCAAGTTCTCCATTTAGGGTTCCTGAGATTCGATCAAAATTTGAGCATGATCTTACAATTGGATTGCTTAATCTCAAAAAACATGTAGTATATGATCTTCCGGGAGTAACGATTCTAGTTGCAGGAAAAATTCTCATCACCGAACTTACTTGTTGATGGCAGTGATTAAAGAAGAAGAATAAACCCAATAGCACAATAGTAGCAGAAGAACATGAGCATAGATTATCTGACCAGGCTTCTCACCGCAAAGTGTCAATTGGATCAAACACCAATCCCTTTCCCTTGATCATACACAAGGCTCTTCAATGGAGAAGACTTACAGTGACAGCAACAAACTTTTATTTTCTAAAGAGCAAATTACATGCACCCCCCTAAATTATTTGACGGCTTACAAAAACGCCCTTACCGTCAAGTGTAAACTGTTAGTTGTAGTTAAACTTTTGAAAAAACCCTATATTACCCTTCAATTTTTTACATTGACCATTTTACCCATATGAGACATAAGGGTGGCCCAAACCCATCTCCTCCAAAACCAACGTTCCATTGTCATCTTCCTTCACCTATCACTTTATTCTCCGGCGATTTGCGAAGAAATAAATCATCGCCGGGGAGCGATCTAGTGAGGGAGCTCCACTCTGCTGCTGCTATAAATCTACAAACCATCTCTGCACTGCTCTGCTCCACTATCCTCTCCGGCAAATCTTGCCTGCTCTAGTGGTATAATCAGTACTGAGTTCCTTTCCATGATGCAAGAGATAATCAAAAGTGTAAATCCATATTCCACCATTTTCAGAGCACAAACAAACGGTAGATCTAGATCCCAGGAGTTAGCAATGCTGGCAGACAAAATTAAGTCTAAAATACCAGGATTCAGTAATTACTACACTCCTCTTAGTGGGAACCAAATTTACTTGATCGTCAAAGTTCTGATTTTTTCAATTCAGACAAAGTTCTGATTTTTTCAATTCAGACAGACAGATAAGATCCAGAAAGCAAAATGCTTAACTTTTTTTTTTTTGGTTTCAAGACATATAGGGGCAGAGTTACCATTGAAGGCCTTGGGGATCAGAAGGCATCCAAGTTTTCCTCAACGACTTATGCCTTCCAACAGATCCAAAAACGGTCTGAATACCAACAAACTCCATCACCTTATACCTCTCCTGATCTCCATCAGAACCAACACGATTCCCAACCCCAACACCATCACTGCTGCTACTCCTCTCCCAAACAATCGAAACAGATCTAGGTTCAGCATTCCTACATTTATACCCAGAGCTCGCCCTCAAAAGGGCAACCAATCCGAAAGAAAATCCAGTAATCCCGATAAGAAGACAACATATTAGAAGAGATGGTTTCTGGTTGTAAGAGAGCCATGGCTGGCGAGGGTAGAAGAACTTAGGAGATGAAGGCATGTCTGGTAACAGTCACGTTCATAACTCCAGAGAAACTACTGTAGGGTTTCTGAGGCAAGGAAACAACAGTTTTGAGATTTCAGGTTCCTTCAGGGAATTGAATGCCACAGGGCATTTATGGCGGTGTTAAATTGAAAGAAGGATGTAGTTTTGATTCAATTCAAACAGGACAA